>NC_141601.1:624433-930400 GCF_047967505.1 Dipteris shenzhenensis | reverse complement strand
AAAAGGTACTGGGTTTAAGCAAAAAAGGGTCCATGGACACATGGCATGTAGGCATGCATGTGCACACACGTGCATGCATGCATAAAGAATGGTCATTGGTTCTTGCTACTAGCCAAAAGATGAAATCATTTCTAATGATGATATCAATGTTTGTCATCATGAAAAAATGCTTCCTAACATTGAAAAGGCTCTATCTTCTACCATTATACCAGAAGTCACTACAGAGCTTCCATGGTTCAAAAAAATTGCTCTTTCCTCATCTAAGCAAGAAAAGTTGGAAAGTTTCTCCAACCTACCTATTACTTCAGTGGAACAGGAAGCAAAAAATAATCTCACCATGCCTCAAGGATCATCTTGCATTTCAACCATGCCTGCTAGGGAGGTGGAATTTGATGTGTCTCAAGAGACTCATCAAAACAAAATGTAGACACTTAACAATTTGAATCTATTGGAACATTTGAACATAGATATCCTAAAAAGTAAGGGTTCATTGTCTAATGTGGAAGTAGAAAAGTGCAAACAGGCTGCTCTCAAAGGAGTCTCACTAACAACTTTCAAAAAGGTTAGCATTCCTTGTGCACCAGCACTATCTACAATGGATGCAAGGAATTGTTCTAACTCCAAAGTCCTACTACTAGTTTGTGGAGGCTTTAACTCCCGTACAGAATGGGCTGGAAATTACAAATTCCTTTGGTGGAACTGGTTACAATCATTCCTAAAGTGTGCTTGTTTTGCTGACAAATGTGGTGGCTCACTCATTTGGGCAAACCATGTTATCTAGTATATGGTGAATCACCTAGATTTCTTTTACCCAGATATGAGTTTAGCAGCATCTTTTATTGCATTCCTCATATGGTTGAATTGACCTACAAAAGACATAGTTGAAACTCTTAATACACACGCATGCATGCACACACACACACATACACATGTGCACACGCACACACACACACCTACACGTGCACACACACACACACACACCCCCCCCCCTCCCCTCGAGGACCTTTATAATCCTCGGGGACCAATACTTCCTATACTATATAAGGACTTGGGGTGAAATTCAAATATAGTTACATGTTTATATTTATATGTTAAAGATCTTAACATCCTTACGATATGAGTATTTTCAATGGAATTATACTCTTTCTTGATTCCACTGCTTTGAGGCTAGAAGCTCATACCTTGCAGGAGAAGGGATCACTTTGCAAGAAATTTATTGGTATTTATTACTAGCACATCCCTTAGTATAAGCATGACTAATATGATGATGTGGATGGGTGATATTGGACCATGTAGTCCTTGGTAACTTGGGAGCACCACGTCCCTTAGTAATGCCTTATTGATGTATTCCCTTAGTAATGCCTTATTGATGTATAAGGAAAATGGCAAATTCCCTATGATTATATTGGATCCCATATGGTTTTATTGATAGCGAAATAGACATGAATATATGGACATAGATATATTGATATGTATATTTGTGAGTGAGTGTGAGTGTGAGTGAGTGTGTGTGTGTGGGGGGAAGACAAGACAACACGCCCTTTTGCATAGTGAAAAGACAAAAGAGTCAGGGTAAAGGATAGAAAGAGAACATTATAGAATTAAGGAACAATTTGAGTATGTAGGCACAACACCTACGAAATTGCATAAAAAGTATGTAAGAGCTTTGATAAGAAATGACAATAATGTTTTTGCAAAAAAAAAAGGGGCTTGGTGAAGTCTTGATAAAAAAGCAGCTCTTTTAGTAAAGAGAGTCTGCATATCTGCCACCATCCAACAAGAAAATATGGTAAGAACCAGCTTAACTTTAATTGGAAAGACAAGTGTCATAAACAGCCCTCCCTTGTTATTAGGGTCTCAATAAAATAGTGGCTTGGAAACAGACTTAAATAGCTCGATGTGGACTTTAAAGGTGTAAAAAAAGGGGCCTATAGAAAAGGAAAAATTAAAAAGTTAGTTTTAAAAAATAAAATAAAAATAATTTGAGGGAAATCAAGTGAAATTAGGGAAAATTATGGGGAAGGAAGAGGAAAAGGTAGGGAAGAAAGTTGGAGAAAATTGGTCAAAGATGGGGGGGGGAGAGAAAAATTAAGAGCTTTAAGAAAGAAATTGAAAAAAATAAGAAGGAATCAAAAAAAATTAGGGAGTGCTTGTGAGAGAGAAGGAAAAGGAATTAGAAAAAATAGGAAAAGGGAAAATTAAGAAATTAAGTAGATGCAAAAGAAAAAGGAGAATAGTAAGTGTGTGTGTGTGTATTTATATTTAGAAAAATATGTATATGTAGATATATATATATATTTGTATATATCTATAAACATGTACTTACTTGAAATCCCCTTGAAAACTACCTACACTTGACCATGAGTGACCACCAAGAAGGGAGCTAGTACCTTTGACCATTGTTGTTGGGAGTTATGGAGGCTCATTAAGAAAAGAGGTTGGTTGGAAAGTATGGGAGACAATTAATGTGAAGCTATAATAAGAAATTCGAGGGAGCATATAAACCAACACGCTCTATAGACTCCTAAGCAGCCAAGACATGCATTAAAGTTTTGCTCGAGTCCTAGAGTGGTTCAAGATGGCATTGAGATGGTGTTGAATTGGGTGGACTGTGGACATTTTGAGGGCTACCCACTCACTATAGTTCAACTTTGGTCCTTAAGTCACCAAGGTAAGAGGAGAGCCTCGAGCGTCATGGCACTTTATGCTTTCTCCCACACGAGAAGCTGTGGATCATTAACTAGAACTTTGTAACTTTGCCTGGAGAAGCCATGTAATGTTTGCATTGGGTAAGTTGTATACTAGGAGGGATTTGATGGGGTTGGAGGCCTTGAATCGCAACTTTTCATGTCCTCTTGGAGTAGATTTTCACTTCTCTTCCGTCCAAATTATCCATCTTAGAAATTATCAAATGAGGTTGCATAGAGTGTTTAGTCTTCTATCGTGTCTACTTTGTGTCTACACATACACACACACTCACACCCATCCCCTGTGAGATCCTTGTAGCCTTAGAATGATGGTTGGATGATGATGTGTATGCTTGAACATTGGATACATTTATATCCAATGAGAGAATTTTTGCTTTTGGCAATGATTGGGTATCTGCCATGAATTTCAATTATTGGCATACATTTAGGATGTCCATTAGGCCCCTTAATTGACTTGAGGTGCTTTAAAAGACACACAATTTGAGGATCTTCCAAATCTGTTTAGATTTCTTTGACATGATTCATACTACATGTGCCCCTAGAGTACTACTGAATTTGCTACACACTGCCCCAAGTTTGAGCTGAGGCTCCAAGATGGCTTGGGAGACTACAGGCGATGATTGGAGGAGCGATAGAGTTTCTCTAGGCGCGTAAGTCTAGCGATAGAGTTCCTCCACATCACTATAATCCTTCTACTCTCCCTTGATTTGTAGATAGCTTGGTAAGGGGAAACAATCTTCATCCTCCATAGAAGCACCAAGGAAGTTCCTGGTCTTCTAGTCCCTGCATGAAATCCAGGCAAGCACTTGCTCCACCCGGGATGTTGGAGTTGTGGTCTCCCTCCTTTAATGAATAGGTGGAGAACTTAGCAAATGCAATATTTCTCTACGTGTCTTCGTATATAGGTGTCTGCTATATTTACTCCTCTAGAAGTGCTGGTTTTGCTCCACTAGATAAGCAAAAACTAGTTTGCCTCATGGAGGCCTCACATGTAATCATTAGCACTTTGTAGAGAATGAGCTGCATCCACATATTAAAGCTAAGCCGGAATCCCAGATGAGTGTTGCTGTTAAGCATCGGGATGTCGTTCAATACTTTAGCTGCCCAACTTCCACATGGCGACTAGTTGTGGGAACTCCGTTGATACGCGCTAGTCTTACTCACCTCAATAACCACTCCAAGGACTATGTAATAGTCCACAGCCATGCGTGACTCTGCATTGGGATGATTGGATTTTTATAAAACTCCTTTAACTTTGTGTGATAATCAGATATGGTAAAAGACAAATATAAAGAGCCCAGGCATTGTGAGTTTTGGCTCCCTCGTATATGATTGCATATCTCTTGAAATTTGTCACTGAACATTGATATAGTACGTTCCAACTTGTTGACTTGTTTAGAAACGAGTAGCCTTGAGACCTGGCACTTGCTCGACTGATGGTGTGAGGAGGGTCAACTACCATTTGGTTCTTTGGAGCCCTTCTTCTGAAGGACCGAGGCTTTGGGTAGACTTCTGAAGGTAAATATCAAGCATCAATTTAGATGTGGCTTGTAAATAATAGTTATCTCTATTGTAATGTGCTTTAAGCAACATTTTTGCTAGTGCAAGGAGTTGTATTATAAGTTATTTAGCCAAGCCCATGCATGGACGCTCCTACATAGTTCTTGTCATTGGGACGCTTAACTATACCAGCCTATAATGGACTGTGTTTACCACATAAATGGAAAAACCGTCACCTTTAAATGTTTGGTTGATAGGAATATGATGCGATCCACAGGTTTTGAGCTGATAAGCTCCTTATTCATAATTCCTTATTCTTTAGCCTTCCTCTATCAAAATGCTATGACCAGCAGTGGTGTTTTGGTATTGCACATATTTCAATAGAAGCTTGCACGAGAAACTCCAAAACCCACTTGCTTGAGCTCTTATAGACGAGGTTAAGCATTGGACACCGGTCACAGATGTTGAGCAACACCAAATATTGTGGGTAACTGAGTTGACAGACTTAGGAAGATCACGTCACAGTTTACTATTGGATTGGCCTGCACTTGCATGGCTCGGATAAAGTTTTGAGAATTGGCTCGTAGACATAGCGGTTGTGCTAGTGGGTGAAAGAAATTCATCTACAACATGACTTGATGCTACGTCCATGTTATAATGTGTATATATTTGGTTATAGGAGATATTGCTTCCTTGAAGGGTGGCTCAAAATCACTTCAGTAGCCCCTTGTCACAAACATTACAATGCTGATATGAATAAATGCTATCTTATGGCTGCATACATTTTTGATAGACTAGCCTTGTCATGTTGTCGATGCGCTTGGGGAAGGCTCTTGTCCATAGTTACCAAAACTAAGCCCCCACAAGAGCTATTTGTAATGGTGTGCTATCTTGAAGCTTGCAAGACTTACTGCACACCTCATCCCTCTCAACTATGTTGAGCTTAGGGAGTAAATGTGAACCCACCCCCACATAGTATTGAACTAAGCACGGTTTGATTCGCATCTAATTGAAGTCATTTACCAGGGTCGAGGATAGTGAAATTGCAGTTGCAATTAATAAAAGGAAGGCCGGAGGGCAATCACATTGAGACTCAATAACCTTGGGGTCTTCTAATCCTATAATGTTGCAATTTTTAATTAGACCCCAACCTTT
Source organism: Dipteris shenzhenensis (assembly GCF_047967505.1). Lineage (NCBI taxonomy): Eukaryota > Viridiplantae > Streptophyta > Polypodiopsida > Gleicheniales > Dipteridaceae > Dipteris > Dipteris shenzhenensis. The sequence continues at coordinate 925,037 of NC_141601.1, read as the reverse complement.
GTATCCCTTACAATGGGTTTTACTTCTGTCCATTTCATGACTTTTTTGGAACTTGTCTTAAAAGGTAGATTGGTGATTTGGAAAGCCTGATCTTGGGAATTGCAAGTTTTATAATGCTCTCTAAAACCTCTACATAAGAAGAACGTTTTTAATTGCCTCTTGACTTAATAGAACTTGGGGCGTAAGTCCTAAGTAGTCCTTGGTTGGACAAGGATAATTGCCAAAGGACTATATTTATTCAGACTCCTAGGGGAAATGGCTTGACAATGAAGATGGAAAAGTTAACGCTTTACTTTGAAAATTGTCTTTTATTATCGTGCAACGGATTGCCGATCATTTTTTTATTATCTGCCTTAGATATATATCTAGTACATAAGGATAAATTAGGTTGTTGAGATTTCTTGTTGGCTTTATACCTTACCTAGGTTTTGTAGTATATGCCTACAATTATTGATGTGCCTCCTGATTATATTTAGCTTTTCCTTAAGGGACCCCGCTTGAGATTTTTTAAGGCTCCTCTATACTTGGTTGATTGAGGTGGTTTAAGGGAGTTCCCTTTTTGGAAACTGTGTACCAAGGGAGTCTTATATTAGAAATTCTACTACAAGTTGATATTAACCCCTTGGAGGTGCTTATCAGGGAAGTTTCATGCTTACCAAGGATGCTTATTAGGGATGTTTCATGTTTATTATATTAAGTTAACTTGAAATTTGGATCATAATGTTTTGTAATAAAAAGATACTACACTACTCTCTTGGAAGCAGTTGATGAAGACTATGCTTATCTTATTTATGGCTCCTTGATGGCATATAAGGGTTAGGAAAGAAACCCTTATACCCACCTAGGAGTTGACATAAATAATGATTGAGACACATGGTTAGGGATTGTCTTGGATATGAGATGAGTCAAGACATATTTTACCCTTTGATCTATATGCAAGTTTCTATGCATCATTTTTTGGCATCTTGTTTGCAAGCCTAACATGATTCATTATCAGGACTGGTTGAGAATTGTATATTCCCTTGGGAATTGCTCTAACATTTTATAAGCATTTTATTAAATTATCCAAATTCCAACCTTAGATTATTTTTAGCAGGGGCGCCAGAGATAAAATAGAAGACCACTCTAGTTGAACGTTGAAGAACAGGAGAGTCGGCCATGAAAAGAGATACAACACCTAACATGCCACCAAACATCATGTAGATGGCCTAGCTAGCTACCATTACACACTTACTAGAGATGAGCTACACAACAAGCAAATGCCCATGACTATGAAACAAGAATCACGACTGAAAAAAGGCTACTTAGAAAAGGAAAAGTGTGAGTTGGGCTCCATGAGGACCTTTTCAGATCTCCAATATAAGCATATGCACTAACCACCAGTAAAAAGAGCGGGAAACGTACGAGCATAACATGAGCAGGAAAGGAAAAATCAATAAGCTACACACCTTTTCCTTAATCAAGTGGCATCTAGGAAGAGAAGCCACGAGGAAGAAGAGGAAAACTATGAGGTAACAGAGAGCACTCAAGCTTGAGCACACCGTCGATAGAGCCAGCTAAGCCAAAGAAGAACTAGAAGCACAAACGTGTGACCTTCCAACTGATCATGGGCAACATCAAACGTTGGACAAGGCAAACCATGAAAAGATGAGGCCTCCTTGTAACTCCAAGAAGATGGCGAAATAGATCACCGGCTGATTAGACCAACACCAAAGCCAAAACCGCTCACATAAACAACCACGCAGAGTCGAAGACAACAACTCTGAGGAATGGCAGGTTCCAGCGACGCGAACAAAGGCATAAGAGCAAATGAGGACGGGGGTGATAGCAGACAAGCTAACCAGATGAAAGGCAACCACCTCACAGAAGACTAGCGAGAGGCACGAACTAAAGGAGACTAACAGCATTATGCTCAATGTCTACTGAGAAGATGATGCCTACGATGCAAAAATGATAGCATGGATCGGAAGACTAAGCAAATGCAGGGTAGCAGCAAAGAGGGAAACTTGGTCCATGGTTGACGGCTGCTAACTACTCTTTGGCAGAGACCTTAAAGGTCTCCTACCACCTTAATGTACCAATCAAAAACACCTCAAAGAAAGGTTAAAATGCACATATTCCCAGCACATCTTGAAAAAACAATCAAATATAAGGGAAAATACCCCTTAAAAGACCTTTTAAAGACTCAACTTTGGAACTATAAATTTAACACCTAACACATCTATCTATCAAGGCAAGAGACATGAACCATTATTAAAAACCATACGACCATCTTAGACTAACCTAAATGACTTTTATACTCATAGACTAATAGACCAACGCTAATAACTAAAAAAGAAAAGTTTAAAATTGAACAGAATGCATTGCTATAGAGAAAGGGAGATCGCATTAAGATTGTCTTGAAATCTTATATACTTAAACCAAATTGTGTGGTTTCGATTGTAGTACATTAAGAAAGTTACATGCGGGATGTTATTAGAATCAAGGGCACTTGATAAGCTAAGGTTATAGGCACATGTTTCCATTGAAGTCCAATAGGTTAGTAGTTGGATATCAGGCCTTATCGAAATCAGAGTTATGCTTTGATAGAAATCGGTAGGTGAGCAATATAATATTTGATCCTAGTAGTAATTGCAATTGTCATCCAAATGCTTTGCAGTTGCCCTTCTATGAACCTTGTACATAGAGTAGGTACTAGGATCTACGAGTCGTATGGATCAAGAATAGGAGTAGCTCACAAAAGATGCCCATTGCTAGGAGAATCCTTATCTCAGGAGAAGTAGTGTGTTTTATTTCCATTGGATACCCCCTTCTTGCCCTACCTGTATAGATCATTTGCATTCATCAGACATCCGATTGCCTTACATTGGAGGTTTGGGAAAATTATGGTAGGGCCTCATCTACTGAAAAAGGAAAGTCCTAGCTTTACTAGAAAGATAACCAAAACCATATCACCTGAGCATAGAGTGGCATAGTAATATGGAAATTATATATGTTTTGTAGTTTTAACTTCATCAAAATTGAAGTTGATATAAGATCTCCATGTAAATTGTTTGTGGAACATAAATTTTTTTCACAATGGATGTCACGTGAAAATTATCCATCTTCACGTAGTAAGCATACAAATTCGTTGAACTTTGCAAAAATTCATAGGGTGGAGTTTGATCCTTCACACCCCATGACATACAATTGGTTGTGGTCTTTTGTAGTCCTGGTATGTCTTTTCGATTTTGATTTTGGCTTGTGTGTGTGTGTTTGTGTGCGTGCCCATGCATGCATGCTTGTGTATGTGTGTCCTTTGGGGTGGATAGTTTCTTGGAACCAACATATGGATTGGGTATTGGAAAATTTCAAGAAACAATTGGAATATTGGATGCTAGCTACATGGCCCTTCCATGTTCAATTGCGCATACTTAAGTCGATCTTGGTGCCTACATATAGTTCTATCTGCCTTTGATGATGTTTTCAAAGCAAGACATTTCAATTTTCATGTCTTTTAACATGGAACTTTTTGGGCAATCCTATCATCGACGTAAATCCCCTTGGATCCTTTTTGTGGATCACCTTTTCTCTCCAAAGATGCATGGGGGATTTAATATTTTGAATTTTCATTTGCATCTTTTAGCTCATAAGGGGAAAATGATGCTTGAATTCATGCAAGGTGATTAGCCTTGGTTTTTTTATGATGGGGCATTTGCTTTCCAAAATTATGATGCAGCATTTGATTTCCAAAATTAATCTTCTATAACTTTTGGTCATTAGAACCTTACTCATTGGGACTTTCTCCTATGGCATATTACTACTGGAAAAGTTAAGGGTTGTCCCTTTACCTTAGGCTTATTTTTGGATTGGAAATATATGATACTTCATGCTACATAATTGCATCTTAAGAAACAACTTTAATATTCCAGATCTTCATGCTACATATATTTTAAATGACCACCAAGGATTGCTTAAGAGCATTCCATTCTTGCTCAGTAGTTGCGGTGAGATTCAGATGATCAAGCAAATTACTAGCAAGACCAAGACCAATAATTGACAATGCACATGTTAAATGAATTTCTCTTGCTGGCAACTCGTTATAGTCTAAATGCTTTCATTGTCTAAAGTGTTAATGCAGCCTCTAGCTTGTAACGTCACATATCATATTTTCTTTGGTCCACAAACATCTATCTTGCGGATGATGTGCTTAATGATGCAGGCATGGTTTTATCCTTTCCATCACCACTACCCAGGAAATATGGTTTGGGACATAGGCCGCTATGGTGTTTATTATAGCAAATGCTTTATGATTTCTAGCCTTTACCTTGCCTTGAGACTACGGATCAGACTCAAAGATTGGATTCTCTACTCAAATGATCCTACTTATCGATCGTTGCCTCTCTTTATAAGGGTTTACACCCTAGGTTTGTGAATAATTTTAAAGCTAAACTCCTGATGTCCACCCATGCAAATTGAGTTTGGTCTATGACACGTCCTTATGGATGGTGGAAGAAACGGTCGAGGCAAATTTGGGATTGCAGACTTCCACTTCATCAAAAGATTTTCTTTTAGAGGGTTTTCCTTGGGGTTCTTTCATTTCGAGAGATATTGGCTAGTTGTCACATTGCTCTTGTTGTTTATTATTGTGATCTATACTTGTGAGAATCTAAGCCCCATTTATTTTGTCATTGCCCTGATTCTTGTGATCTCTTGTTATGCTTTAGCAGTGACTTACGACTCATTTTCGTACAAATAATTTTGGCAAGCTATTCTAGATCTTCAGTATTCATCCGGTTAGGCATGGATTTGATCTATCCCTTCATTGGGCTCGTTATTGGCACTATGTTTTTTATGGAAGGACCGTAATTATAGAGTCTTTGGTGACCCTCCCCTATTTAAGTATCATTTCTTATGTGCTTGCGTACATCAATCATTCCTTGATTGCCTGCATGCACTGGACCTGGATTATCTTGCCTTTTGTCCTATAAGGAGATGTTTTGAGGTTGTAATTACTTGTTCCTTACATTTTTGGGGGACAGTTTCACAATTTCTTGTAATATAATATGAATGGATTTCACCAAAAACATGTGTGCGTGTGTGCACATGGGCATGTGCGTGCATGTGTGTGTATGAGTGATCAAGGGTTGGAGAGATGAAAAGCTTATGACACACGTACTTGCCATGCATAAGATGATTGCCATGCATTATGATGTAGATTCCATAATATGAGCCAAATAAATTGAGATTACTTCTATACTTTGATGCCATAGGATGACTCACCAAGAGTTCTAGTGCAAAGCATAAAACTAACAAGTAGAATAAATAGAGAAGGAGCTATATTTTAGAATGCAAGAGTTTCTTTGACGATCCTTATCTCGACCATTTATTAAAAGTTTAGTTTTTTTTGGGGGAATAAAAGCCAATAGTTTATCAAGGGGGAGGTTAGCCCTTGAAAAAGACTATTATACAAAATTTGGCCTACAACTTTGGGGCATACTGCCTGTGGCCTATGCTGCAGTGCAGCGACAACACCCCAGTTGGATAAAATTGACACCACATTGCCCAAACATGAGCTAAGTAGCCCATCTTTCTTTGTAGTTAGATAACTAACATCCTAAAGGGTAACTTTTAAACCAGCTAAAATCATCGACTCTCTATGCCCTAAACCCACATTAAGATGCAACACCCATTGATTTTTGATAGCCCTTAGAGCTAACGTCACAACAACACGAATATACATAGTTTGCGGGCACCCCTGAGGCATATTAAGCATCACAACCCCAAGAAGAGCCACCTCTCGCTCACCAAGAGAGTACTGTAGCCTAATGGGGCTTCTAGTCCACCCTGGTTGAAAGTTCGACGTAGTTAGATATAGGCTTGACAAATTTGAAGGGCAACTGTATAATGGGAATATATGGAGGTTGCATCTAATGCTTATGAATTTGTACCTACCAAATGCTTAGCTTAAAAGCAATAAGCATCTATGCATGGTTCTCTTGCTTGGAAAAAAACTATAAACTCTAGTGTTTAGGGCCTATGTACTACAAGGTCTTCTTACCTCTCTTGTATAGTGTCTTGTCTAAAAGGGAAGGATAAAGGGATTTGAACATTATAGCAACTTATACAAGTATTATGAAAGATTAATCCCTTGGTAGAAGAAGTAGGTTGATTGGAGGGAAAAGGGACCGAGGTAATTCAAAAACGTGGGGAGTTTGACCTTGGAAGGGACGATTGATGAGGCGTATAGGTAAGTGCAAAGGAGGGACCTTAGCAAAAATGGTTTAACTAAGTAGGGCACCGGCATCTCGCATTTTGATTTTCAAAAAACCAACGACGACCACGACACCGCTCTCCTCCCCCATTCCTTCCTTCATTCCTGCACGCGCCCCCTCAAAGCTGCGCTTCCCAACACTTTGCCTGCCGCACATCAGCAACGAATTCCAAGGACACGCACCGTGCTGCAGGATCTAGCGAAATATAGGTAATTTCGGTATCCTGCACGCTCTCCCTGTCCCTGCATATTATGGCGATGGCCTTCATCTACAGCATGTAATGCAGCTTTTTTCCTGCACTGCGTAATTGTGACCGCTCTGCCTGACGTATGCTAAATCATGCAAGTTTACAGAGTGTATATACTTGGCGGCAACTTCCATGATGTTGTTTTCTCCAATTGTGGTGAGTTTGCAGCCCTAGCAGCGACAGCCCTCAGCTCAGAAAACAATATCTTTAGCGTTAGAGATCGTAGAATTTGTGCCACCCGATGTTTTAGGATGCGTTTCGTTAAACTGACACGCTGGGCATACGCATTGCAGTGTGACATCTCCAGGAATACCGGTTCCCTGACTGCATACAAATGAACAGAAAGTTTCACATTGAGGATGGGTCACAACGCTTTTCCAAGCCAGCTCGCTTCAATTGGCATACCCTCGTCAAATTTCCAGAGAAGTCTTCTTAGAGCGTTATTAATCGAGTGCCATTCAATCGAAATCCTAGCTTCTACAAGTGCGTCAACGTAATTCTCTTTTGAGCTCGACATGCCTGTATTTGTGTCGAACACGTATGTAAAGAACCTAAGACTTCACTAGCACAAAACTTTCAGAGTATGATTTCCATGGAAATTATTGGAGAACTGCAGAGTTTGGCCCGCTCAAACAGAATCGTGCTGGTAGCAGTCATAGATGACGGTAATGCACTAGTTATGCCTTATTCAAACCGTGTTAGTAGAAGTTACAACAGGTTAAGCGGTGCCATCTTTGATCTGTCCAATCGGTATCTAGTTTAGTGTGCTTGTTTTCCGGAGAGATCAAAGTAGGTTACCTGCATCTCATTACACAATATCGCCTTAAGTTGGCACTGGTTTTAAATATGCCTTATTATATCTAGCAAAGAATGTACTTTCTGGAGTGGTTTTTTCCTTACTTATTATGATGCTTAAAGAAACAAAACATGCATTTGTGAAGATTGATATCAATTGATATTCTAGATTGGAAGCCATGCTCCAATGAATTATTTTCTGCATTTTTCCTGTTTTGCTGAGCTGTTTTGGTTATCTCTGTAAACTACACCAAAGTTTCCTCTTCCGTTTGAATGCAGTGTGAGCACATCTTGATTTGGTCACTTCTAATGTCTTAAGTGCTCAATCTCACAAAGGCTCTGATGTCTTGATGTCTTTCAGGATTTGTTGAAAATTGTGGTCTCTTGATTCCTACTAGCTTATGTAGGGCTTCCAATGTATAATGTGGGTCTCTTCCGAACCATTGAGGCATCCATAAAGTATCTAGAAGCTTCATCTTTAACTAGAGAGTTTCAGGGAATTGGGTTCAAGCAATTGGTACGTGCATTGGCAGGGCCAGCGCATTCTAAAGTGGAGACCTGAGATATGGAGTTATGTATCTGCTGTATGCCAGAGAAGCGCATGTATTTGTAAGAACTATAGGAAATGTGGCATGATCCTTGATGTATGCTGGGATGCACAGCGTGAGTCCCAACATTGGAAAGATCAGATCATGACAGTCAGAGACTCAAGTGAAAGCAAACGTGCTGTTTGTCTCCTAGGATGTTAGTGGCAACTATCACAGCCATATGGCACACTGGATATATTTTACTAGGATGAACTAGGTGTGTATTTCAGCAAAATATAGGATCTTGAGCCTATGACCTACCTCTACAAAAAAATTCTTCCTCAAAAGCTCTTCCACTCTCAGATTGCCATATGCCAGCCTGTTGTAGGCTTAAAGTTGTTATTGCATCATTGATTCCCTGAATCTGGAATTTTGCTGATTGCTGGAGGGTTTTAAAATTATGAGCTTATTAAGCAATGAAGTGCTACACTGTATGGGCTATGATCTGCAATAATAAAAATCAGTTTCTTCCAAAAGTTGAGGAGCACTGTCTCTCAGGCTCAGAGAAGGTGTGTACCGAGTCTTGTATGGTTTGGATCAGGTTTGAGCCTTGACATGATTTTGATACAAAAGTCCTTTCCTTACTAGTGCAAGTGCTATATCAGAAAAACGAAACCATCATCAGTCAGATTTCAAAGGGAAGATAGGCTTTGTAGCCCCTATACGGCTGTTATCCATGTCCGTCTACCGGAATTCCAAAGAACATCCTAGGAGCGTTCTATATTTTGGAGACAAATGTAATGATTGGAATCCTAACAGTGTCCTTAAAACAGTGGCATTTTTCAGTCCTGACCTGGCCCGACAGTAATCAGTCATAGCCTGCAATTAATCATTAATCACAAAAAACTTCTACCAAACTGTGTAAATTAGTCCATGAACATCACATCTACTATTAATCAAGATATGTTAGCTGTCACCTAAGTAAACCGAGGACATGACCCCGTCGTAAAATTAGCAGCTTCGATAATGGGAAAACCTTAATATTCTGACCTTCGAAGGATTGTGTAGTTAGTAAGATTTTTTTTTTTGAAAGAAGGATAGGATTCGTCTTCTTGGGAATTTTGGTTCATGTCCTCTCCCCACATTTCATTGACTCGTAATAATGCCTTCAGTTTTGATATCGACTGAGATTGGCTGAGATTTGGGCAGGGGATCTGGTATAACCTTAGTTTTTGTTTAGTTGCTCTTTGTACACTATCCCACACGGTAGGGAATGAGCAAATTGAAGAATTATCAGATGAGTGGTTTATGGTTCATTTCATGTCTGAGTGTGATGCTGAGATTGACCACTTTGGTGAAGGTCTTGCAGAAGGATCCAATAGTGGAGTAGAGTTCAAGCTGATGGCCTCACATTGGTCCTGTTCTTGCGGATGGAACTAAGTTAGCTTGAGCTAATGCTGTTGATTGAGCGAGAATCAATCTCTGTCAAGCTAATTTTCACACGAGCAATCAATCGAGGATTGTTTGCACCCTATGGTCAAGATTCTCTGGGAGTTTGCTGACGAAATCAAGTTTGACAATCAGAAATGGGTCTCCGGCTTCATAATTTTTCATCTGCCATGAATAAGGTATTCGATTTGGTCAAGAGAAATCAAATTGGTGAGGGGAAGAAAAAATTGATGCCTACCTTGCTGACACAGATGGGGAACCTTCAAAGCACCAAGCTGAACTTTATGGATTTATGGCATCTGCTAGGAGAGAATAATACTGCTCCAAGTATTTAGCTCCTCAACAGTTTACATTCCTAGAAGTAACAGTTTTAGAACCAAAGCTTTATGGTAGAGGACTAATGAATACAAAATGTTACCTCATGACCTTAGGGAGCACTTAATTTTGAACAGTATGTACAGCCTTTGAATTTGCAAAATTCCAAACAGTCTTTTGAATCTGAAGATTAGTTGAGCTTACCTGATGAGCTTAAGGAGTGGATTAGTAAATTAGAATATTGTCTTTCATTGTATCCAAAAGGGGGTAAAGGAAAGATCCAATTTGCTGTACTACAGCTTGACTACTTTGTTCATACATGGTGGAAGCAGTTCCGTCAAGAAGGTACAGTATGTGACACTTGGGATGATTTTAAAAGGGAAGTCCTCCTAAGTTCATCAGGTTGTCTGAGCATGGACTTTATGAACTCAATGTGATGCTCTTTGATGTAATGAAGGCCTAGGCTTAACTAAAGCTGAGGCCAAACTAACCTGGGATCTAGGATTAGATCTAAAGAAAAACGCCACAAGCAGGGTGTCAGGGAAACTGACAAAAACCTATACAGCCCACCCTTGCAGGTCATTTGCCTGAGGTATTATAAGTGCAAAGTTTTTTTAAGTTTCATCGTCGTTAGGACATTCAAAGAAATTGTGTAATCACTGGCAAGCTACAAGAAGAATGGATTGACAAGAGGTTAGAGCAGGTCTAATCCAGGGTTAGGAATAACCTAGAGTTGTGACTAGAGCTAGCATAGATGAGGTCTAGATCCTGTACATTGAGCTGGCCTGCAGCATGGCATGGCTGAGCTAAACTTGGCAAAGCGTGGCCATGAAGTAAAGCAAAGTTACTTTAGGCATGCATGCCAAAGTAAAGGCTTACAACTAAAGATAGCGGGGGCTTATGCTTGGGCACTGATGACGACATAAGTGTTGCTTTGCTTGCTAAGTATGTCTTCCTTTTGCTTTTCTTAAAAGTTTTTGTTTACCTCTTTTTTCTTCTCTTTCATTTTCTCTTTTATTTTCTTTGTAGATTTTTGATCTTTAGAACAACAAAATTTCTAATTTTGTATGATTGGACTTATTCTAGTCTTACAAAGGTATATATAAAGATAGCCGGGGCTTGGCCTATAAGTATAAGCCAAGGGCTCAATATCAGGATGATAGAGTGTTCCCAGGAATTACGCGTGGAAGTTACGGAATCAAAATTCTTTAATTGTGTGTACTTCACAATCATAAGCGTGTGTGCAAGCCAGTAAATAGACAATGCATGCAAGACAAATATAAAATCCACAATGATATATTTCTGTCCAAACCGGACACAATCCAAAAGAGATGCAGAGTCCCACCAAACCGTGGTCCTCTGATCTTACCAAAGCTCTCCTACTATCTGCTTGGCACTCCTAGATCTCTGAGCCTGCGTGCTCCTCTGAGCTTATGTAGACTCTTTGTCCAGAGATCCTTCCATCTTACTGTTTGGATAGTCAGCCTAGGTGGGCAGCTTCTCTTGAGCTAAGTCTGCAGCTTCCTGTATGCCTCCACCTCCTCCTGGATGTAGGCCTAAGGGAAGCCCTGCTGCTGGTCCTTTCTGCCTGTGCGTTGCTGCTCCAATTGATACCTAATGGGGACCCAAAGGGACCCTTTTATAAGGCACAAGGCCCTTGACCCAGTCAGCCCTAATGGCTGACCTGGTTGGCCCACAAAAATATGCACATGCAGGCCCCGCCTGGCCATGTGGCAGGCCGCCACTGGCCCAGGAAGACCTGCCCTTATTCCAGCCTGTTCTTGGACTCCTACCAGGCCCATATGGCCCCCAATATGCCGTGATCTGATGAGCCACTTCCTGCAGCTGTTCCGCCCCTGTTCCAGGGTCCTTCCATCATCCGGATCTGGACAGAATCTGCCCGTACATCTTGTTGACATCAGCATCCTGTCATCACAGCTTTTTACTCCTGTGGTCCCTGCGCAGACTGGCCCCTTCCATCCGTGGACATCCTCTGGAAACATCTCTGCCACATCTTCCCTCCATGGTGGCTTTCCTCTGTCAGGTACTTGCTCTCTTTGTGTCTTTGCCTGATTTTGCTGCCCACATGGCAGCCACAGTGCTACCCATGTGGCATTCTCTCTAACCCTAGGCTCACCCCCCCATGCTCTCCTCATTTGGGGGCTCACAGATGGGAAGGTGACCTCTAATATTCCAATGAGGGGTTCCACGGAGTGTGCTTCTTAGGACGTAGACCTGCTGGCGTGGGAGCAGCAGCTAGAGGAAAGGGCATGTGGTATGGCATTGGACTTCAAGTTGACTTTGAGTCTAGTTGCAGAGCTAAAACAGTCCTGCTAAAGGGACTGGTTTACACTTCATAGGGCTGATCAGGCTTATCACAAGTAGAGCTGATGCAGCTGAATAATTGTAGGGAAAAAGGTTATGAGCAGGAGGGACAGAAAGGCTGCAAACTGATCTCACAGTTTTCATCCAGTGGCAGTTCAAGCTCCAAAAGGTGACTGAGACTGGCATTTGGGCAGCTCATGGGCTGTGGGCAGCATATGGGAGCTCATAGAGGAGGGGGACAGCTCGTGGGGCAATGTCACAGCTTGTGAAGGGGAGGCAGCTCTCCTTTGTCGATTGCCAAGGTCTCTCCTTTCAATAGGAGAGGATGGGAGACTGTTTCAGCTACTGGGGGGGCAAGTTCTACTGTGAATTAGAGGGTGTGGTGTGCAACTGGGATGGTGCAAATGGGATGATTCTCAGTTAGGCATGGACTCTTCTGGAATTCTGGAAAGTTGCATGTTGTATCGACTCCACATCTGCTTTTGGAATTTCGAGTTTTCCAAGGAAGGTCTTCTTCATAAATTTCTGGTTTTGAGATAGGGAACGGGCATCCTAACGGGGTGACTTCCCTTGTCTGAATGTGCCCTTAAAACCTTAAATCTTCAAGAAAAACAAGTCTGTAATCAAAAGGGGGGAAAGAGCTAAATTAGTAGCACTCTAGAGACAGTTAGAGGGAAATGTGGAGGGACTATTAAGTCTACATCCACCACTCATGTAGGTACTTTTTTTAAGTGACATCTAAATCCTCTCTCTCTCGCTCTCTCTCTCTCTCTCTCTCTCTCTCTCCTGTTCTATCATGACCACTTCTTAAGAGTATCGGATGATGGACTCATCATCAGATCCCAGTACCTTGAGGACAGAGGAATCTCACATGCACTGACAATTGTCATTGGACAGATGCAGGTCTCGTTAGATCAGCTGAGGATTGAGGAAGAGAGAGCTACAGGCATACCCAAAGAGCAGTGGATGAAACCGGCCTTCGGGAACACCAAAGGGCAGTGAACAGATAACAACCAGCAAATACTTCATTCCAGCCAGAACTTGAAATCTCAATTTGTGTCTACGATGCAGTAGACTTCCACACATTCCTTCTCACTATGCGTCCACTTTGTGCCTCTATCTTCTGACTGTTTCTTTGTCCCCACACCCATTCACGATGCTTCTTGCTTGTACCGACCTTTCCTCTGACTTTCTATTAACTCTCAGTCTGTACGGCTTGGATGTCGATAGATCGTCACTTTCTCTTTCCGTCACTAGAGTGAATCGTCATTGCTCTGATACCAAATGTGAAGAACCAGAAATTCTAGAATGCAGATGGTTGCAATGCATGTAGAATTTTGACGCTGATTGGGTCCTCCAATGGTGTAAGGGCACCCTCACTGGAGGAGGGGGAGACAGAACAAGATTTCCTATGCACTTGCCCGGTCTACTATGAAATACGTGGACAATACCATTGTCTCTTTCAATAGGGGCTTGGTTTTGGACCACTCTTTCGACTGATCCACTGAGTTGAGATAGGCTTTGACCTCCACCATGTGTGCTCTGGTTGTCCTCTGCATTGTGTGTGGTCTCGATGTCTATGGCTCTGCCGCTTTGCGGCATCTCTTCCCGCCAATCCACTCTGCTCTCATGTCAGCTATCTCCTCCTCCTCTACACCACACTATCATGGGGCTGACTCAAATGCATAGGAATCGGTGACATGTGATGCTCGTCCTTGCCCTTTGTGGCATTGTCACCTCCTATTGTCTGGTCTGCTTTAGTAGGGTCTCTCGATGTTGCCGCATCTCAATAAGATAGAGGTCATAGGGGCTTATTTGAGCCGACTCTTGATATGGCTCAGTAGATACAGAAATCATGGAGACCATGCCCCCCACCACAACGAGAGACGACTCGACGGATACAGATACAAGATACCTTCCCAGGGCTATCATGGCACCTAGTTATGTATTTTGAGTACTAGTACTAGTTTTGTGTTTCGAGTCTTGAGCTTATTAGTATAGCACTCAGTAAGGGCTATGTAGCGAGCCCTTCGCCTCAGTCCACCGTATTGAGAAGTGTGTCAATTGGTTCCTGAAGAGAGACAACACATGTTGAAGCTCTTCAAAGGGATTCCTATGGTATATTGCCTAAAGTTTCATTTGGCGATGTGGTCAAGTGTCATAAGGTTTGCCATGTGTTAGGTGATGCCACACCATCCAGCTGCCAGTCGGTGCCGTGGGGGGTATCATGCGGTGCGCATTGTGCAAGATAGTGCAGTGCATGTGTTGCATGCTATGTGTTGTTTGTTCCATGTCATATGTTAACTTACGCCACATGTCATGTGGTTGTGATGTGCCATATTTCACACGTTGTCATGCGTCATCTGGCCAATTTGTGCCAACATTAGTCACGAGGCTAATTATTGCCATTTGTTATTTCATAGATTGATGTCATGTGTTGTGTGTGAAACAATCCCCAAGCTGGGGTTCTAGGATCTCCTCTATCTCTGTGCTAAACGTGCAAGCATAACCCAACATCAATATCCAAACATAGGGTGTTACGCTCTAGCCGAGGTAGCATGACCTCGGAAGAATCAGTCGACATTTCCCTTAAGGATCTACGTTTGTAATATATTTGTTTGCGCTTCATGTAAATGATCGGGAGTGAATTAATGTCAAGGTTCTAGGTGAGGGCTGATAGCACCAGACTAGGTGGATCTAAGGCTAAGGGCCTAATGCAAGCAATGTGCCTACGGGCAAAGGAAATTAAAGTATCCCAAGAGAGGGGTGAAAAGATGCATTAGGAAAGGCCCTATGATGATGACATGTGGCATCTAGATCCATCTAGGGAGATGGGGCTTGTTGGAGTTAGTGAGAGAAGGAGAAGGTACCTTCACGTGAATTTTTGGATTTCGATTTCTCTGAGAGCTCTCACGCTCTAGCGAGGATTTGGCTGGGAGGAAATTCTGCGGTGCTACTTCCGTGATTCTGCTGTAGTAGTAGAAAGATCGTATCATTTGGTATCAGAGCAAAGGTTTGGCTGCCTTTCTCATGGAGTCACGATCAGAAGATCGACGAAAGCTTATGCTTATGCCTCGCGATGCCCAACTGTGGACAGTCCTAAAAAAATCACGAAATGGTTCTTCCCTCCGTAATTGGTGCAGAGTGTGAGCAGGACTCGAGTAATTCTGACCTGGGATAGATGCAATTGCCAGGCAATGCACAAATGAGGCAAGATACGAAAAGTTTCCAATCTTTTAACGGTCGACTGGAAGGCGACGGCACTAGAACAAAAGCACAAAATATGATCCAAGCGACACCAACAACGTTGCAAAGCACATGCGGGAAGCTTGCTGCGATGCCTCGAAGCTGAAAATCGCTAGGGATGGAGAAGCGAGGAGCGTACAATGACCATTACAAATCTGCAAACGCCAGAGCAGCGTTATGACTGTATGGTGGCTCGATAGTGAATTAGCCCGTGGATTGACAAAACAGATAGCGAATTAGTCCTTGCATGTGCGACAATTAGAAGCCACGTGTTTTCTGGTTCGGTCGATGAAAAAAAGAAAAAGGATCGTTTGTGGTCACGTAACTAGCCCGTAGGCTGAGACAGATTCCGAACAGAGAGTAACGCTTTGGCAGAAGAAGCAAAAGATCGTATCACTTGGTATCCAGGGAGTACGTGGAGGCTGCAGGCTTCGGCACATCTACGCTACGTGAAGACTCCAGGGGTTGCAGATTTTGCGAGTGTTGATATCCGGCATCGTGATCTGGCACAGTATCAAATCGGGTGGCAGGAGCGAACAACCAGGGAGCTTTCTTTGGCATTCGTCAATTCTGTGTTTTTTTCCCGACCTTAGTATTTGTTGATGCTCCGCTTGCATGAAGAGGTTCTTGTGAATATTTAGTCTGCATGAACGTTCGATGCCATAACAGGGTACATAGCAGACTTGGAATTTTTTTGACTTCTTCAAATTCCTGTGGGCAATCTGGGAGACTATGCTTGTGCAGATGCCTTTGTGATGAAGTCAGTTTGTTTGCAGGAATTTCCCTAGTATAGGGAAAGGCGATATTTGGGTTATGCCTGTGTCAAATGCTTAGTCAGTGTGCATGTGGGATTGCAGGTATTCCCTAGAATAGGGAATTGTGTCAGAGTGCCAGTACATTGAATTTTGTCAGTTTGTAAATACAGCGTTCTAGCGGTGTTAAAAAAAAAAGGAGAAGAAGAAGAAGAAAGAAAACCAAAACACCCATTGACCTAAATGGAAGCAGAAGAAGGAGCTTCCAGGATGGACCCTGTAGAGTTAGGAGTCCAGCCGACCCAGCAGGTGTCGCGCCCAGAAGCTCACACCTTATCTGGCAGGATTGCATTACTTGAAGATGCCTTGCAGTAGTTATTAGCACAACAGTTAAAGGCAAATGCAGGGCAGTCTGAACTTAGAAGAGTGATACACAGTATGTCTGCCAGACCTTCTCGAGATGAGAAAGGAAAGGCTCCAATGGAACCGGAGTCTAGTGTCCCTACCGGTCGAGCCTAGGAAGGCTAAAGTATCCAATATTGCCAATTATAGGCCGGAAAAGTATTCTGGTCGGATGAATGACCGTAGTTTTGATGTCATTGAGACCTGGTTACACAAATGGGACGAGGCGTTCGCGATTTGTGAAATCAGAAATGATATCAAGAAGATCCGCGAGGCCACCCACATGTTTAGCGAGGCAGCAGATCGGTAGTGGATTAAACAACAGAAAGATGGTATTGCATTTACTACCTAGGAGGGGTTTGAAAGAGAATTCAGAAAACATTTCTTACCTCCTGGCGAAGCATCCCGAGCTTTGGATCAGTATAGAAACCTTTGTCAGAGAAATTTGTCAGTGGTAGAATACACTGATAAGTTTTGAGAGAGCGTAATGAAGGTTGATGAACCCCTATCTCAATCAATCGAAGTGAAAGATTTCATATTTGGATTGAATGATCGGATTAAAATGGAAGTTCGGGCTAAGTATGCGAACACGTTGGATGATGCAATAGCCATAGCCCTGAACTATGAAGATGCCAAGGGCAGCAAGCCAAGTGGGTTTGCGCAAGTCGGAACCAGTATGGGTACCAGAAGAAATCTGGGTTTAAGAAGAAGTGGATTAGTAAAGGAAGTGGTTCTCAGCCGAGTGGTCAAGCCAAGCAGGCGAAACCAGCTGAAACTCCTAAATCAAGTACCACCATTGGAGTGAAGAGGAAAGTAATACCAATGGCAGCTCGGGCTTGGTCAAAGTCTTCCTTAAACTCAGAGCAAAGAGAAAAAGCGAGGAGAGAAGGCTTGTGTTTTGGTTGCCTTCAGTCTCATCAGTGGAAGGATTGTCCAAGAGAAAGGATCGTCGGATGGCTGAGATGGTAGTCTCAGAATGCGACGTAGAAATGGAGGGAAGTCCCAGAGCGAAACAGATGCAGATTCAGCTAGCGGGATCTTCTCAGAGGTCAGTACCTTGTTTGTTATGTGTGTCTGTTGCTAAGCTAGTAACGAGTGCACCTGATAACATCCTATCTAGGCCCGCAGCAACGGGGTATACATCCTTTAATGATACGGAGTTAATTAAGATGAAAGGGCAAGTGGCTAATCATGATATCATTGTGTTGTTTGACTCGGCGTCAACGCACAATGTGATTAACTCCAAGCTCGTGAAGAGGCTGAAGTTAAAGACTAGCCCATCTGACTATGCGTATACAGTCAGGATGGCAGATGGAAGTTCAACTGAAGTATGGGACCAAAGGGTTACCCAGTTGGAGCTTCGTATTCAGGACTATGTTGAGAAGCTTGATTTTGAAATGACTAAGCTTGCTCATGCAGATATAGCCGTGGGTATGGCGTGGCATTCTAGGAAGAATCCATCCATTGATTGAAAAAAGCACGTATATCAATTCAAGATGAATGATGTGCTTTATGTCTTACGAGGTGAGAAAGATGTACCTCAGGGACCGTTGGTTTTCGTGATGGAAATCCGAAAAGCTGTTGTAGTGTTCTTAGATGATATTTTGATATATAGTAAAACGCTTGAGGATCATATAGGACACCTTCGGGTTGTCTTACTTGTTCTAAGACAGCATAAGCTTTATGCCAAGATGAGTAAATGTGACTTCTTTATGAAGGAGATCATTTACTTAGGACACAAGATTTCTTCTGAAGGTATTAGCATTGATTTGGATCGTATCCAGAAGGTTTTAGAATGGCCTATCCCTCAGACTGTGAAACAACTTCGTTCTTTCCTAGGATTTACGGTATTTCTTCGGAAGTTAGTGCGTGATTATTCACATATCACGGCACCCTTGACCAACATATTGAAAGGTCGTGGACGCAGGTCTACCTAGCCGATCTCTTGGACTGATGCAATGAACAAGGCTTTTGAAACCTTGAAGTTTTCTATCAAGGAAGCACCCGTTCTTGCATTACCCAATCCTACCCGGCCTTATGTTTTAGAGGCCCATGCGAGTGATTATGCGATTGGGGCAGCTCTATTCCAGGAGGGCAGATCTGTAGCTTTTGAGAGTAAGAAGCTAGACGACACTCAGTATCGTTGGCCCACACTTGAGAAGGAACTTTATGCAGTAGTGTATGCTCTCAAGGTTTGGAGACACTACTTGTATGGTTCAAAGTTCCTTGTATTGACTGATCACCAGTCAATTAAGTATGTGTGTGATGGATCAGAATTGACAGGAAGGAAAGCTCGATGGGCAGAGCTAATGCAGGATTTTGATTTCGAAATACGTTATCGTAAGGGTTCGTTGAATAGTGTGGCGGATGCCTTAAGTCGAGTTAAGTTTGTAAATGCTTTGTCATTTACGGAAATATCCTCAGACCTATTTCAATCCTTGAGAGGGCTATACGCAACTGATAGTCATTTCAGTTCTTATTGGCAGAGAGTCCAGGATGGGAGCTCCATGGTTGACTAGGACTCAGGGATTGTGCCACCTAGGATACAGGCGGCGGGAGGTCAGTGGATGATTAGGAACGGCTTGCTGTTCCGGAATGAAAAGATTTGTGTGCCTGATGTTCTGGACCTTAAATCCAAGATTCTCTGGGAGTGTCATGATGCTCCTAGTGCGGGACATCCAGGTATACATAGGACTCTGTCTCTTGTGAAGCATACCTTTTATTGGCCTAAGATGCGTGCATTTGTTGAGAACTATGTAGTAGGTTGCCGGGTTTGTCAGGTTACTAAGGCTGAACGCCTTAGAAGCGCGGGCTTATTACAGCCTTTACAGATTCCAGGTAATAAATGGGAAAGTATTTCCATGGATTTTATTACTGGTTTACCTCGAACGCGCAAGGGTCATGACTCTATTTGGGTCATAGTGGACCGTTTGACAAAAATGGCTAGATTCTTACCTACAAGAACAACTATTTCAGCTGTTCAGTTGGCTCACGAGTTTGTGGACCACTTGTTCAAGTTGTATGGTTTGCCATCTGACATAGTCAGTGACAGGGACTCAAAGTTTACAAGTAACTTTTGGACACTTGTATTTGAGAAGTTAGAAACTACTCTAAGTATGAGTTCCTCGGATCATGCACAATCCGATGGCAGTACAGAAAAGGTCAACCAGTTGGTTGAAGACATGCTTCGGGCATATGTATCTAAGAGACAGTCTTCATGGGAAGATTATCTACCTATGATTGAATTTGCTTACAACAGTGCAAAGCATTCTAGTACAGGTTATAGTCCTTTTATGCTTATGTACGGGTTTCAACCTAAGTCACCAGTTATGGTAGGATTAAAAGGGATTCAAAATGATGCTGCTAAGAACTTCTTGCAAGACATGCAGGAAATGTTGCAGTTTGCCAAGGAGTCTATTAGAAGTGCCCAAGATCGGGACAGATTTTATGCTAATAGACATCGTTCACCCAGAGAGTTCTCTGAAGGAACGATGGTATATTTGAGAATTCCTAAGGAATCCAAGAGCCTAAGTACTGGTTTGGTTCCGAAATTATCCCCCAGATATTGTGGCCCATTCAAGGTCATTAAAAGAATTGGACCAGTTGCATATCGACTAGAATTGCCTCCTGATGTTAAAGTACATCCAGTCTTTCATGTCAGTAGACTGAAAGAAGTATTGGGTGCAGATGATCAACTTGTTTCTCCTCATGAGATTATAGAAGTTACAGATTTGACTTTTATTCCTCACGAACCTGAATCTATTCTTGGATTTCGTGAAAGACAGATTCGAAATCGTACTATCACGGAATACAAGATCAAGTGGAAGGATCGTGTTGAGGAGGATGCAACATGGGAGACATTACAAAACCTCCAAAGAACATTTTCGGATTTCTTAGCGAACTCAGGAGTGAGTTCTTAGAGGAAGGGGAGTATGTCATGTGCACGGATTGGTATCTGACGTATACTAGGTACACAGAACTAGCTCAGGTTAGCCTAGGGAGGCTTAGAGCTAGGCAGGCTTGATTCTCGGGTTGAGTGGCAAGGGTATGAACTATTTATAGGTCTTCACTATTTTTGGCGCCGGGGACCGAGTCTATAAAAGAGGCCCAGGGGGTTCAGTTCTCAGTGTGCAGTTGGGAGCAAATCTCGTTCCCAGGTGCTAGGTTTGATCCTGGATTGAGTCGCGGACGCGCGCCTGCATCTTAGCGTAGCCCAAGGCCCAGTGACAGATCCAGGGCTTCACAGCGCCACCTGGTGGTATGGGACACCAGGCTGGTTTGGATCTGATTGGGAGTTCATGCCAGTAGCTCAGCTCGTGGCTCGGAGGGGACATCTTCTGATTCGGGATCACATCCCGCAGATGTCACGGTTGGGTGGTGAGCAGCCTGCTCAGTTCTGATGTTGTGTGTGGTTGTTTTGCAGATCAGGGGTTTCAGGAGTGCTGGGACGTGTCAGGCTAGCACTGATGTTACGCAAAGTGGTGAGATGGCCAAGTTGGCTAATCTTATAACAGAGGAGTTCTCTGAACGTTTTAAAGATGAACTATCTTATGGGTTACCTCCAGAGAGGAAAGTTCAGCATAAGATTGAATTGATCCCGGGGGCAGAACCTGTAAATAGGCCGCCCTATAGAATGAGTTTTACTGAAGAGACGGAGGTGCGTAGACAACTGAAAGAATACCTGAAGTTGGGGTAGATTCAACCAAGTTTCTCGCCTTTTGCTTCGCCAGTGATATTAAAGAAGAAAAAGGATGATACGTTTCGCCTCTGTATAGATTACAGAGCATTGAATAATATCATTGTTAAGCACAGACATCCGATGGCTCGAATTGATGATTTGCTAGATGCATTACATGGAGCCGTGCTTTTTAAGATAGATCTTAAGTGTGGCTACCATCAAATCCGGATTAGAGCCGAGGATGTGCATAAAACCGCATTCAGAAGCAGGTTTGGTCATTATGAGTTTTTGGTATTGCCCTTCGGACTTACCAATGCTCCAGCGACATTCGTCATGCGTATGAACGATTTACTACGTCCGTATATCGGAAAGTTTGTAGTATATTTTATTGACGATATCCTGATATTCAGTAAAAGTATTACTGAGCATCGTGAACACTTAAGAGTAGTGTTCAGTACTTTGAGGAAAGCCAGTCTTTATGTAAATAAGAAGAAAACTATACTGTGTATGGTTAGGCTTGAATATTTAGGATTCATATTGACTCTATAGGGGGTAGAAATGGATCCAAAGAAATTGGCTGTGATACTGACCTGGCGAATCCCTCAGAGTCTGATCACTTTGCGATCATTCTTGGGATTTGTCCAATTTTATAGAAGGATATCAAAGGATATTCCGAAATAGTATCGCCATTGACTTATCTGACCTCAGATAAAGTATCTTTTATATGGGGACGGAATCAACAAGAAAGTTTTAACACCATAAAACAAGTTGTGGTCACAAGACCGGTGTTAAAAATAGTTGATCCCCAGAAACCGTTGTTCTTGGAAACCGATGCAAGTGGCATTGCGGTAGGAGTAGTTCTCCTTCAAGAGGGAAGGCCAGTAGCCTTTGAAAGCAAGAAGCTTTCTCCCTCTCAAAGGAATTGGCCAACTCATGAATTGGAGTTGTATGCTGTTATCCATGCTTTGAAAACATGGAGGCATTATTTGTATGGTTCAGAGTTTTATGTGGATGTGGATCATGATACACTGAAACATTCTTGTAAACAGCTTGACTTGAGGGGCCGCCAAGCTAGGTGGGCAGAGCTCATGCAGGAGTTTAATTTGACAATTCGGTACCGAAGAGGGAAGGATAATAAGGTTGCTGATGCGTTGTCTCGTATTATGCACAATATGAGTTTTACAGTATTAGAGAGTACTCTAATGACCGAGATTAGAGAAACTCAAAAGGTGGACGAGTTTTTCCATAGCTTATGGCCTAAAGCTTATGTGTTAAGACCCGGGAAAGAAAAGGATGATCTGGTATCCAGAAAAGGCCAAACATATGCAAGATATACCATAAGGGATGATATGTTGAAAAGAAATGGCAAGGTAGTAGTACCTAATGAGAATGATCTCAGGCAGAGAGTCATTCGACAATGCCATGATAGCCCATGTGCGGGACATCCAGGAGTCGAGAAGACATATGATCTCGTGAAGCGAGATTTCTTTTGGCCAAAGATGAAAAAGCATATTCATGAATATGTGACACGGTGTTTTTCGTGTCAAGTAAGCAAGGTTGAGCGGGTGAAGTCACCCGGACTTTTACAGCCCTTGGAGATACCACTAAGTAAGTGGGAGAGCATTTCCATGGACTTTATTGTAGGGCTGCCTACGACACAAGGTGGATATGATTCTATCCTTGTGGTGGTTGATCGTCGGCTCACTTCATTCCGACTAGAGAGTCTGTTAGTGCCCCGCAAGTGGCGGATTTGTTTATTAGACATATTTCGTCTGCATGGATTGCCTAGATCCATAGTGTCATACAGAGATGTTAGATTTACCGGTCATTTTTGGACTGCGGTATTTGAGACAATAAGGACTGAGTTGGGAATGAGTAGTGGGGAGAAACGGATGGTCAGACGGAGAGAGTCAACCAGATTTTAGAGGATATGTTGAGGGCATATGTGTCATTGAGGCAACATACGTGGGACAAGTGGTTGCCATTGTTAGAGTTTGCCTACAATGATAGAAAGCATTCCTCCGTTTGAATTGAATTATGGCTATAGACCAGCAAATCCAACTACAGTTGGAATAACTCAGAGAGTGCCTAGTGCCGCGAACTTTGTAGTTCAGATGCGGGAGATGCTAGCACTTGCGAGAGCTAATATCCGCCAGGCTATGGATAGAGCCAAGGCGTATGCGGATGAAAACCGGTCTATAAGAGAATTTAAGGAAGGAGAAAAAGTTTTTCTCAGAGTTCCTTCGTTCTCGAAGTCGTTAACTTCAGGGGAGTGTGCTAAGTTATCACCTCGATACTGTGGGCCGTGGTTAATAGACAAGGTAGCCTATAAATTAGAATTGCCACAGGGTTGCAAGGTGCATCCGGTTTTTCATGTTTCTCGTTTAAAGAAATTTTTGCATACTGGTGACTCACTAATCGAAGGTGTGGTTTTGTTTCAGGAGATAGAGGATAATGCAAGGCGCAAACCAACAAGAATCCTAGACCGAGGAACAATGCAAGTGCGAAATCGGAAGATACCCATGGTGTTGGTTGCATGGCATGGTCAACCTCTATCAGAAGCTACCTGGGAATCCGTATATCAGTTGCGGAGAGTGTTCCCAGACTTTATCATCGAGGACGCTGATGTCTGAAGAGGGAAGGAATGTTACGCTCTAGTCGAGGTAGCATGACCTTGGAAGAATCAGTCGACATTTCCCTTAAGGATCTACGTTTGTAATATATTTGTTTGCGCTTCATGTAAATGATCGGGAGGGAATTAATGTCAAGGTCCTAGGTGAGGGCTGATAGCACCAGACTAGGTGGATCTAAGGCTAAGGGCCTAATGCAAGCAATGTGCCTAGGGGCAAAGGAAATTAAAGTATCCCAAGAGAGGGGTGAAAAGATGCATTAGGAAAGGCCCTATGATGATATGTGGCATCTAGATCCATCGAGGGAGATGGAGCCTTTTGGAATTAGTGAGAGAAGGAGAAGGTACCTTCACGTGAATTTTTGGATTTCGATTTCTCTGAGAGCTCTCATGCTCTAGCGAGGATTTGGCTGGGAGGAAATTCTGTGGTGCTACTCCCGTGATTCTGCTGTAGTAGTAGAAAGATCGTATCATAGGGACACATATGGTGTTGGCTAGTGTGTCACCACCCAACCGTAGATCCCTCAAAATCACCCTTGAGCTAGAGGTGAAGCAACCTCCGACCATAGTCCATCCCAAGTAAGGCTACGCGTCCCATACCACAGAGCCTAATCTGCGCACAGGGTGTCGTTAGGGAGACACAGGCGTGGACAGACTCCCAACCTAGTTGGGTATTCTTGAGAGGCCCCACTCCAGAGAATGCCCTAAGTGAGCAATGGCTCTCACTTATATAGATATAGGGTGTCTTAGGTGCCCCCTTAGTGTCCCAAAGGTACCACGTGTCCTAACTGTTCCATGGTTAGGACACATGACCATAGGCTAACTTAACCTCCATAACACTAGCCACGTTATGTCCATGTGTGGACATAACAATGTGGTTGCTTGTTGTTATTTGTCATGGGCTGATTAATGCCATGTGTCATAACCTAGCTACTTCTAGGTTGCATTGTCATACACCAAGGGTCTTAGCCTCCTTGTTTGCTCCAAATGAGATATGGTATTGAGAACCTAACAAGACCTTTAAACGGTTATCACTCCTTCAATTTCATCTCCGATTTCACCTTTTGATATCTGATCCCTGATTTCACCAATGGGTTTCTTTATATTTACATGTACTTAATGATGCTAGTACATGTTTACGTTGAGACTCTATTGTTTGGTTGTCCTTCTCATATTTTGTAGGCCTATTTAGTGTGTTGTCGTGTCTCTTATCTCGTTTAGGTCACATGCCTATATTGTTTGTGCTGTGTCAACCTACACTTCTTTGCATTTGATTGGTCCTTGATCTGGGTTATTGGGTGAAGCATTGTCTTTTCCCTCATTGGGTGAAGTTTTGTCTTTTCTGTCACGATCTGTGACGTATTCCTTTCTCTATATTTTAGACTTATGGATGGTTTGATGAATGGACACTTGTGGAAGGGTATGCCCTTTTGACGGGACACTTCCTATGAGGCACAACCCTTCACAAGAGACATTCTATGGAAGAGACACTCCTATTGTAATGTACCCTCTCATCAAGGGTCACACCCTTCACAAGGGGTACACACCTCTTCATGCACACACTTTGGAGTACACACCTTTTCATGTGTGACTCTTCACTCTCTATATAAGAGAGGCCCAACTGTATGGATGACACTACAGACACTATAGACACTCAAGCAATACAAATATTCCTTGTTCTCTACTATTTCAGTCTCCTTTCTGTTCCTTAGCACATTTCTAAATATAGTAAATCTAGGATTTCTTACAATGGTATCAGAGCAAATTTCGCTTCTGCCTGTAGGAAATGCCCCCCACCTTCTAGCGCCTATCTGATACACCTCTTTCCGCTAGAAGGATATCGGCGCACATTGTGCATGGAAGAGATGGAGAGAATGAGCGTAAAAATTTTTCGCGCCAACCCTACCTAAAGTCATCAATGGCCTCTCCATCTCCCCCACATCACGAGTTGATGTGAATGGACACGACAAAAATCGTGTCTTTTGATGTGCTTGGGCCGTCCCAAAACCAAGGGATGCACCTTTTCCACCATCGGACACACCTTTTGATGCACCCTCATCGTGGAAAAAAGGAGACACCTTTTCGTGTGGGGACACCCCTTTTTAAAACAGGGTCACACCCCTTCATGAAAAGGTACACCTATTCCAAGGGTCACACCCCTTAGAATAGGCACACCTTTTGGCACCAAGCACCCTACAAAAGGGTACCTAAAAGGGCTAAAATGGAAAACCAGCCCTATACCCAAGACCTAACCCTAGACTACCCAAGGGTTCTCCAAACCCACGTTTTAATTTTTGGGTAACCACCACCCAGCAATAGGCGCATGAATCAAAACGCAAAATGCAGAATTCTGTTTCGCCATTTTCTGCTGTACGTGATTGCGCCATCTTCTTCCAGCCAGCACGTGCCCTTCGTCAGCCTCCATCTTGCATAGTTCTCGATTGCCTGCATCAGCCAGCTCTTGTTGATTCATTGCCATGATTACCTGCGATCAACAGCCTTTGCTGCCCGCAAATCAGCCAGGAAGCAAGAACAGCGCCAGATGCAACGATTTGTTTCAAGCCTCTACCAGCGAATTTCTTCTAAGCCTCTCCTGCTTGTGATCAGCAGCCTCGATGCCCTTTTCATCTTGAATCAAACCAACCAGACCCTGGCTGCTCATCACGCCACCTTTCTAGCCTGAGAACAGTGGCTCTTTGCTGCCCTCTATTTCCCTCTAGCCAGGCCCGGTCCTGTTTCTAAGTACCCCACAGGTTTCAACGCAGGCCTCCTTCGCCAGGCTATGAATTTCCATGCAGGAAAAGTGCGCCAGATCTCATGCAATCTGTAATACGATTCTGCCAACGCCCCATCTGCCTTGAAAGTCTCGCCAGGCGCCTCTTAATCGATGGACCTTCGGACAAGAGATTTTCAAGCCGTGCTATGCAACTAATTGGCAGTTCTAATCTATGCTAGGTGGTTTCTTTCCATTCTATTTCTAAGGATTCTCTTTCATATTGTTATTTGACGCTCATTATCAATTATAGCAAATGAAAGCCTCCTCCTTAAAACATGGAAACCCCTGGTAATTCCCCCGTCCCTTCAAGGACACCTCAGGCATCATCTACCACACAATATCGTGTTCAGATTGCACAACCAGCCCATTTCGGAGCTTTTGCATCGTGGGTCTCCTGTGTCATGTGCCCTTCTAGTGACTTGGACCACATCCTATACCTTTTGCGTGAGGCACCTCAGTTACATTACTTCCTCAGCACAGTCCAGGTTGTGTTCCACGAGACACGTAGATACCCAGAACCCGATATTTCTCACAAGTTTGCTGTCCATCTTTGGAGAGACTTTTACCCCTCAGCTTCAGCATCTCTAGGGTACTCTCCACCTCCTTTAGCTCCCAGCTATCCTCTTATACAGGTTGTACCTTCCCCAAGATAGTATTTACACTCTGAAGGCACTCCTTCTCCTGGATATCCTCCACTTCCGACAGCAGCTCCTTATCTCTTCTCAGATCCGTGGACTCTGCAACCTACCCTTGTACTCTCACGAGCAGTAACACCCATTTCGGCATCACCAGTGTTACCTCAGACAGGACCTCCTTTACCTGATTTCCACGGTTGGTTCCATCTTGCTTCTCTTGCCTCCTCCAACATGAGCAACCTCAGGGAGCAGCCCGAATCTTCTTTCAGGAATGGTACAAACTAGAGCGCAAGTTCGTGCTTTTATCAATTATAGCAAATGAAAGCCTCCTCCTTAAAACATGGAAACCCCTGGTAATTCCCTCGTCCCTTCAAGGACACCTCAGGCATCATCTACCACACAATATCGTGTTCAGATTGCACAACCAGCCCATTTCGGAGCTTTTGCATCGTGGGTCTCCTGTGTCATGTGCCCTTCTAGTGACTTGGACCACATCCTATACCTTCTGCGTGAGGCACCTCAGTTACATTACTTCCTCAGCACAGTCCAGGTTGTGTTCCACGAGACACGTAGATACCCAGAACCCGATATTTCTCACGAGTTTGCTGTCCATCTTTGGAGAGACTTTTACCCCTCAGCTTCAGCATCTCTAGGGTACTCTCCACCTCCTTTAGCTCCCAGCTATCCTCTTATACAGGTTGTACCTTCCCCAAGATAGTATTTACACTCTGAAGGCACTCCTTCTCCTGGATATCCTCCACTTCCGACAGCAGCTCCTTATTTCTTCTCAGATCCGTGGACTCTGCAACCTACCCCTGTACTCTCACGAGCAGTAACACCCATTTCGGCATCACCAGTGTTACCTCAGACAGGACCTCCTTTACCTGATTTCCACGGTTGGTTCCATCCTGCTTCTCTTGCCTCCTCCAACATGAGCAATCTCAGGGAGCAGCCCGAATCTTCTTTCAGGAATGGTACAAACTAGAGCGCAAGTTCGTGCTTTTCTCACAGGGATCTCAGATATGTCGCAACGCTCGCGTGCAGCCTCTCCGGAGATAAGCGACTCAAGTCCAAAAAAGACCCCTGAAGTCAACTTACAAGGCGAAGCACTACTTCAACTTCAAATTTCACAGCTTCAGGACAACATCTCCGACTTGGTCCAGAAAGTCCAACAACTCCAAGATTCTCGCAGTACCACATATACAGAGGATGACGTGACGCCACTGGATGACTATGTGGACTCATTTCCACTTGAGGTAGAAAACACTGAACTCCGTATCCTCTACCGCTTACTCCAAGCCTTACTCCAAGCTTCCAAAACTAAAAGACTTGACATTAAACTTCCGGAAGCCTATACTGGTCAACGAAATCGTCGAACAGTTGACCAATGGCTCGCAAAACTGCGCATGTACTTTGATACTGTTGACCTCACTGAAGGCAAAAAGATTGCCTTGGCAGCCTCCCTCCTCAAGGATACAGCTTTCCTATGGTGGTAACGATGCTTAAAGGACGGCAAAAGTGTGTTAACTTGGGAACGTTTTGAACACGTGCTCCGTAAGCAGTTCATACCTGCCAATGCGGACTTCCAAGCACGTTCAAAACTCAGACAGTTGGAGCAAATAGGCTCCCTGTCTTCCTACATCTCTCAGTTCACTACATTGGTGCTGAAGATTGATGGTTTAACTGATGATGATTGCCTTCATTCTTTTATCTCAGGCCTAAATCCCTCGTTACGCATTGATGTCCTCAAAGCAAACATCACCACCATAGTTGGCACTATTGCTTACGCAGAGCGCATTACAGATTTTCAAAACACAAGGAAGCAGAGTGTTCATAGATACTATGGCCAAAGGTGCTCGCCCTGAAGATACCCCCAAGTTTAGAAAACACTCGGGTAATCACGGTCAGCAACACTCTCAAGATCCCTACAAGTCTCAGAAATCGTATGCTGGATTCCAACAGAAGCACTCCTCCAAGGATTGCGCCTCTTCTTCTTCACAAAGTCATTACCGTCATCCCCAACATGAAGGTGCGGTCACTGACAAGAAGAACAACTCCAGCACAAAAGGACTTTGTACCATCTGTATAGGCGACCATAGATGGTTCGATTGTCCCAAGTGACCAAAGCCAGATTCCAATATAAAACCTAGCACTTCCCAAACAGAAGATGCTACCCCAGCACAAGACAAGAAAGGCAAAGCTGTTCGAATGGCAAATACCATCCACATGAGCCTTGCCAGCAACCCCGAACCTTCGCTAGCCACTCAACTACTTTGTGTTCAAGGATCAATTCGTGGAACAACGGTCACTATCCTCATCGACAATGGCTGCTCTCATAACTTCCTAGCTAGTTCTCTGGTCGACAAACTTCGGTTGACCACCAGTCCTAGTCCCATGGACTATCAGATTGAACTCGCAAATGGAACTACCTTCTTGTGCAACACCAGGATCAAAAACTTGTCTTTTCGCATCCAACATTATACAGACAAGAGTACAAGACAGCTTTTCGAACAAAGTATGGACACTATGAATGTTTGGTCATGCCTTTTGGGTTAAACAATGCCCCGGCCACATTCATGACACTAATGAACGACATCTTCAGGCCTTTCGTCGATAAGTTCGTCATTGTTTACCTCGATGACATCCTCGTTTTCAGTAGATCCCTACATGAGTACAAACAACATCTGCACCAAGTTTTTGAAGTTCTCCGCGCAAATTCTCTCTACATCAACATTGAGAAGAGTGAGTTCTTCAAGACCCAACTCGAATATTTGGGACATGTTATTTCAGCTCAAGGCATCTCTGTGGATCCCAAGAAGGTCGAGGTAATCCGAAACTGGCCTACTCCTAAGAATGTTCATGATGTCCGCTCTTTTCTTGGATTGGCAAACTTCTTCCATACAAAGGTCTATCAGTTTTCCGAAATCGCAGCTCCTATGTCCGAATTATTGAAAAGCACATCAATTTTTCAATGGTTTCCCACAACTCAAGCAAGCACTCACCACCACACCAGTCATGGCTATTGCTGACCCAAACCTTCCATTTGAGGTCATGACCGACGCTTCCGACATCGCTACAGGAGTAATCTTGATGCAAGAAGGCAGAGTTATTGCTTTTGACAGCCATAAACATTCCGATATCCTAACCCGATACCCGGTTTATGATAAGGAGTTTCTTGCCGTTGTACATGCTTATCGCTCTTGGAAACATTATCTCATGGGAGCCGGCTCGGTGGTCAAGACAGACCATCACTCTCTAAAGTATATCTTTACTCAGCCAGTCATGAACGCTCGACAAGCATGCTGGGTTGAGTTTCTAGCCAACTTTCACATGACCATTGAGTACATTCCAGGACTACGCAATGTAGTTGCAGATGCTCTGAGCAGGTTAACTCTAGCATCAGCTATGGTAATCTCTACATTATCTGTGGATGTTCCGAATTCATTCAAAGGGAAGTATTTCAATGATAAAGACTTCGGCACAGCAGTACAAGTTCTTTCAAAAGATCAACCTTCGACTTCCGAACAGAAGATTTTCTCATCCTATTCTTATATGGACGACCTTCTGTATTATCAAGATCGCGTCCGTGTACCACATGACAAGGATGTTCGACGTCTTTTGTTAAAAGAGCATCATGTAGTTCCTTATGCTGCCCATCCAGGCATCAACAAGACTTATAGGTTACCCAGTGCAACATATTACTAGCCTCAGATGAAAAGCGACGTCATCAAAATGGTTACATCTTGCTTATCTTGTCAACAAATGAAAGCAAGCCGACGACTTCCAGCAGGACTTCTTCAGCCTCTTCCAGTTCCAACTGATTCCAACTGAAAGGTGGGAAAGTATTTCCATGGATTTCATTACAACACTACCACGATCCTCCAGAGGTAACACTCAGATTATGGTAATTGTTGATCGATTGTCCAAAATGGCACACTTTGTTGCTTGCAAAAGAAGTGCACAGGCTCCAGACATCGCCAAACTCTTCATACAACACATTTTCCGACACCATGGATTGCCCAAGGATATTGTATCCGATAGAGATCCTAAGTTTACCAGTCACTTTTGAATTTCACTGTTCGAATCTTAAGGTACAACTCTACTGTTTAGTTCAGCCTACCACCCAAAATCAGATGGCCAGACTGAAAGAGTCAACCAAGTTTTGGAAGAAATGCTTCGACATTATATTCAGTCACGCCTAGCAGCTTGGGAAGAGTATCTACCACTCCTTGAGTTTGCTTATAATAACTCTTTCCATAGTGCCATCAACATGACTCCATTCCAAGCAGCTTATGGACACACTCCGATTGTACCAACGAATTTTGTACTTCAACATCGAGTGGCCCTAGCTGATCAACTGGTTGAAGAAATGCAAGACGTTCTATCCCAAGTCGGGGATCATATGCGAAACGCGTAAGAGCGGTATCAACGGTCTGCCAACAAACATAGACGTCACCTGGAATTTGACACTGGTGACATGGTGCTATTATTTGTAGCCCCACATCGCTATAAGACGGTTAAGTCTGTGTTTCCTAAGTTGCAACCAAGATACTATAGACCTTTCCGGATCGTCAAGAAAAATTCACCTTTAAGTTACAGATTGGAATTACCACCATCATGGGGTAAAATCCATCTGACATTTCATATTTCTTGGCTAAGGATGTACATTCCAGGTGATGAAGCAGTTTTTCTTGCATGTGATTATGTCCGAGAAATCGAAGACGAATATGTTCTCCTTATTTCTGAGCGTATTCTGGACCATCTACAGCGAGAGACTCGACATTGACTTATCACGGAATTCCTTGTTCTTTGGCGAGATCTGGACGAGACTCCGGCGCTACTTGGCAATTTGATGAAGACTTACAGCAGTACCTTGACATTTTACAGCCGTATTTTCAGAATTTACCGTGATATTTTCTACATCAGTTCATTATCTCCTCTAGGGTCTTATTTTGAGTGGGAGGGGATGTCACGATTTGTGACGTATTCCTTTCTCTATATCTTAGACTTATGGATGGTTTGATGAATGGACACTTGTGGAAGGATATGCCCTTTCGATGGGACACTTCCTATGAGGCATAACCCTTCACAAGAGACATTCTATGGAAGAGACACTCCTATTGTAATGTACCCTCTCATCAAGGGTCACACCCTTCACAAGGGGTACACACCTCTTCATGCACATACACTTTGGGGTACACACCTTTTCATGTGTGACTCTTCACTCTCTATATAAGAGAGGCCCAACTGTATGGATGACACTACAGACACTCAAGCAATACAAATATTCCTTGTTCTTTGCTATTTCAGTCTTCTTTCTGTTCCTTAGCACATTTCTAAATATAGTAAATCTAGGATTTCTTACATTTTCCCTCATTGAGTTGCTTCTAAACTTGTAGGAAACTAATGCCATAACCGAATGATGGGGTCCATCCTCAAATGTTAGATCTTACCATACAGTTTAGCAATTATACTATATCTAAAAGTTGAGATAGAAAAAGCAATGATGAAGCATGTGGATACACATTTTGAGGGGATGTGACTTTCTTGGAGGTTGATGGGGGGCTGCTATACGTATGCACAGTGAGCTCTTCAAAAGCGCGTTTTCCGTGCTCTCTCGAAGAGTGTTCTTTGTATTTCTTAGTTCTCCGAGTATAAAGCAAATTCTCTTTTTGATTGGGGGAGGGGGCCCTCAGTGAGTACAAGGACCCAATTGGTTGTCGACTCTATTCTCTCTCTACCCTCATCTCCTTTCTCTCTCTATGGTGTACAACGCTAATTCCTCACTATAGGTTTAAAGAAGGTCTTGTTGTGAATTACACGATCAGATTACCGTTGCATGTTACAATTTCAGTACACATAAAAAAGGTGGTTGAATCTTAATACTTAGAAAGGAACTAGGAGAGAGATGCAGGCCTAAGGATTTGGGTATTGTGGTTTGGGATCTTGTGGCAATGCACATGCCCAACAGGTTGCCCACGTGGGCCTTTTGTAACCACTCCCTTCTCCTCCATGCTCTTACATCTTCTTCCTCTCCCACTCCTATGCTCCCCTTAAACCCTTAGTTCCTCAACCCTTAACCTCCATGATCTACGAGGGAGACGAGTTCTCCACCATGTACTCTACCCAGAACCTTGGATCCTCCTTCTAACCCTTGAACCTCTTCTAAACTCTGAAACCTCTCTCTGAACCTTGGAAGCTCTTTCTAAACCTCCATGGCAGCTTGCCATCTTCACCTACTAAAGTGTTGTGAGAGCTCACTTGACTTCTTTGGAAGGTTCTAGAGCCCTCCATTGTCCACCGCTCCTAGCTTCCGTTGCTAAGACATGTCCTTTTACCAAGGAGGCATCAACACTGCCCCAACATTGTAAGTAATGTAAACACTTTGAAAAGAAAGGTTCAGCTCAACACATGCTTAGTTTTTTTCGTGTTTGTAAAGTAGATTTATACATCCGTATGCTTGAGAAGTTAAGGATAATGCGTGGATAGAAAGCAAGGGGTTTATCATCATGTGTGATTGAGCAGGCATCAAGCCATATACATACTGTGACACTATAGGCAGAAAGTTTGTCCTCAATCAGACGCCACTTTTCTTGAAGAGATGGTGTAATCATTGGTTTAGGTTCACATGAATTCTATTTCTTTATCATATGAAGTGATAGAGATGGCTCATGCGAATGAGAAGGTGTAATTCACTAACCGTGTCTATTGTTCTAGATGGTTCTTTCCTGCTTCTGCATGTTCAGAGCTTTGTTTTGTATGTGGAATAAATGACTGTTTTTACTCTTCTCTATAGAGCACTGTGGTCTTTCTGTACTGACTTGCATTTGGAAATCCTAATAGGTGCATAAATATTTGGAAATGTTTTATAGAAGCTAACCATCATTTCTGGTCTGCTTGGTGAAAAATCGCATTAACATAAAAATGCTGCTCATGGGGGACTGATGGTGTGTGCTTCTTTTCAAGCATTGACATTTTGATGTTAGCAGGAATCTGGTTACTGTTTTTCAATGCAAGTAGGTTAACTCATTACCTTCACAGGTTCTGGTGTATGACTCAATGTCCAGTGGAAATGAAAATACTGAAGTAGCAGGCAAGAGAGTCGTAAAACCATTGCAGCAAAGGGTTCTTTGAAGGCTGCTTGGATACTTTCTGAGGGTGTTTCTTCAACAGCTGAGGAAATGCCCGGGTTGGCAGCAGCAGATCCTCATACCCTTCCCACTTTGTAAGGTTACGTGAGCATTTTCAAGGTTCAAATGATTTAAAATCTGGATATGTTCATTGCAGCAGTGCTGTATGAAGTCTGTTGATTGGAAATCATCTTACATGAGAATTTGCAAAGTACAAACGATTTATAGAAAACCAAAATCTTAATATGTCCATTGCAGTAGTGCTATATGAAGTCTGTTGATTGGCAATCGTCTATGCACTGTGCAATGGCTCGTGGAACGCTGGTTCCACCCACTGAATTTGCACTAATTTAATTTTTTGTATTGTAATTTGTTTGCCAGATATGAAAAAGTACACTGCTTTCTGAATGAGCAGTGTACTAGAACAGTGCAAAAGTCTGTTGGTATTTCTAGTAGGCTCAGTCATGTGTGGTCAATGGTTCTTTGTATTTGTCACTTGGAGAGCGCTCGCAGAGATCAAGTCAATGGATACTGTGTTGTTAGTCATGTACATCTTACAGCTATATCTTGCAGAATGAGAGAAAATGTTTATAGATTAGCTGTCCTCATTTGAATGTGGGATACATATCATAATTTGGCAATCGCTGAGGGAGTCCTTATTGAACCTTCTTGTGTCATGGAAAATTGCTTGTGCTGGTTTGGGTACACCCTGTATGGGTCAATCATGCAAAGACCCACAGAGCACAACAACCTTGTCCCAATTATAATGATGGAGGTCTATCCAGCAATTCAGGCACTGTTGTGTTTATGGCACAGCAAGGTACAAAACTGCAAAGGTGACAACAAGACATCTTTCTCGGTTGTTAGCAAATCCCGTTGTAGATAGCTCACTAAGCATCTTTCGGGGAGAGAGAGCGGAGTCCCCGGAACACCAAAATAATCTATGGGACCAAAAGGAGTTCTTACATGAGACAATCCAAAACATAGTCAGTGCATAGCATCTCCTCAAAATGAGATGTGACATTCCTACTTTCGCATTCTATCCATATCTAATATGGACAAATAATGCATCACGATTCACACATAGTTGAAGAATGAGAGTCTTTGGATCTAACTTCGAAAGTTCGGATTAAGGTCTTTTTCATATCTGGAAACAGCCCCCATACCTTCTTGGGTTTGTCTGTTTGAGAATTTCTCTTGGAATTTGAAGGTGCTCAATGTGTGAGCCTTCTTCTAGTTAATGTTGCTATCTTTAACTTGCCCCAATATATATATTTTGGTATGCTGCCTGTGGACCCTTGTATGCTATGTGTGGGACCAACTCCACCAGTCGGCTAAGGATAGAAGAGCTGATCTCGGCTGACAGTGGCTTTGGATCTGGTAAGTGCTGGCGCCGTCAAGGAAGGAAATCAGTGTGTCTGGGCGCTTCTCTCCTCCTCGTCGGTTGACATAGCGCTACTGTTACTCCTATGGTCTTTCGCTGAAGTCAAATAGTAAAGAAGAGATGTCGGCGGTAGGGTTCACCCGAAGGTGAGTGTGTTTGGGCGCTTCTCTCCTCCTTGTCGGTTGACATAGCGCTACCGTTACTCTATGGTCTTTCGCTGAAGTCAAATAGGAAAGAAGAGATGTCGGCGGTAGGGTTCACCCGAAGGTGAGTGTGGTGTCGATCTCTGCTAAGTTGCGTCCCCCGCTGCCCCTGGCTCGAGTCACCCAAAATCGTCCTCTGTCTGGGCTTTAACGGTCCCTCTTGGGCTTTTTTTTGTGCTCGCAGGAGTAGGTCTCTATGTTCTTGGGTCTTGGGCAGGAAAGTCGCCAAAAATCTCCAAATTTGCTCTTGAATAAACAATGGTGCTGTCCATGGATGTCATAGTACACAGGGTGCTTCTCTGTCTCAACCTCCTGCATATTGCATAAAGCGCAGATCTGTGTCTCACGTGGAATACCCTCTGCCGTCTTGTCTCAATATGTAGTTGGCAAGAAGTTACTTGGAACTTCTATGCGTCTGAGTCTGCTCTCGGGGAGGCTGAGGGAGAGGAGCTTGATGAGATGAGAGGACTGTGGATTAGCAGTGAGAGTCATCGCGACAATGCTGCCAGACGAGAGATGCACACTCCACATGCGGCACGAGAGTGACCAGAGTACACACGATCGAGGTCTGGTCTATTTCAGCCCTCGTCAGAGGAGACCGCTAGAGACGAGGCGTCACCCTTGAGATAGCCCACCGGATATAGAGATCCAAGAGACCATGCCCTCCGCCACCTCAAGAGACAGCTCGACTGACACAGATACGAGAGCTCCTCACATCCCATTAGAGAGCCACTATGGCACCTAGATATGTGGAGCCTGTGCGCGTACTCAAAGCGTTAGCTCTGAGCACTTGATACTATCTTATTATTTGCTACTTTGTTATTTTGCTCACTAGTTTAGCACTGTAGCTTTCAGCAAGGGCCTTAGTGAGCCCTTTGCTTCAGCCCATAGCGGCTTGTATGAGTTACTTCTGGTTTTGTACCTTTGTCTCTTAGGCCCGCAAGGCCTTCTGCAGAAGTTAATCTCTCTCTCTCTCTCTCTCTCTATATCAGTTTATCAGTTTAGCCGTCTTAACACTCAGCAAGGGCCTTAGTGCGCCCTTTGCTTCAGCCCATCGAGGCTTGTATGAGATCGTCCTTTTGGTGTACTTTGCATCTTGTCCCATAGTCTCGTGAGGCCTTCCGCGAACATCAATACATCTTTCTCTCTCTCTCTCTCTCTCTCTCTCTGTCTCTCTGTCTCTCTCTCTTTCATGTGGACGTTAATACATCTTTCTTTCTTTCTCTCTCTCTCTCTTTCATGCCTAAGTCTAGTGGGTCAATTTGCTTTGGGGACACTTGACTTGGTTCATCGGGCACTTCATTTGCACTTATCATGACAACCCTCACACAGCCACCGCTTTGAAGTGGTAGCCCAACCCACGCCCCCATCTAGACTTCAACAAATAATCAACGGCTTACAAGGACCAAGTTGAGGAACTTTTGCTCTAGGTAGGCGGCAATACACTTTCTGTACAAGGGAGCTGGGAGACTTTAGAAGATCCTCTATGAGGCTGCATACACATGCTTCCCACTCTCATGGTGGACTACTAAGTTGCACCATGTCTTTCCATGCAACGATGATGCGACCATGACTGCAAGGGTGCCAAGAAGACAGTGAAAATTGCAAAGTCAGCAAAGGGAAGGGAAATTGAAAATAAAGAAAGGCCCGAGATCGTTAGAAAGAAGTGATGTGGATATGAGGTTGAGCATAATGAGAAAGAGAGTGACAAACTAACACAACAGCCAAAACGCTTTTGCAATAATTGCAGCCCCTAGGACAATGTCATGATGCGCCACACCAAAGGCTTATACGTGAACCCAGATGAGGCAAACATGCAAGAATTAAACTTCCAGCTGCTATCTATCGGCAATTTCTTGACAATTGAGGACGTTGAGGCTCAAAATGCGTAGATGGTTTGCAGGCCTAGGACAGAGTTCCAGCATCTCAGAATCGCCTTGAGGCTCCATCCACTCTACTCACCTATTGTGGTAAATTAGGTCATCCGAGAGGACCTTCTACAACTCTACAAATATAGCAATTGACTCGCATTCCATGAGCTTTGGTAAAACTTAACTTCTACAAATCGATTGGGCAAGTCTGTGACACGTGCATGTGCTCGGTCGATCCCGATGGCGTGTGGCATAGCCTCGTGTTGCTCTCTGGTCTGTTGTATCGGTACATCTCTGTATCACCACATCTCAATCAGATAGAGCCCAACACAGACTGGTCAGGAAAGTGGATCAGTCGTGTAAGCGGACCAAAGCCATGCCCCTCTTGAACAAGCCACGTGATATCTCCCTCGGATCTCATAGTGGACTGGGCAAACACATAGAAAATTCTCCTTTATCTCGACCTCCTCCATCGGGCATAGTTTATAGATCCTTTGCTCTCTGGGTATGCTTGCAGCTCTCCTCGCCTCAGTCCCGAACTGATGTGATCGAGACTTGCAACTGTTCGATGGTGATCCTTAGTGCTTGTGAGACTTTCCTATCCTCGAGATATTGAGGTCTGATGACGAGACCATATTCTGAGATCCTAAGGAAGTGGTCATGGTAGAATTGGATCTTGGTGG
Source organism: Dipteris shenzhenensis (assembly GCF_047967505.1). Classification (NCBI taxonomy): domain Eukaryota; kingdom Viridiplantae; phylum Streptophyta; class Polypodiopsida; order Gleicheniales; family Dipteridaceae; genus Dipteris; species Dipteris shenzhenensis. The sequence goes on along the minus strand of NC_141601.1, from coordinate 886,736 downwards.
GGAACTCCTTGGCCCCCTCCCCCTCGGCGCGTGCGCGCACACACACACACACAAGCCCGAGATGTATTCAGTTGGAGGAGGTTCAACCGTTTAATACGGTTGATCTCATCTTGTGGGATCATCTCAGGTGGTGCATCCATGCTCTATTGAAAGGGGGGAAGTCTGTCCATCTGAATGCCGTGGCTACCAAACCGTGTGGATACCCGTGCGTACCATGCTGTATCAACACCGCTCTCTGCCAGTCGCCTTGAAGACTCCAATACTAGTCTCGGTAATCTCCACTGAGGTAAGGCCCAAACTCTGTGGATGAAAGTTACTGTATGAAAGATGCCATCAATATGGAGAGGGGTCTTGAGGAACTTTGCTTGTATAATTTGATGGTGAACCAAAGGCTTACTCGGAATCATCCTAGATCCCATAGTCAGCTGTAGTCTCTCGAATCTCTTTCACTTAGTCGTTGAAATGTCACTCCCCAGAAAGGTGCTGCATACATGGCAGTTGGTCTCACCAAGGTGTCGAATAGCTAACCCTTTGTTGGAGGGTCCTAGAAGTGTACCTTGAAGCATTGCCTCTCTAATCGGGCCAGAGCATATTAGTAGAGATACATAATGCCAGGTAGGAGTGGTCAGTCCTGAGTGGGAGAGGAGGCATAGTAAAGTCATGTATCCGTGATGTGAAAGCTAAGGGACCCATCAGGTAGTCCACTGTGTTTGTCCCCCCGTCGTGTGGGAAACAAGTGAGTCCTCCAAATAATGGCCATCTCTGGAGACCATTATATATGATCAGCTCATGAACCGCTCCCAACTCAAGTAGGTGTTGTCCGTATCCTGTCACATGTGATGCATCTGATGAGTGTCTCAATATCCTAAGCTCTGCTGCATCTAGCTCTGGTACTATGAGGGAATCAGATACAAAGGCAAGCAGTCCCACCTGTCTATTCCTTGTGTTCGCATTGAAGTCACCTAGAAGGAGGCTATCTCCTTGTCTAGAGAACTCTGTAATGTCATAATGTATTGTCTTGTATGGGCTGCGTCCCTCTGCAGTGACATCACGCGCATAAGATTATGTATCTAGGGGAAAATAGCACACCGCGATGAAAATTGGTCGTGCATCTGGTAGCTGGACATTAATCCTCATGTCGTGCATGTTCCTTTCTCCGTACCACAGATATGAGTGGTCTCATGTGTGATCTGAAAAGGACAGCCAAGCCCCTAGAACCTTCTACCCCACTATCTCTTCTCAGTTCCCTCCTATGAGCTGACTCCCATGTGTATCTTGTCACAATGGGCAGCCCTCTCTCCGAGCTCTCATGCATCTCGGTATAGAAGATCATATCTCTGTCAGTGCAGTCTCCAAGAACCCTCCTAGATCCAACCAGAGCGTGCCGTTAGAGTTCCACACGGCCATTTTCAGTCCACTGTGTGTACTCATCCCATAGGCTTGACACCGTCATAACTCCCCCTCTTCCTTATCCTTGTCTCCTCTTGCTCGAATGATCACCTTACCATCTCTGTATGCAGCCCATTTCCCTGCTGCCTTTGCTGCCATTACGCGTACCATACCCTTCCTCCGGTGTTCCTGCTGAAGGAGGGGTGAGGTCACCACTAAGTAGATTCGGGTTCCTTTCAAGGCTGCCCTCATGCTCATGAGAGTCTTCCTGTCCATAGCTGTCCAGAGCTTCATCACTAGTGGTGTTGTAGGTGCCTCGGGCTTGCCCACTCTCCAAGCTGTCTCGCACGTAAAGTTCACACCCATTTTAGTGAACAAGGCCTTTGTATCTGCCATAGGAGTATCTCCCACTTGGAGGCATCTGTGCCTTTTTTGACCACATCCTTCCATCCTAGGATTGCAGCCTCTCCTTTTGTGATTTTTTGTGTGAATGCAGCGTGTTTACCGTGCATAGTAGCCTGCAAGGATGCCATGTCTTTTTTGAGTTTTTCTTTCTCAGATTTCAGCACTTCCATTGCTTTGTGTGCTTCTTCTGGAGCTCCTTGTGCATCTCTCAATTGTTGTAGCTCGGTTCCCATAGCTTGCATTTGGTCCTTGATGCTGGTCTTTTCTGATTCCCATAATGTTCTTTCCTTCTCCCACTCCTCCTTTTTCTTTCGATAGATGACCACCGTTTTAGAATAGCCTTGAGGCTCCTCCATTTCGCTTGCTTGTCAAAAGGTGAACCAAGTCATTCGAGAGGCTCTCTTGCAGCCCTACACATTCGCAACCTAGCTAGCGCCTACTGAGCTTTCAGTGAAACTAAGCTCCTTTAGAGATTACGACTTGTGGATCTTAGAGAAAAGGTTCCTCGAATTGCCGGGCTACACGCAGGTCCATCTCCCACATACACTGAGGATCTCAATGGGTCAATTTCGGGTATCTTCACACGAGACAAGATGAGCGGAGGGCATCCCATGCGAGAGTTGGATGTGCACTTAATGTGATCTTTAGGAGATTGAGACAAAGGATCACAGGCATCGCTTATTTGAGTGGGACAAGAAACTAGACAGGGGTTTGAAACCGTTCTTGAGGAGACATTGATAGGGACCTCGGATCTCAGTGTGTGCAGGGCATGTGAAAATGAAGTGCTCTTCCGATTAGATCTCTTGCTAATCACATAAAGTGCGGATGCGACTCTATCAGGATATGCCTTTAGCCCGTCCACTTTCAATGTGAAGTCGTTGTGATGAAATGCGGAACTATCTAATTGATACTCTTAAGTAGAGGGGGAGGTGTGTCCTGGTGGATAAATGAAGCCTTGTGCTCAAATCCACAAGCAAGCAAAAGGCTTTTGGTGGAAAAGATTGCTCCTTTTTCCTCGCCATAGCCTCCCTTCCATCCCACTCTCGAAGCTTCTCCTCGCCATAGCCTCCCTTCCATCCCGTGTCCGCCTCCCCCGTCACACCTTCTGCTCTGCTTCCCCTTCCGCACTCCTGTCGTGCTTCTCCCTTCCCTTGCACCCCTCGGTGCCTTCTCCTTCCTCCATGCCATTTTGTGCCCCCTCTGTGTGGCTTTCACCTCTCCTGCGCCTTCTCCTCCCCCCGCGCCACTTCCCCCTGCGCCTTCTTGTCCCCCCCTTCCCCCCCCGGCGGCGCGCAAGCTGTTGCCTCCCCTTGCCCTCTTCTACCTCCTCCCTCCCGCGCCGTTCTTCCCCGCCCCCCTTCTTCATCTTTCCCACTCCCCTCGCTTCTTACTTCACCTCCACCTCTTCCCACAACGTCTCTTTTCCGCCCCCCTTGCACTTGTTTTTTTCCTTCTCTCGCCCTTTTAGCCATTTGCTTGGAGCTGCTGCAATAAGGCAGACCAGCCGCTTGTGTTGGGGCTGGGATGAGTCTTGAGGGTCTCCTTGTGAGCCCCCTTAGAGCAAGACTTAAGCCGGGTGCACTTCTTGAGAAGCCCGGAGGTGTAGTGGCATTGCATGTTGCTTGAGTTTGCTCACTTCTTAGCCTCAGTGTCAGCCCGTCCGTCAAAAGTGCCAACATGGCCTTTTCTTTTCTTTCTTTTTGGAGCTTCGGGTTAATTGTTGACTCGTGGATGAAACAAAACCTGGTGGCGATTCTGTCTGGCCAAAAGGGCTCCCCTAGCCGTCAAGGAGAATTCCCCCAAGACAAACAACAGGTTAAGCAAGCAGTTCAATCCCTCACAGACAAAGCAGTAGTGGGCTTGATAGTAGGGATCACCTCTTGTAGGAGCCAGATTTGTGACTGGTTACATGCGAGTTTTAGAGGGGGACCACACCCAGGAGGTCACCATCTATGGACGAGGAGTCTTCCTTCTCCAGTTGCGCTCACCTCACACCACCCAGGCACTAGTTGAGTAGATCTTGACCCGCACTTGGTTTACTTTTTCCCATGGTACCACGGCTTTACTGTAGAGGACATGGACTCCTCTCACCGTGTGCCTCGCTTTCCAGTGACGCTTCGTTTTTCAGGACTTCCGAGGGAGTACATGCCCGTCCTCCCTTCCATTCACAGAGCTTTTGGCACAGTATTGGAGTCCCTCCCAGAGTTCCCTAGACTCGGACTGGTGATAGAGGACGTGGATTCCATACCGGAGTGGATCCTTCTCAAGACTCTCGAAGAGGGGTGAGCTATGTCAAAGGATTGAGATCTCAGGATTGTCGGGTCAGTGCCCTCGATATAGAGAGCATGGACAACCTAGCCAGGGATTGTTCTCGAGGCCCAAGATGAACCTTCCCAGCCATAGGATTGTCAGCGAGATTCTCAGGTGGATAGACAGAGCCACCTGCGCAGGCAACAGTAGCAGTTCCAGACCACCTAGGTGGAGCTCTTCGATGGGAAGTCGACGAAAATGGACCATAAGAAGAAAACAAACAAAAAGACTCTACAGAACCGACGAAGGAGAGCCCGTCTTAAAGCGAAGGCGAAAGTTGAGCGTCACGCAGCCTCTCAGTCTCAGAGAGACTAGACCATAGAGGAGGAGTGGCAGATCTCGTTGGGGAAGAGACCCAGGGCATGTAGACAGCCACTCAGTAGCAGCACGGCCCAAGAGGCATGAGGGGCCTTGCTTGACAGGCTGACTGACTTGCTTTGAGGGTAGAGGAGGAGACCCCGAGCTCCTAGGCTAGATCCTAGAGACCGGCGTTGGCCTCTTCCTAGGCTCCTTCTTTTGTGTCAGGGGACCCCGTCTCCCCGCCCCCCCTCCTCGTGACACCTCTTTGCCGCCACCAACCGCTCCACCTCCCGCCTTTGTCCTCCCTCCCCCCCGCCCACTTGTCTAGATGTTATCACCACTCCCCCCCCACCCCCCCTTTTTGACCCGATAGTCCTCCTCTTCCCTCCCTTAGCATCCTGAGTTGTGACCCGAAAAGGGTTTGATCTCGAGCTCTGATGCTTTTGGTCTTGCAGCCCCGGATAGGGGGTTTGATCATTGCATTGGGCTCCCACACACATCCAATTTGGAGGTTCAAGTTCTCTTCCATAGGGGTGGAGAAATGGGCTCCAACGATGTTTGATGTCATGTTGGGTGATTAGTTATCGCGCATGATGGACGAGTGGATGGGTCCGCAGGGTCTGGATCTATGGCTTGCCCATGGTGTCGAAGTTAATTTTCAGCAAGGCTTCTTGCAGGAGAAGTCGGTCTGTGGCCTGGCAATAGGAGTGATTAGAGTGCCACCCGAGCCAAAGCTTGATCAATCGCACTCCTTGCCAGTGCAAAAGTGTGTTGAGATGTTTGGGGTGGACATCTCCTTTTGTTGCAGTGGGCATGAAGTAGGCGTGGAGCTGGTCACCACTTTGGGACGTCGGCGGGCAGGTATGGACTATTCGCCTTTCAAACCCCCATTGAAGTTGCAAAAGACAATTTTCCTTGAACAAGCTTCCACTCACAGGCGAGCCTTGTTTCCTGGTTCCCCCTCCCCATGAGTTGGACTATGAGTTGGAACGTGCACGGGCTTCACGACTGTGCTCATAGTTAGCCACAATACTTGATACTTTCCCAGGATTCGTAGAGGGTAGTTTTTGGTCGGGCAGTGGATTTTCTTATGATTCAGGAGCATATGTTCTCAGCGGTGGACATCGGATGCCGTCATCATCTCTTGCCAGGCAAAGCCTCAAAGGTTTGGTCCCCGGGAGTAGGCAGGAGTGGAGGTGTTTGCATCTCGGTCTCGTAGGCAGCTACCTTAGAGGTTTTCGTGCAGTCTGGATGAGATTTGGGTAGGTGAGTTTAGGATTGGGATCCTGAACGTTTACGCACTTGCTTGTTGTCAGCACCGCCTTGCTTTCTTGAGGAGACTTTTTCAGTGCCTTTCGGAGGTGGACTCTTGCATTGTTGGAGGTGACTTCAACAATCTAGAGCACGGGGAGACCAAGCAGGGAAGTGCTTCCTTCCCCGAGATGCCTACAACAGAGAGGAGTACCTAAGAACAGTTCATCTTCTCGATCAGAGGGAGGGATCCCTAGCGAGAGGGAGAGTTCATGAGGGTCTCTCAGGCAGCCTATAATTTTTCTTTGGCTAGCAGAGACAAGATGGACTGCTGGAGCAACAGACACATTCTACGTAGGGGACTAAGCATTGCACATGGGCAACTCTACCGGTATCTTGATACGTACCACAATGTCAAACCACTCTTTGGCGGTACTTTTCCTAGAGCAGCCCCGCATTGGACTTACCCAGAAAGGAATCCTCATCCTTGATAGCCTCTTACAAGAGGATGAGGTACAACGGGCAGTGGCTTCGATATGGTAGCTGACGGGCCAGTTGAGGGATGGGCGACTTGGGTTGTAGATGCGATTCAGAGAAGCAGTGAGGAGCTTCAGTCATAGGCCTTCTGACGGAGACATATGCTTTAGGAGCGGGAAAGTGCTGAGGCGTGGATCTTGCCTCCATAGAGAAAGTCAGGGATCATGACCTTGACTCTCAGTGGGTTCGGGACGGTCATGAGGCTGCGAGACTCATCTTATAGGATACGGAGGCTCGCAAAGTTGAGTTTTGTATCACTCGTCCCGGGCCAGATAGGTCCAGTAGGGGATAGGATGACTAGGCAGTTCTTTCAGACTATCGGGCCATGTTCAGTAGGGACACCGCTGTAGAGGTTGTGGGATGCCTAGGGACAGTTGCACTCAGAGCCTCAAGAGTTTCTTGAGATGACCACAACTTTCTATCGACAGTTGTTTCAGGTAGAGGTGACGTCCCCTGAGGCACTTATAGCACGCAAAATTCTCGATGTAAATCACAGAGAGGTTTTAGTCTGTGTTTCTGTACTAATGTGAATGCACATGGTTTTCTTCTGTATATTAGGGCTTTAAGCTCTCAGGCTTGTTTTGCTGTATACAACTTTTTTAAGAATTCGTTACTTTCTCATGGCATTGTATCTGAGACTCGTTATTATTTTATTTGAGATTACTAAATAAATCTGCTGTATTTGTTACTTGCTACAGTTTCTGCATTGGTAAAGTGGCAGATTTTGTTATACAGTATCTGACTTTTGAAGGAATGACATGTTTGTGGACTGTAGGAGGATATCACGGATGAATGGTGGTCTCCGGGGCAATGCATTGGTAAGTCCTGCAAGGAACATGGAACAGGTCTATTCTGCAGAGCAGTTAAGGGTCGATCAGCGACGGAGTTCTTTCCATAGAAAAGATTTTCCTCCTCATTCTGATGTGAGAGCAGCTGAAGAAAGCTTATCACTCTATTGCAAGCCTGTAGAGCTATACAATATTATTCAAAGGCGAGCTCTGAGAAATGTAAGGGCTCATCGCTATTTTATTCTTGAGAGCTAAATTTTGCCTTCATGCAGTTCGATCCATGGAAGCACATAAGCTTTGTTTGAAGAAAAGGAAAAATGGGCTACATAAAGGAAAAACGGAAAATAACCTGGCAATCATATTCAAAGCAAGTGTATGTTGAGTAGAGCATGCTCTCGGAGATATCACATCTGTTTTCATTTATTGTGTTGATGTTAAAAAAATAAAATAAAATAAGAGCTTAGATCTATTGAAACACATGCAATAAATGCTAGCAGACATTAGTGGTGTTAGAAGCTGGGTATATAGTGGAGATATGCATGGCATGCCACATAATGCCAGTTGATGTGATACCATGTATCTGCACCAAGAAGCAAAACAAAAGCATGACTTGTTTAGCCCCACGCTTGATCTTTTGAGAACCACCTTATGTGATTTTGGATCATGATCCTTAGTTTTCCTCCTTAATGGTGCATGCACTGGCGTCGCAACATATTCTGTTGTAAGTCCTGTGTTGAGTTTGTGCAGTGTGCTTGTTGAGTGTATCTATGATTGATTGCAAAAAAGATCATGTGTAATACGGAAGCTTACCTTAGGGGGTGGGGAAACTTGAATTACAAGGATGAGGCACGATTGAGAGTCATGGTGAAGTGTAGGAAGAAATCTCTTCCTCTTTCGGATGGAAGTTCGTGAAAAAGGGGGAAATGTATTCCAGTGTTCAATACTGGTTTTCAATGTTGATGGTGATCTCTTACGTGGTCCAAATAGAATAACATAATTCATGAAATCTGGAAAATCTGGGTTGAATGAGGGTTGTACGAATACCTAAAATTTTACTTGTGATAAATTACGTGTTGGCTCCATTTCAAGATTATCGAAGTGTAATTGCTTGTTGGGTTGTGTAGTTTATAGGGAGTTGCTTTCTTATGTTCAAATCTTTTGTCATGCTGTTTGGAACGTTGATCTTATTCTTATATTGGATTTGGTTCACTCACGGATTGTGTCCTATGGAAGTTGTTGATATGAGATAGAGTTTTAATGTTTTTAATTTCTTTCGCCCAGGCTTTGTAACTTAAGGTTGATTAATTTACTGTTTGAGGGTGTTTTTTTGCAGCCTTTTTTCCTGCAACGGTGCCTAAGCTACAAGATAGAGGCAGCACAACACAGGCGGTAGATTGTCTTGACTTATTTTAAGCTTAGTCTTACCTCTTGTTGGAAAGGTGTCAGGGGAAACCCTTCTCTAAAGACTCTCTAGTCTGACTTTCGAGATGGGTATGTTTGTTGAATGCAAATGGTTTGAAGTTTTTATCAAAAGGGTCAGCTTAGAATAATTGTTCAGCTAAGTGCTGGTGGATAGCTTAGATATGGTAAGGTTTTTGTGTGAATCTTTCTAGCATTTGAGAACTGGTGTTGTTTGTGTGGCTTAACCTGTGTTGTCTTTGTGCAGGATAAAGCTCATGATCTCTGCTGTGAAGGTCACAACCACACCATGCGAAGTCCGATTGAATACAGGAAAGCCAAATGGAAGATGCTCTGGGCTGGGAAATGATTCACAGGAACAAGCATTTCAATCAGTGCTTGTCATGTTAACCAGTCCTATATCTATGCCAGGCACGGTATGCTTAATTTAAACACACCGTAGAAAGTTATGACTTTAATGATGCCTTCTCTCTCACCAGTCAAGATACCTTTTCCTACTTGTGAAGAATTTTGGTAACATCTCAGGGCTACACTGGCTTTCGGCTGAGCCAGACTCGTGTCTTGAGAGCCTCTGCTGCAAATTCATCCTCAGCTGAAAACGCAGGGCAGCCAGCAGTCACTTTTCTTCTTCCAGAAGTACGAAAGCTTCTGTTGAATGCCAAAAGGGATGGGGCTGTCATCATATTTATCACGTGTGGTATGTATTCACCATAGCGGGTTAATTACAATGCCGAGTAAAATATTTTTTTTCTGTGTATACGATCTTTGCTTGAAACTCAGATCTGTAGTCTGGTTAAGAGGGACAATGGGGGCTGGTTCTATGATGCAGCGGACTTGAATCCTGTGTCGAATGGAAAGGGCACTCAAATAGAATCATCAGGTCAGCCAATGCTATTAAGCCTATGCATGGCAGATTTGGTCCATCAAATAGCTTGTTTTCTCTTTTTGCCTTTGATGTGACATTTACATTACTTAACTGTCAAATATTTTCTTGTTTAGATAAGAAGTTTACGAATCTAGATAGGTCGATAATGGGTGATTCCTTAGTACATTATGGCTTCTTGGTGTGCCCAAATGATGGTCATGTTTTGCTGTTTGAAAACTCGGAACTCCCATTCTGCTCATGTCACTGCTCGAAATTGGGAAATAGAAATTCTACGTTGATTGGTTGGAAAGGTTATTCGCATTTTTAAAGTTCTCCCACTGTAGCATGACACATATTTAGAGGTGGTATAGAAGGTTCTAAGCCAGTATAAGTTTTGTATAATGAATTGTAATTGGAATAGCTTGCTGGCCTCTAGCTGTCTACTATCAACAAATGCAAACCCTTGCCGCCGCCCTCCCCCCGCCCCACGCGGGTCTGCTTTTGGCAGTGTGTTGTCGTCTGGTACAACACCACCTGTGCAACCAAATGGATCCACCACAGCCGTGATCCCTTTACACCAGGCCCTGCTTCCACCCCTTCCTCTTCTTTTTTGGGTGGGAACATATGATGTCCTTTATTCTGCCCCAAGAAGATGGAATGAGGCGGAGCAGAAGGGGACTGCTCCATGCCAGAGGTGGAACTGTTACCGAGTTCCATGCTCCACCCCCACGCTGGGCACCGGTTAGAGTTGCTGCTCCCTCACCCTCTGCAGATCAAGAGGGGCCTTCTCTCAGACTCCTCCCCCATGAGGCCACTGTTATTCCAGCTCCAGTCGCAACTAGTGACACCTGTGACCCTTCTCAGGTTGCGGCCAGCATTGCCCCAGGCTTCGCCTCGGATTCTTCTCCTGCAAATCCTCTTCCAGGCAGAGCCCCTTCATCTGAGCAGCCCCCTTCTTCTGCTTTGTAGTCTCCCTTCATTGATCGAGGGAAGGATAAGGCTTCTGCTGCTTCACCTTGTTTGAGTGCAGGGATCTTACGCACTCCGACGCCAGGCCTGTTTCAGAGGAACTATTTCTCTCCTTTGGCACATTATGATTAGAAAGAGTTTGTGCATTCGACTCTTGGTGACCCTGTTATTCGTATTCCTATCAACAGGGTGTCACCTTCCACAGGTGTGGGGGTTCTTTCCCCTATCGATCCCCCCCCCCCCCCTTGGTGTGGGGGTTCTTTCCCCTATCGATACCCCTCCCTCCCTCCTTTGCATTTCTCTAGGAGATCTTCTTCTTAGGAGGGAGCTATTTCTGCCACTAGGTGGGGCAAGGTGTTCCATGCTGCTTCCTCCCGCCGATCAAGATTGTTAGTGTTGGCAATTTTGGCTTGGTGTGCTCCATGAAGGTCCAAAAGTTCAGCTTTGAAAACTGGTGGATCAAAATAGAAGCTGTTGACCATGGCCTCCATGTTTTCCAAGGCATGGACTATAGAGAAGAGTTCTTACTCTTAAACCGAGTACCTGTGGTACCTTTGCTGAGGGGATCTAGCTTTCTACTTTCCAAATCACTAATCCCAATTCAAGCCAAGGAAAAAGGGCCTTTAGAATTTATTATGGTCATGTATGTAAGATTGAATATGTTCTTGTCTTATGAAGGGAGGGGTGTGCGTGTGCGTGTGTGTGTGAGAGAGAGAGAGAGAGAGAGAGAGAGAGAGAGAGAGATAGAGAGAGATTTGTTGCAGGGGTCTTGACCTAGGCGAACCTATGTAGGAGGGGGATCTTACGGTACGCTTTTCTTCTTCGTTTGTCGATCCCAAATTCTATTCCATAGGTGTAGCTGCTGCTTCTGATCTCTCACCCACTGTTAGGCAGGTTTAGGGCTCGGAAATTTGTCACGGGGACATGATTTTTGTTGGCAAATAAACCGTGACTTCCTAGGCTTTGGGGAACCAGCCAAGAAAGAAAGAAAGAAAGATATATTAACGTCCACGGGAGACCTCATGGGCCTATGGGACAAAGTGCACAGAAAAGCGAACTAGTGGGTTGGAGCAAAGGGTACGCTAGGACCCTTGCTGAGTACTAATCTATGCTAATAGAATCATAGTCATAATCATAATCATAATCATATCATATCATATCAATTAATCTATCTAGACGTTGAGACGAAACCGAAGCCTGGTACAGTGATGGCTCTCTGGTGGTTTACGAAAATATCTCGTATCTGCGTCTGTCGAGCTGTCTTGCGCTGCGGTGGGAGGCGCGGTCTCCTTGCTCTCTGGACTCTCTGGGCTATGTCTAGAGTGATCCCTCATCTTTGTCGATCTCCTCTGAGGAAAGCTGTGATAGGTCGGACCTCAATAGAGTGTGCTCTTGGGGCTCTCTGTCGCACATGTGGCCTCTGCGTCCCTTTCTCGGCGGTATTGTGTCTGCTGCTCATCCAGACTGCTCTCATATCGGCTAGCTCCTCTACCTCCACTCCACTGTGTTCGGGGGCTGACTCAAATGTATAGGAGTCCGATCATCCTCTATGTCTTGTAGTGGTCTGACCACCTTCTGCTACTCTCTGATCTATCGTAGAAGTGCCTCCTCGTGTCGCCGCATCTCCATCAGATAGAGTCCGATATAGACTTGGTCATGGAAATGGATCAGTCGTGACAAAGGACCAAAGCCATTCCCCTCTAGGTAGAGGCAGTGGTAGTGTTTTCAAATCTCGTAGTAGGCTGGGCAAACACAAAGAAAATGCTCCTCTGGCTCAACTGCTTGCAACGTACATAGCGTGCAGATCCGTTGCTCTCTAGGTATACCCGTTACTCTCCTTGCCTCAATCCTCAGTTGATGGGATGAAACCCGCATTTGACCAATGGCAATCCTCAGTGCATGAGATATTCCTCTATCCTCAAGATACTGGGGTCTGATAATGAATCCCTCCTCTGATACTCTCAGGAAGTGGTCGCGGTAGAATTGGGTCTTGGTGGGGAGTTCTTGGTCCTCCCCCCAAGTCCGGGATGTGTGAAGCTGGAGGAGGTCTAACCGTCTAATACGGTTGATCTCATCTTGCGAGATCAACTCAGGAGGTGCATCCATGTTGTACTGAAAGAGGGGAAGCCTATCCATCAGGATACCGTGCCTGGCAAGCCATGTGGATATGCGTGCATACCATGTGTCTGCCCCGCTCTTTGCGAGTCGTCTGGATGACTCTAGGGCCAACCTCGGAAGTCTCTTATGGGGTAAGTCCCACACTTTGTGGATGAAAGATGGCATCAACCTGGAGAGGTGTCATGGCGAACTGTGCTTGTACTATCTCATGTGGAACTGAGGGCTTTTATCGGATCATCTTGGATCCCATTGTCACCTGTAGCCGCTCGAAGCTCCTCCAATCTGTCCTCGGGAGATTGCACTCCCAGAAAGGTGCTGCATACATGACAGTCGGTCGCACTAGTGTGTTGAAAAGCCAGCCCTTCGTTGGTGGATCTTGGAAGTGTGCCTGGAAACACTGCCGCTCTACCCTAGCCAAAGCACTACGCCCTCGTGTGAGTTGTGCTTGGGTTGCGTGCTTCATCGTGAAGATGGGTCCTGTGAAGATTGCTCCCAAATATGTGTATGATTGCACTATCTCGACTGGTTGACCACGATAGGTAAAAGTGAGTCGGTTAGTCACTACTCATGAGGTGTTGAAGACCATAACCTTAGTTTTCCCAAGGTTGACCATTAGATCTCTCTCTTTGGAAAACACCTCTAAAGCCTCGAGATCTCTCTGTAATCCCTCTGCTAAAGAGGATATAAGGACTATATCATCAGCATATAACAGTATCTGTATGAGGAGATCCCCTAGTGATGAGCCCTCGCCACCTAGGCGATCTATGGAAGATGTGATCTCATCAAGGTAGAGTCCAAAAAGAGTGGGTGAGAGAGGGCATCCCGATTCCGTGCTTCACCCCAGTGGTGCTCTCGACCCAATCTGATAGGCCGCCTGGGGCACGGACCCTGCCTTTGATTGACTCATATAAGCTCATCACACCCCAAATCAGCATCTTTGGTATCTGCATCTCGTGTACTCTCTTGATCATGCGGGATCGCGGAACAGTGTCGAAGGCCTTTCGAAAGTCCACAAAGCATGTATAGACTTTTTGATGTCTTGACCTCGCCTCCTCAATGATAGCCCTCAAATTTTGGGAAGTCTTTCGAGCTTTGGTTTTTATCCACCCAGATTGGAGTTTCATCTTTTCTTTATTTGGGTTTGCTATTGGGCACTTGGACTTTATGGACAGACAGGAATTGTGAAGTCTTTAGTGATCCTACATTTTCCTTGTTTGGCTTTTTTAAGCGTTCTCTGCAACAATCCTTCTTTGATTGCTTGCAAAGGTGCTGTATAGATCATGATGTATATCTAGCATACACTGAGATTTTCAGCTGATGTATTTTGGGCTGCCTCGTTTTGAGGTCGCTACTTTTGTAATATAATCAATCACTAAAAAAAAAAGTGTGTGAGGGTTGGGGGGGGAATGGGGGGAGATACTCAAGCAAAGCAAAAGAAGTATGCCAATAAACGTAGGAAGTATCTGGACTTTAAAGAGGGAATTTGTTCGCTTACAACTCCACAAGAAGAGATATGCCTCCTTAAGGGAAACAAGTTTATCATGAAAAACTTTCTTCGGCAAAGATTCTTTGGTATGCTTTCTCACAAAGAACTCGTGCACCACTTTTCTTAGCCTTGGTGTGTATAACAGTATTCCCTAAAAGTTGCGGTAAGTCCATTCTGCTAGAAAAAGACCCAACAGAGGGTACGCACAGCAGAAGACTGATAGTAATGCCTAGGAGCTCACACAGTGTCGTGTGGGGTGTGGAATCACAAACTTCTTAACTTATGTGCATAAAATAGATGTGCAGACTCATCAATAGACAATGAACCAGCCAGATAGAGAAACCACCAAAAATAATATATTTCCGTCCAAAGCTATGGACACAATACAAAAGAGAGAGATCTAGAGTCCCACCAATGGTGTGGTCCTCTGATCTTACCACAAGGTACTTCTCCTATCTGCTGGCTATCTCTAGACTCGAGCCTGCGTGCTCCACCTCGGGCTTTTGTAGACTCTCTGTCCAGAATGGTTCTCTCAACCTTACTGCCTGTAGATGCCTAGGTAGGCAGCACTTACTAGCTCAGTCTGCAGCCCTCTTGTTATGCTCTAGCCGAGATAGCATGACCTCGGAAAGATCGGTGGGCATTTTCTCTTAGATGATCGACTTTTATAATATTTTATGTGCGTAAATAAAATGGTCAAGGGAAGTAAATGCCAAGGTCCTAGGTGAGGGTGTATTGGCATCGACTAGGTGGTTCTGAGTGCTAAGGCCTAGGTGCACCTAAATGTGTAATAATGCCAAGGTGCAAATGTTTTAATTGTGCCCCAAGAGAGGGGTAAATGGTGTACCAAGTTAAAGGTATAAAATGATGACATGTGGTAGAGGGAACCATCTAGGGAACTGAGGGCTTGTGGATAGGCATGATGGAATAAAAGTTACGTATCTTTGTGTACATGTGATTCACAAGAATGGCTGGGTGGAAAAATGCGATGCTAACGCCTGTGAATTGTATGCGTGAATCGACAGAAAGGTTGAGAGATTAGTTAGTGTTCGTTTCATTTGGTATCAGAGCTTCAGGCTGGACGAGGGGACTCATACGAGTCACGTATCAAGAAGGCGAACGACGTGTGTGTTAGGTGGCTCTGTTCGTGAGGCTGAGCATTGATGGAGCAGGTACAGTTGCAGACTTGAAGCGCAGGGTGGCACGGACGGCCATCGAAAGACCAGAGCGCAGGCACGGGATGCGTGACTGTTCGTGGGCTTAACGGAGTGGTCTGATTGGCGCCGGCCTATGCAAATAGATTGGAATTAAAAGAGCCGCTGATGGAAAGGGAACGTTCATCGAAGAGATTGGCAATTCACAATTGGTGAAGTTTTACCACCACAGGACTTGCGTGATATCGCCGAGTATCCTATTCGACTCCAATGGTGAAAGGGCGTGCTGAAACAAAGCACGGGACTGCTGTGTGTCCCTGGTGAAGGAAGAATCCCATACTATTGAATGAAGTCACCCACGACAGAATTGGGAGCCCAAAGCTTGGTGAGGCGATGTCAGAATTAAGGAGACGCCGCGCGATGGATGCATTTGCCACAAAGGAAATGAATTAAAAAAAAAAAAAAGAAAGTCGGACTAGATGCAAATAGCGCTACACGCAAGGCCTAAATATGACATATGCTTAAGCGCCCACCGTTCATGGATAATGTAGCATGAAGCTATGCAGAAAAGCTTGACTTCAGTGGCACAGGAATAATCCCGACAGTCCACATATAGATTTGGGAAAGAATTGTCAGTGCAGCAACATTTACATTGAGGAGCAGACGATTGCTTCGAAGGAAAGCATGATATCTGCGCTACGTGAAGACTCCAGGGGGCATTTTATTTTTTCTATACAAATTTTTAATTTTTGGTTTGCAGTCTATTATTCCTATATAGCAAAGAGGAATTTGAAGTGAAAAAAAAAACCATATAAATTTCTATTTTCCCTTTTGAAAGAATGGAGATAGAGGGACAAGATTCCAGGGTAAATCCTGGTGAATCTAGAGCGCGATCTACGCAAGAAATGTCCCATCACACAACACCTACTGTGGTGGCTAGGATTTTTGTATTAGAAGATGCTTTACAACACATCATGAACCAACAGCTTCAAGTGAATGCTGGTCAAAATGAAATTAGGGAGATGGTGCAAGCCTTGTCGGCTAGACCATCTAGAAATGAAAAGGACAAAGCTCCAGCAGAGCCAGAGCCCAGTATACACTCATCAGAACGTGCAAAGGTCAAGGTACCTAATATTGCTAATTATAGACCGGAAAAGTACGTTGGTCGGATGACCAAGCGCAGTTCTGATGTGATTGAGGTTTGGTTACACAAGTGGGAAGAAGCCTTCACCATTTATGAAATCAGATCTGATCTAAAGAAAATTTGCGAGACCACTCACCTGTTTATTGAGGCAGCGGGTAGATGGTGGATAAAGTAACAGAAAGATCAAGTTGCCCCTACCACCTGGGAAGGGTTTAAAGCTGAATTTAAGAAACACTTTCTTCCACTTGACGAAGAGTCCCGAGCTTGGGATGCTTATAGAAACCTTTGCCAGAGGAATTTGTCGGTGGCAAAGTACGCTGACAAGTTCAGGGAATGTGTTATGAAGATAACAGACCCTCTCCCTATGTCGGTTCAGTTGAAAGACTATATCTATGGATTGAACGACAAGATTAAAATGGAAGTTGGGGCTAAATATGTAACTACATTAGATGAATCTATTGCAGTAGCCCTGAACTATGAGGATGCCAGAGGCAGATCTAGTGGATTTGTGCAGGCAGGGACTCAGCATGAGTACCCAAGGAAAGGGGATTTCAGAGGAAATGGACTTCAAAGACAAGTGTCTCGCAGCCAAGTGGCCAAACCAAGCAGGTGAAGCCGGTTGAGGGACCAGCAAAGACAAGTACCACCGTTGGGGTGAAAAGGAAAGTAACTCCAATGGCATCCCGGGCTTGGTCAAAGTCCTCGTCGACCCCTGAACAAAAAGAGAAAGCTAGAAAAAAGGGATTGTGCTTTGGCTGCCTTCAACGACATCAGTGGAAAGATTGTCCACTAAACAAAGACTGTCGCACGGCCAACATGATAATATCTGAATGCGACGCGGAAATGCAGGAGAGTCCCAATGCGGAACATATGCAGATGCAATTGACGGGACCTTCTCAGAGGTTAGTACTTGTGTTGTTAAGTGTGTCTGTCACTAAGTTAGTAAGCGGTGCACCTGATAACATCCTTTCAAAGCCCGCAGCAACGGGGTATACGGTTTTCGATGAGCCCGAGTTGATTAAAATGAAAGGGCAAGTAGCCAACCATGATGTGATTGTGTTGTTTGACTCAGCGTCAACGCACAATGTAATTAACTCGAAGCTTATTAAGAGGCTCAAGTTGAAAACTAGTCCGTCTGACTATGCTTATACGGTCAGGATGGCATACGGAAGTTCAACTGAAGTATGGGACCAGAGGGTTACCCAGTTGGAACTTCGAATACAGCACTATGTTGAGAAGATGGACTTTGAGTTGACCAAGCTAGCTAACGCAGATATAGCCCTACGAATGGCTTGTCATTTTTGGAAAAATCCAGCCATTGATTGAAAAAAGCATATTTACCAGTTCAAGATGAACGGGGTTAAATATGTTTTGCGAGGTGAAAAGGATTTACCTCGAGGACCATTGATTTCAGCCATGGAAATTCGAAAGACTCCGAAAGAGTTTCTGTGTCTGTCTATAGCATCGGTAGAGTCGATTGATGATGCGTCGACTAGCACTGAGGCTACCCAAGATGGGGAAATGGCCGAGTTGGCTAAAGAGATATCGGAGAAGTTCTCTGATTGTTTTAGGGATGAGTTACCTTATGGGTTACCTCTAGAGAGGGATGTTAATATAAAATTGAGCTTATCCCGGGGGCAGAACCTGTAAATAGACCTCCCTATAGATTAAGCTTTACAGAACAAGCTAAGGTGCGAAGACAACTGGAAGAATACCTCAAGCGATATTAAAGAGGAAGAAAGATGATACTTTTCGCCTCTGTATAGATTATAGAGCATTGAATAATATCACTGTTAAGCACATGTATCCGACGGCTCTAATCGATGATTTGCTAGATGCATTACATGGGGCCGTAATTTTCAGTAAGATAGATCTTAAGTGTGGCTACCATCAGATCCGTATTAGAGCCGAGGATGTGCATAAAACCGCTTTTAGAAGCAGGTTTGGTCATTATGAGTTTTTGGTAATGCCCTTTGGACTTACCAATGCTCCAGCGACATTCGTCATGCTTATGAATAATTTACTACGTCCGTATATCGAAAAGTTTGTAGTACATTTTATTGACGATATTCTAGTATTCAGTAAAAGTATTACTGAGCATCGTGAACACTTAAGAGTAGTGTTCAGTACTTTGAGGAAAGCCAGTCTTTATGTAAATAAGAAGAAAACTATACTGCGTAGGGTTAGGCTTGAATATTTAGGATTCATAATTACTCCAGAGGGGGTAGAAATGGATCCATAGAAAGTGGCTGCGATACTGACTTGGCCAATCTCTCAGAGTTTGAGTGCTTTGCGATCATTCTTGGGATTTGTCCAATTTTATCGAAGGATATCAAAGGATATTCTGAAGTAGTATCGCCATTGACTGATCTGACCTCAGATAAAGTACCTTTTATATGGGGACATAATCAACAGGAAAGTTTTAACACCATAAAACAAGTTGTGGTCACAGGACCGGTGTTAAAAATAGTTGATCCCCAGAAACCGTTGTTCCTGGAAATCGATGCAAGTGGCATTGCGGTAGGAGCAGTTCTCCTCCAAGAGGGAAGGCCAGTAGCCTTTGAAAGCAAGAAGCTTTCTCTCTCTCAAAGGAATTGGCCAACTCATGAATTAGAGTTGTATGCTGTTGTCCATGCTTTGAAAACATGGCGACATTATTTGTATGGATCGGAGTTTTATGTGGATGTTGATCATGATACTCTGAAACATTTTTGTAAACAACCTGACTTGAGAGGCCGCCAAGCTAGGTGGGCAGAACTCATGCAGGAGTTGAATTTGACGATTAGGTACCGAAGAGGAAAAGATAATAAGGTTGCTGATGCGTTGTCACGCATTATGTATAATATGAGTTTCACGGTGTTAGAGAGTGCTCTAATGGCCGAGATTAGAGGAACTCAAAAGGTGGACGAGTTTGTCCAGAGCCTTTGGCCTAAGGCTCATGTGTTAAAACCCGGGGAAAACGAAAATGATGACCTGGCATCCAGAAAAGACCAAACGTATGTAAGATATGCCATAAGGAATGGTATGCTGAAAAGAAATGGCAAGGTAGTAGTACCTAATCAGAATGATCTCAAGCAGAGAGTCATTCGACAATGCCATGACAGTCCATGTGCGGGACATCCACGAGTCGAGAAGACATATGATCTCGTGAAGCGAGATTTCTTTTGGCCAAAGATGAAAAAGCATATTCATGAATATGTGACACGTTTTTCGTGTCAGGTAAGTAATGCAGAGCAGGTGAAGCCTCCCGGCCTTTTACAGCCCTTGGAGATACCACTAAGTAAGTAGGAGAGCATTTCCATGGACTTTATTGTAGGTCTGCCTACGACACAAGGTGGATATGATTCTATCCTTGTGGTGGTTGATTGTCTTACCAAGATGGCTTACTTCATTCCAACTAGAGAGTTTGTTAGTGCCCCGCAAGTGGCGGATTTGTTTATTAGACATATATTTTGTCTACATGGATTACCCAAATCCATAGTGTCAGACAGAGATGTCAAATTTACCGGTCATTTTTGGACTGCGGTATTTGAGACACTAAGGACTGTGTTGGGAATGAGTAGTGGGGATCATCCAGAAACGGATGGTCAAACAGAAAGAATCAACCAGATTTTAGAGGATATGCTTAGAGCATATGTGTCATTGAGGCAACATACATGGGACAAGTGGTTGCCATTGTTGGAGTTTCCCTACAATGATAGAAAACATTCCTCTACAGGGTTGAGTCCGTTTGAGCTGAACTATGGTTATAGACCAGCAAATCCAACTATAGTTGGAATACCTCAGAAAGTGCCTAGTGCCGTGAACTTTGTGGTTCAGATGCGGGAGATGCTAGCACTTGCAAGAGCTAACATCCGCCAAGCTATGGATAGAGCTAAGGCGTATGCAGATGAAAACTGATCTGTTAGAGAATTTAAGGAAGGAGAAAAAGTTTTTCTCAGAGTTCCTTCGCACTCTAAGTCTTTGACTGCAGGAGAGTGTGCTAAGTTATTACCTCGATATTGTGGGCCATAGTTAATTCTAAA
Source organism: Dipteris shenzhenensis (assembly GCF_047967505.1). Taxonomy (NCBI): domain Eukaryota; kingdom Viridiplantae; phylum Streptophyta; class Polypodiopsida; order Gleicheniales; family Dipteridaceae; genus Dipteris; species Dipteris shenzhenensis. The sequence continues at coordinate 866,576 of NC_141601.1, read as the reverse complement.
AAGAATAGGCAAGGTAGCCTATAAATTAGAATTACCACCGGGGTGTAAGGTGCACCCAGTGTTTCATGTTTCTCGTTTAAAGAAATTTTTGCATATTGGTGACTCACGAATCGAAGGTGTGGTTTTGTTTCAGGAGATAGAGGATAATGCAAGACGCAAACCAACAAGAATCCTGGACCGAGGAACAATGCAAGTGGGCAATCGAAAGATACCCACGGTGTTGGTTGCATGGCATGGTCTACCTCTATCAGAAGCTACTTGGGAATCCGTATACCAGTTACGGAGAGTGTTCCCGGATTTCATCATCGAGGACGTTGATGCTTGAAGAGGGAAGGAATGTTATGGTCTAGCCGAGATAGCATGACCTCGGAAAGATCGGTGGGCATTTTCTCTTAGATGACCGACTTTTGTAATATTTTATGTGCGTAAATAAAATGGTCAAGGGAAGTAAATGCCAAGGTCCTAGGTGAGGGTGTATTGGCATCGACTAGGTGGTTCTGAGTGCTAAGGCCTAGGTGCACCTAAATGTGTAATAATGCCAAGGGGCAAATGTTTTAATTGTGCCCCAAGAGAGGGGTAAATGGTGTACCAAGTTAAAGGTCTAAAATGATGACATGTGGCAGAGGGAACCATCTAGGGAACTGAGGGCTTGTGGATAGGCATGATGGAATAAAAGTTACGTATCTTTGTATACATGTGATTCACAAGAATGGCTGGGTGGAAAAATGCGATGCTAACGCCTGTGAATTGTATCCGTGAATCGACAGAAAGGCTGAGAGATTAGTTAGTGTTCGTTTCACCTCTTTAGGTCTCCTTCACCTCCTGGGAAAAGGCCGAAGGAAGCCCTGTCTGCTGCTCCTGTCTGCTGTATATCTGCTGCTCCAGAGAATGAGATATGAGGGCACAAAGGCCCTCCTTATATAGGGCACAAGGCCCTCCAGAACCAACCGACCAGCCAGCCCTAATTGGGCCGACTGGCTGGTCTGTAGCAGCCCTAACCAACCGACCAGATGGTTGGCTGCCTATCCAGCCCTATTTAGGGCCCTTTGCCAGCCCTTTGTTCCATGCAGGGCCCAGCCCCTTTAGACTGCTTACCCCGCCACCTGCCAGCCCTGTTTGCAGGGCATAGACCTGCCCAATACCTGCTGCAACAGTGCGACTCCATGCTGCTACTGATCCGCCTCTTCTCAGCCCTTGTCCGGACCCTGGCACACCCTGCACAACTTCCATACACTGCGCTGCAGCAGTCCGTACTGATCCGTACAGTGGCTGTACCCTTGCTGAAGTCATCTGCCATGTGTCACCATGTGCAGGGCCTGTTTGTACCTTGTCGCCCTCTCTCTGGGCATACCTTGCCCTAGGTCTCCCTCCCCCATGCTCTCCTCATTTGGGGGCTTACAGATGGGGAGGTGACCCTTCCGACACATTCATGTACAAAAATGCGCTTTAACAAATTGCCTTAAATCGCCATGTGTAAAACCTTTTCAAGACGACTTACGATTGTTAATCTTTTTGTCATATGTTTTTCGAACCTGCATAATCGGAAAGAGCTTGTTGTTACTTATGCTGTTTTTAACCTACTCAACTTTTTATCCTGTCGGAAAGAGCTTGTTGTGACTGATATGTCAAGTCAGGCTTGCTTCAACATCCTTTGCGGAATGCAATGCTCAACAAACAATATGTAAACATGTGAAACTATTTTGTCTACCGTACTCGTACAGCCACAATTTTGTTTGCTTCTCATTCTCAGTGTACATTTTTCTTTCCGCAGTTAATAGCAATGGACCAGTTCTATGGGGCAGCATATCAGTTGTAGCTTTGTGCCAGAATTGGCTTAATCCTTGTGGAAATGGTGGATCCATCACTGGAAAAAATGGTGAAAAATCAGAACGTACAGTATATTTGGATCTGTATCCCAGTCGATTGCAGGTATTTGTACTTACTTTTCCTCCTGAGATAAGAGCCTTGCATCAAGTGGGCTGTTTTGTTATTAAAATGAAGTAGCCGCATTCTTATGAGGTATTGAACATCAGTGCATGGGGGTTTAACTCTTACTATTTGCGAGCAGATATTGTTAGGTAAGTAAAACTTGAGATAAAATAAGACTCTGAGTGCATTTGAGTTCCTTCTGTTTTGTACTGCTAGACTTGGAGCATGGCTTCTTTTATCAATATTCTGGAAACATCCCCTTACAGGCTAGCCACTACTTAACCTATGTACATAACAATCCTCTATTTACAAGATATTTGCAAACACCAATAGGAGTTAGCTACAACTAACCTAGGTACAACCTATGTACAACACAATCCTCTATTTACAAGATATTTGCAAACACCAATAGGAGTTAGCTACAACTAACCTAGGTACAACACTATCCTCTATCTACGAACTACCTGCAAGCACCAACAGGAGTCAGAGCACAAACACAGGACAACATGGTTTATCACCACCCAACCATAGATCCTTGCAAGTATCTTCCCTGAACTAGAGGTTAGGCAACCCCGGACCAGTTAGCTCCCAACAGATGTCATTAGGGAAACATAGTGTCACTTCTCTTCACAAAATTAAATTTATTTATTGCATATGTTTATGTTCTAAAAATTTCAAATTCTTTAAATTAGAATGTTTGCCAAAAGAATGCATATGTTTTCATACTGTTTGGTGAGGTACTAGTTGGCTAGGGTCTAGCATTTGAGGAGAAGAGATACAAGCGAGATGACAAACTCACAGGCCTAATAGGTTATGTGAGAAGGCCAAGCAAACTCAAACTAACCCTAGACTCCTTTGAGCAGAGTTAAACGTAAGGGTGAAAACAGAAGTCAAATCGGAGCAGTATTGATCTCCAAACTGGATTTTTAGTCAGGCAAATAAAGAGTCAAAGAGATAGAAGCGAGACGACAAACTCATAGGCCTAATATGTTATGCGAGAAGGCCAACCAGACTCAAACTAACCCTAGAAAATAGTTAATTGTCAGAAACGTAAGGGTGAAAACAGAAGTAGTATTGATCTCCAAACTGAATTTTCAGTCAGGCAAATAAAGAGTGGTTTAAATAACCTTAGTCCACAATTTCAGCATGACACGTGGCATGCTGATTTGTCATGTTGACATGGCATGAAGCTGTGGCCTACTGATGTGGCATGCATGACATGTGGCATGTGACACATGACAGCCCATGAGGTGGCACATGGCACATGGCAGCATGTGGAGGGCCATGCATGAACCATGGCACCAATTCCCATTGCAGGAACTCCAGCCGACCAAAATCCAAGGGAGCCAGGCCCTAATGCCAAAATGGACACGAACTCTGTGTCCCTTTCCTACATCTATAAAAGTAGGGACTTCGCCCTTTCATTTGCACAGATTTTCTCACCCCCTTTGCTGGTGCATACTCCAGCCTCGTACAACAGCCCATTCTCCATGCAGTCCTGCAGCAGCAATAGTCTCTGCAGCAGCAACAGCCGCTGCAACAGCAGCAGTAGCCCCTGTAAATGAGAATCTATTTTTTAAAGAATTGGGTAAGTGTTACTGATGTGTGGAAGCAGTGGTAATTGTATAGGCATAAGATTGGAGAGGCCTTGGAGCCTTGAGCACCCTAGCCAGGCTGTCTATTGAGATACTGTTGTGTATATAGACATATGCTCAGATTTTTATCTATTGTACATAGCTTCGGCCATAGTCTAAGTCTCGGGAGCTGTTGATAAGGTTTACTTCAACACCTTGGTCTTGTATCTTATTGTAATAAAGAGCCTGGATTTTTTGGGGGGTGGTGGCCCCTTTATCATGTGTTAGGCTAAATGATGTAAGTGAAGGCATGGCTTGTACAAAATTGCTTTTTTTACATTGTGAATAGAGAACCTTAGGCTAACCTTACATCCATAACTCTTGCCACATTATGTCCAGGTGTGGACATTAACATTCTTCCCTCCTTATTTAGAGAAGGACTGAGATATAAACTCTAGGCATTGATGCCGAAGAGAATAAAAATTTTCCGAAGTACTCTACTATTATGAGCAATCTTTCCACTTAACATTTAGCTTTGGAACATGTTCCTAAGCTTTTGGTCCCTATAATCCAGAAGACATTTCAATTCACGAGACACATAAGTGGTTAGTTACAAGCTTTTCTTTAGAGACTAAATTATCTCCCGCACCTAACTTGTCCTTCACTCTACTCCACGTGAGAAAACTAGGTGTACCCAAACACCATCTAGTAAAAGCAATGTGTAGGCCACATCATTGAATTCTTTAAGGATCAAGAAAGAATTACAAAAGCATGAATATATTTTATACTTGACGAATTTGCATTAATTGAGTCTTTAAGGATTTTCAAGTAAATCCACTGGCTTTCTTAGAGAATTTGAGGTGACGGATTTTGATTGGCATTAAACTGCACTTTTGAGCACTTTTTATGGTGTTCAAGCTGCTTCACAAAAAGAAAAGGAGGAAGAAAGAGAAGGCAGATATAGAATGGAAGGACGGAAAAGAGGTGGATGAAATAATGAAAGGAGGGACAGGAAAGGGTAAAAGGAGAGGCACGATGTAAAGGAAGGGAAGGGGAAGGAAAAGGGAGTGGGAAGGAAGGGGAAGAGGACTAGAGAAGGGAGAAACAAGGTAAAGAGAGGAGGGAGAGTGAAGTTGCGGATGGGAAAAAAACTAAGCCGGAAAAGTCATCGTGAAAGACCAATCAAGGGGGCCTTTCTAAGCCTAGAAAAGTCAAGCAAGGGGCTGTCTTTCGAGCTTAAAATGGCCCTTAGGTGCAGGCCTTTCTCCTAGCCGCCATGCTACATGTAAGAATAGCCCGTTGAGGGGAGCAAAACCTTGACGTATGTCCCATCATGCGTCGATGGTAGGGAAACACGTGGCACTCACACATGACTCACACAAGAACTAGTACTAGATCTCCTAGTACTACACACGAACACATCATACCTCACACACGATCCCCCCTCCACCGTAATACGACAAAGAGCAAGTCCAACTATTCAACACCTGCCGTGTGATATTGACTTCTCAGTCAAGGCTGGTCTAGGGCTCTAAAATGAATCAGCAGCTTTAGAAATGCGTGGATAAACGTGTCCAGCAGCTGGTGGATGACCTCGGAGGTTCCAAAATGCAAACCCTAATGTAAAAGCAGCAAGAATACGCCTCTAAATGTAGAAAAGGAAAGGAAAGGAAAGTTTATCAAAGTCTTCGGAAGACCGCACCTGAATCAAAGAGCACCAAGTAGATGCCCTAGAATGCAAAAATGAGCCAAGAGATGTGCACTAGTGGGCATGGAAACCACTCCAAGTGCTGTAGCAGGTCCGACAACCTCAAGAAGGTAGCTGTATGGGTGCCAAATGCCAAAGTATATCTTGAAATTTGTGAGGCAGCTCAGTAAAACAGCTCCAAGCTACACCGAGATGCTGTAGTAGACGTGTAGATGTACCAAAATGCACCAGCAGGTCTGAAACTGATCAAGCGGCTCTCTAGAGTATTCCGAAATGAGGTAACAAGTCTTCACAATGCAAACCGGCTGTTGTAGATGAGCTGGAGGCTAGAATCAGGTCGGAGGTGGCTGCAAATGCAGCTGCAAGGTGATTTAGGGTTTCAAAATGCTGGAGCAGATGAGGAGAACACCCTCACCAGGATAGGATAATGTACTTAGGGGTGTAAACAAGTTTAGATGAAGAATTTTGTAGGCCATCTTTTGGTGGTTCTAGTGATGCACTATAGGCCATGGTATGTGCCTTGTAGGCATAAGTGTAGGCACTTATAGTGTTAGTGCCTTCTATGCCACATAGGACACTTAGTCCTATGTGACACCTAGGACACTTAGTCCTAGGCGTAGATACAAGTACTTTGTACTTGTGTTTAGGAATTTAATCTATCAATCTAAGTTTGACGTGACTCCTCTTCTACTCGTCCTGTACCTGCACTCTCACTCTCTCTCTTCCTTTCGTACCTACAGTGGTATCAGAGCAGGTTTTGCTTCCAGCTCTCAAGCTCTCCTTAGCCCCCGATCACTAGTACCTTCAGTGCTGTACCGTACTGCCACAGTCCATACGTGAGCAGACCTGCATCACCCGTACCTTCTGTGTCGTCGTCGTACATCCGTACTCTGTGTCGTACTCTGCAGTTGTACACTGCGCAATACCTTCCGTACTATGCGTCATCACTTACCTTTAGTGGTAGTTCGCCGTACGTACGGTGAGCAGTTCGTCGTACGCCGTACTTGCAGTGCGTCGTCGTACTGTACCGTGCGTGAGAAGACCTGCGTCGTAAACGTACTCTGTGCAGGACATCTGCCGTCGTACTGTACCGTACATGAGCATACCTGCGACCGTACGTTGCGCTGTACTCCATCCGTACGTCGTACTGTACCGTACCCCATTTCGTACCTTCGCTGTACAAGGTCCTTGGTCTCACTGCAGTCATCTACAGATTTGGGGCTTTTGCAGGACATTGCAAAATTTGGGGCTTTCACACATATGCCCTCTTTTTGGCCTATTTGCCCTAAATAAATTTGGGGTTTTTGCCAAATTTGCTGTTTTTGCATCAGATTGCAACACATTGGGTCAGATTGCAGGACATTCAGTTACATTTGCAGGACATTGAGTCAGATTTGCATAGATTGGGTCACATTTGCAAAATTTCAGCAAAATTTGGGGCTTTTCTGAATTTGCCCTCTTTTTGGCCTATTTGCCCTCAATAAATTTGGGGCTTTTGCCAAATTTGCTGTTTTTGCAGTGAACATTGCCTGTCACAGTCACATTTGGGTTAGATCTGCGTTTGCCCTTTGATTTGGGTCATAGATTTGCAGATATTTGCTGCCATTTTTGGGACAGCCAGCTTTTTGCAGTGATAGCCTTGAGGCTTTTGGGTTTTCAGGTCTTTTACAGGTTATCACAGTTGCTATTGCTGGGAACAATCAAGATTTATTTGGAGTTCTTCGTGAAGATGATAAGTAGGATGGCACCAACTATCCGATGTGGTCTTATCTCATGAAACATATTCTTGTTGCAAAGCATTTGTGGAATATTGTTTCTGGGGCTGATCTGAGGCCAGCCAATGCGACAGTGGTTGGTTCTACTGCTGCACCTTCTGCAGGTGGTACTCCTCCTGATGCCTCTTCCTCTAGCACTCCTGCTGCTGCTCTTCCAACTCAAGAACAGTCAAGATGGGATGCAAGAGATGCAAATGCACATTCATGCATTGCTTTATCATGCAAGAGAATCATTATTCCACACATCTGGTCCTGCAGGACAGCAAAGGATGCTTGGGATAAATTGGCTTCTCTATATCAGATTCGCAATGAAGCTTGTGTTGCATATTTGAGAAGGCAATTACAGGAAGTGAATATGAATGAAGGTGAGTCAATGGATGCATATTTGACAAAGGTCAAGGACCTCATGGAATAGCTTGCCAACATTGATGAGGTGGTGCCAAATTCACAGCTTGTCAGTACTACATTGAATGGACTACCAGATACATATCAAGGGTTTGCTACAACCCTTCGTCGATTAGTGGCCATGGGTAATCCAGACCACTATTCTTTTGATCAGCTAGTTACTTCGCTTTTGAAGGAAGAGCAAAGTAGAGCTAACAGACAAGCCATTATTCTTGATCATGCATTTGCTTCACAGTAGACAGGAAGAGGCAAGGCTTCCAAGCCTATGGGCAAGCCAAAATCTGCGCACAGCAGCTGCAATTCCTCTACGCATAGCAGCTGCAATTCCTCCCATGCATCTAAAAATACAGCAGATAAGGGAAAGAAGAAAAGATGCAACTATTGTCGCAAGCCTGGACATGACATTTCAGAATGCAGGAAGCGCATTGCTTCGGAGAAAAAGAAAGCAGGATTGACAGTTAATGCCTCACATGCCATTGAATCCCATGAGCTAGCAGATGCTTCACATGCACATGCTCTTCAGGATGATTGGGCATGGGCTGTCCATTGCTCATTTGATTACTCCAAAGCACTGGCAATTGTTTTTTGCTTGGCAATTCATGTATTTCTTGGCTCAGCAAGAAGCAACCGACAGTTGCCACGTCTAGTTGTGAGGCTGAGTACAGGGCAGCCTTCACCGCTACAGTAGAGTGTGTTTGGCTTCGACAGTTACTTACAGATCTTGGTATTTGCCAGACATCCTCCACTATTGTCTACACTGACAGCTAGAGTGCTTTGGCCATTGCGCGTAACCTAGTGTTTCATGTGCGTACCAAGCATATTGAAGTTCACTATAATTATGTTCGGGAGCGGTTGTCAGCAGGAGACATAGAGTTGTCCTATCTTCCCACAGAGGACAACCTCGCAGATATGTTTACAAAGGCACTTCCTCGTCCCAACTTCGAAGTCTTCCGACAGGCTTTACACTTGGTTCCCTTTGTTACATGATTTGACATTCCTTGTACATTCATAGGTGGCTATATCCTTTTGGATGAACATGTGCCACCATGACCAGAAACTACCAGGTATTCTAAGATGTTTCTAGAGTACTTCAGCCCATCCCATGGAGGGGGGTTTGTAGGCCATCTTTTGGTGGTTCTAGTGATGCCCTATAGGCCATGGTATGTGCCTTGTAGGCATAAGTGTAGGCACTTATAGTGTTAGTGCCTTCTATGCCACATAGGACACTTAGTCCTATGTGACACCTAGGACACTAAGTCCTAGGCCTAGATACAAGTACTTTGTACTTGTGTTTAGGAATTTAATCTGTCAATCTAAGTTTGACGTGACTCCTCTTCGACTCGTCCTGTACCTGCACTCTCACTCTCTCTCTTCGTTTCGTACCTACAAATTTGACTAGGGTCCTTGGGTTTAGGGTTTCCCTTAAACCCAATGTTTCTTTGTATTTAGAAGCTGCATGCGATTCATTCAGTTTCTGTGACATTGTGTGGTCTGTCACAAACTTCATGTATTCGTGCACAAATACATATATACAGATACATACATATATACACATGCATACACAGCTATAAATTATATTTATATGCACTGTGTGTGTGTGTGTGTAGGTGTAGGTGTGAGAGCAATACTCATAATGTGATGTGTGCTTAGTAATTGGTATTATGGTATCTAAGTAGCTGCTTTGCCTTATTTGTGTGGGCAAATATCTCAAGACCAGAAACTGATATTTTGTGTTCTGATGTGCATTGGCTGAATTCTTTAGCATGAAGCCAATTGTATGAATGGAAAAACTTCTCTCTCAAATCTCTGAAGTAAAAACTGCATATTTTTTCTTTCTTGTTCAGATATCAGGTAAGGGCAGCAAGGGTTTTACTCTGACAGTTACATTTAATGGATCAAAGGCTTAAGGTAAGATGAGTTAACTGGGTGTGATCTGTTGGATGCAGCTTGAGAATTCATCTGATGGGCGTTGTGTTAGTTTCCGGTCAGCTTCCAATGCCTTTGGTGGAAATAGCATGGTATGTCATTTATTCCGATGGCATGGACAGGATGTGCTCCTTTCAAGAAACTAGGGATGTTTATAACTCTTCATTATTGACAAAGACTCCTTGGTGTGGATAGGCACAATTGCAGCTTTTTATCTCAGCAGCAGAAGTTGGAAAGAGTGCTGAGAACGTTAGATGTGCAAGCGGGAGTCTCTTCAGCTTTGGAAGAGTTTCAAACTCTCCATCTCTTCCACAGGCTCGGAGGTAATCTATTCAGCATCAGATTCTTTGTCTCTATTATTTCTGTGAAGGTTCACCTTATTGTGGTTTTGTTCCATGTGTTTGAAGGGTGCTATAAGCCTCTGTGTGTGGATGTGACGAGCTCATAGTATTGCAAGATGTATTGTTTATTTGTAGGTTTTTGTATTTCAGTCTGTAGATAGCATCATGATCAAGAATGGCAAGGTCCAGATGCACCTTTTCATGGTTAAGTTTTAATAAGGATGTGTTCTTTGGAATCGAAGCAATTGTGACAGTGAACACGTATATGAAGTTGGCTAGGAAGGATATCCTATATTAGAGTTGGAACAAGCTCGTGAGATATCGAAGCAAGTTTTTTGACGCGTATCAACAATGTGTCTGCATAGCTAATTTGTATACATTTTGATAGTAGGATAGAAGAATGTGGTATATGAGAGTGACCTCCATATTTGATTGAGCTCGAATTATAGTGTAATTACTAATTTGCATGCTTCAATTGACCGGAGGGCGAAAAGTAGGGCAATAATGCACCTCATTTTGAGGCCAAGGGATGCTCGCTTCCTAGCTAACTTGGAATCTTTTTTCGAGAGGAAGCCTCCCCTATTGGCTCTCTTGACTTACGCTCCACACCTCATGCAATATTGCTTCTTGGCTACATGAAGGCCTTGTTCATGTACATGCCTAACAAGGTTCATAATACCATGTAGCTGGACCAACATGGCTTCCACTAAGTCTCGATGTATCTTTTGGACTTTGAGAAAGCTAACGACACAGTAGATTGGGGTTTCTTGGAGGTTACGTTGTGTTTTTGTTTCTCTGATTCATGAATCAGAGGTGTGTCCTCTCTTTATAGATCAACCCAAAGGTGCTAGAGGAGAGAGGTTTTTGGGATTCCCATGGCTCCCCTGTTATATTTATTTGTGCAAAGGCTATGAGTCTCTACCTTAGATCTCAAGAGAACATCCGTAGTTTGAAAACTATGAGTCTGGAAAACTACAGCCATTATGATTGGCAATATCATGTCCAAGATCTATGCATCAATGCTCGATACAGAGGTCAACAGATTTGCAGACATGCAGGAGCTCAGGGCAAAGCAACATGCTTGATTTCGGCGTGATTATGGGACTCTTGATCACGTACTCACACGCAAGGGTGTCATTGAGGAGGCTACGGCATGGAGACAGAGGGTATATTGTTGCTTTGTGGACTTCCGCAAAGCTTTTGATACATTGCTGAGAGCCTCCCTTATCAGACGCTTGCAACATTTGGGTTATGATTAGGAGCACATCAGGGCTGTTATGTCACTCTATGAGAGGGTTCAAGGCAAGTTCCGGACCTTGTTGGCACCCATTGAGCTTCCTGTGAAGCTCAACTTCCATAGGGACCATTGTTTACGATTTCAGAGGAGGGCTTCACTGATCCACCAGGATATATCCGGATCCAGCTTCCACATATGTTGAGGATGTTGATTGGACATTGCCGTGTCTCATTGCACCGACTCTGTATTGAGATTGGACGGGTTGAGGGCATACCTCGAGAGTCTCGCATGTGCACTTGTGTGATTGTCTTGAGATTGAGTCGAAGATGCATTTCACTTTCAGATGCCTCACGTACTATGAGATTCGAGGTGGTTATCACGGTTTGTTCAAAGATGGTTTCGGAACCCCTCTCCAGCCTGCTCTCTTACCTAGTTCTGAGATGTCTGGCTGCCTTAATCCATGAGATTGTTATAGAGAGATTTTGCTCAGGGCACAGAGGAGGGACCAGGGCACGCAGCCAGACTCTACCCAGAGCATGATTTTTGAGTTTTCCAGCTGGATCATAGTGACCAGCAAATCACAGGTAGTCGGGGAGGCCAAGATCCAGAGCCAGTGACCCGATAGACTCGACAATAGGTTGACATATGGATAAGGCTTGGGAATCTTCCCTCCATGTTCATGAGATTGGGTCACGAGCAATGGGGTTATAGTGGCCTTGCTAGATGTAGGGCTGCTGCTAGAAGACCACATCGGACCACCTGTATACACTATCATCGCTCTATCACAGGTGTGCAGCCTTATTCATTGCCAGACTCCCCTTGAGCTTCCATCGAGACCACGGGTCCAGATCTCTCATGTAGTAGATTTTACATGCTTTGATTTGGTTATGTTGTATTCGTTGCGGGTGATGATGCCCAATTAGAGGCTCCACCCTCTCAGCTCATTGTATCAGGTTTCTTTCAATCTCATAGACCCTTTGGTATTTCGAAAACTTCTAATAAACTTTCTATCTTTTCCCCTTAGAAGAAATGAGGAGCTCTTAGACAGTGAGTGAAATACCCATTATAGGCTAGCCAAAGCCAACTTAGGGATAGAACACAATCCTCTATCTACAAGCTACGTGCACTCCACACAACTATCTGCGTACAGATGCTGTTAGGGCCCAGGGGACCATAGGCTTGGATGAACTTCATAGTGGTTGGGTATTCTAGGAGACCCCACCCAAGAATGCCCTAAATAAGCTGAGCTTGGAAAGAACATGTTTGATCATGATGGTCATGTAGTTTTCTGGGCTCATGGAATCCCTTGCCTTATCAATCGGGATAATGGTGTTAAGGGTCTAGGTGTGAGGAAGACTGGGGCAAACTGCTCCATCTAATAGTTTTGTCAGTATCAGGGACAGGTTCATAATCCCATGTGCAATGCACTCTGTACATAGCCCCTCATGATCTTTGAGTCGGCCATTCTATAGCTTGAGAGTTATGTGTTTGTTACCACACAACTCTCATGTTGGCTTTGGAAGGTCTCCATGATTTTGGGGCGATTTTTTTTTTTTTTTTGGGGGGGGGACTTAATACCATCTGAGGGATCGCCCCAAAGTCTTGATTGGCAAGGTAGGACTTATCCAAAATTCTGATATCTCAATGGATGGCCAATTAACAGTTTTTCACCATAACCCTTTTCTTAGCTTGATGACCTAGCATTGTATCTGGCTTGCCTCCAGCTGTATGTTTAGAAGTGGTTGAAATGAAATATTTGTCCTCTCAAGCATTTGTAGAATGGAGAAAGCTTTCGGTGGCAATGTATGAAACTTGCTTTGAATTGTAATGGTGTCTTCTGCATTGAAAGCATATGCAAATACAATAGTTTGCATTCATTTTAGGGGCTGATGTGATCGGGTGGGGATGTGCTAGTAGCCAAGTCCTTCAGCTCCAATGCAGCATTCTATACATACCTCTTGGAGTATTTAGATTGAAGCATTGTCCACAATGGCATGGACATTATAGCAAATATATTTTCAACATTAGGCTTTGTTTGTCAAGCCTCACAGAATTTTAGTAAACCAATCTAGTTCGGTACTATAATTTAAGTGGTGACTTTTAGCAACGAACATGCTATAGAGAGTGTACAGAGCCTTTGCAATTGATTTTCATCTTATCGTATCTGTAGAAGTGCAGTTTGGGTTTTTTTATGCATGCTGTATTTACTTTTGTTAGGAGTCAGGACAACAAAAACTTTCTCATTGTTGGGATCCCTTTGACATATTGGAAGCTGGGAAAGGCATTTAGCTTGTCATTGTCTCCTATTGATACATCAGTATTTGTAATAATTTTGATCTCTATACTAACACTCAAGCTTATGAAGTTAGGAATTCCTCTTTTGGAGGAGACCTCTACAAACTTTATCAGTAATACCCTGACATATTTCAAAGTGTACGTGGTCTTAAATCTTTCAGAGAACTTCCTGTGTGTAAGGGCTTGTATATTGCTAGTGAATTTATACAAAGACTTTAAAGATCAATTTAGTTTTGTTGCCATTGTTTTAAAAAATAAATTCAAAGGGTGACACTGCAAGCTGCATCTTGTTGACCTTGTCCAAGGTTTCAGAAAGCTGTTTCATCTCAGACAAAGCATTTGGTGTGCAGGTTACAAGCGGGGCAGGTTGTCTTTCACTACTATTACTATTTTAATCAGCTGTACAAGTCTGAAGGTGGGTTTATTGGAGAATGCCATTTTGTATAAGAGTTGATTGTGTTACAATTTTATGGCAGGTGTATGACACTGAATGATGTCTTGCCTTTATAGCTGATATGTTCTTTTTGACTCGTTCCATGTTCGATACCCCCCTTCCCTTTTACCTATGTCAGCTTTTGTGATGAAGGGGGGAAATGGGAGGCCCTTTCGAGGGATTTTAGGTGGGACATGTGGAGGGACTATATAAGTCTCCATCCACCACTCATTGTAGCGCCTTTTGATGTGACATCTAATCCTATCTACTCCCACGTCCTTCCTCCTATGTGCTGCCTTACACTCTCTCTCTCCCAATCTCTCTCTATCTATCTTCCCCTCACTCCTCTCTCTCTCTCTCTCTCTCTCTCTCTCTCTTCCTCTCCCTCTACCCCTTCCCCTCCTATCTCTCTCCCTTCTCTTTCCTCTCCCCTCTCCTCTTTCCCCTTTCCTGCCATCTCTGGTGCTTCACCAATTCAGCCCCGGCCTCCTTCATTGCATTGGTATCAAAGGACCGACCCTAACACCTTTGTCTTCCTCACATTTCCTTGCTCCGACTCAATTGCAATTTGGAGGGCAACGCACAAGTTGATGCTGACAACCAGCCCAAGCTTCCGGTTGCTTGCCATTTTTGCCAATCTGGAGAAGTGTTCCACTGATAGATGAAAAAAACAACTAAGCAAAACACAACCTCCAATAGCCGTCAGACGCTGGATGGAGAGAGCATACACAAAGTGATAGCTTCAACGAAATTGTGGTCCATACTCGAGAGCATTTTCAACAGTGCTATCCACCTCAAATGAGCGCCAAAACGTCCAACTCAAGCGACGAGTAGATGGACGTACTAGAGGATCGAACCACTTGACAACCAGACCAGACTAACCCGAACCTGAATGGCTGGACTTCTCCATCCGAAACGCAAAAGTTGTACGTCGAAAAGTAAAAAACCAACCACCTGCTAGCTGCAACCACGCCTCTACATTCGCAACGTGGTCTTTCGCCTCACGCTGGCATGACCACCGAGGCCGTTGTCCTCTCTGCCATACATAGATGCAGAGCCGCCCATGTTAGATTCCGCCTCTCGTGCGGATGTGCCTCACGATTGCGTCATTGCACTCCACCTCGTTCTTTGTGTTGTCGTTGTCTGTTGCGTCCCCTTCGTCCGTTTGTCGCTTGCAAGGTTCTTGCTTAGGTTAACCTACAGAGGTTAGGTTTGGCAAGTTGGGTTAGCTACTTGTTAGTAGGTTTAGGTTAGGTTAGCTAGTTGGGCTAGATTAACTTGGGCTAGGCTAGGTTAGGTTAACCTAACTAGTCTTCAATTGGTAGGTTAGGTTGGGTTGGACTAAGTCAGTGTACTAACGGTCATAGAGGTCTTAGGTAAGTGCTGTCCTAACAGTCCTAGGCGACATAAATCCCCCCCCCCCCCCCCCCGGCAAAAAAAAAAGAAAAGAAAAAAACTCAGATTTTCCAGCCTCTTTTAGGGGCTTTCCACAACCCTATTTGGCTCATTCGGGCCCCGTTTCTAAGCTTCTTCGACGTCGTTTCTCTCGAGCCTCACCATCGACCTTTTCGTGGTTCCACAAACTATCAAAGGTGCTCATTACATTAGGGAGTTGCTGTCCATTTCTCTTTGCCTACATTCGAGATCCTCTCTCTAGGGCCAATCACCGTGCTACCGAAGCGTGCCCCTTGTGATATATTGCATGACAGTGATGAGGTTGCTTAGTATGAGCAAGTGCTTGCCACATTGGTTGCATTCACTGGTGGTACCGAGGTTCCTTCCACTCATCCTCTCTCTCTTGCATCTCGGGAAGCGCAAGCAGTGCAGACATAGTTTCTGGATGTTCTTTCCTCTATGCTCTAAGGTGCTTTCCACCAGATAGGAGATGAGTTCAGCTAGTAGCTTACCATAGCCATGGCTATGCAGGATACCGCTCTTGCCTAGATGGGACAGCAGATTGGTCAGTATATTACATCTACCATTGCAATGTAGGATAAGGCTAAGCAGTCCGCACCCCAACATGGGGATCAATCAGATAGTCATGATGAGTTCTCGAGCTCACGCAGAGGGTTTATGGCTGATGCACGCCGTGCCTATGAGCATGTACCCTGGCATTGGGATTACACTGATTTGGGTGATGCTTTTTCTGTGCCACAGAGCACTTTCTTGATAGATACCAGGCCACCTTTTGGCTCACAGTTTCTTGCTTCTACGTAGGCTGGGCTGTCTATACTAGGCCGATCTTTAGGTATGCATTCATTCAGTACTGCACCCGTGAGCGTGCTTGGATCTGATTTGGGGTTACAGGGCAGCTTGGAAAGAGGTCAGTCCTCTTCTCATGCTTTTATTACACCATCTTTTTAGAGGGATTCCTTTGGAAGGCAGACTCAGCCGGGGCTGCATGTTTCTATGGCTCCGTTAGGAACACCTTTAGTCAGACACAGACCGTGCATCAGGATGGTGGTGTTACTAGGCAGTAGAATGCTGTAAATGGGCAGCAAGTGACCACAGACGATATGCTTTCAGATGCCTTGCGCTCTTACAAAGCCTTGCATGAGGAAGTGCACGATGAGATGCCCTTTCCTCAATATGTGAGCCTTAAGCGTGAGGATGCCTGACATTTTGGTGGGTACAATAAGCAATATGCAGCCAAGGATGTGAAGGATAAGCTCTCGGCGCATAAGCACTCTCAATGAGTTGGAGGAGTGGCTCACGAAGGTGGAAGACTATTTCTGCTTCTACCCCAAGTTTGAGGAGGAGCACATCATTTTTGCAGGTATGCATATGCAGGACTATGCCCACACATGGTGGTGATACATGAGGGATTCGCCTTAGAGACCAACCACCTGGAGCGGTTTCAAAGAATTGATGGTCACTACATTTGTATCCCCACTCGTCTTGGATCAGTACATGGCTGAATTCTATGCATTGTCGTAGTAGACCAGTACGGTCCAAGAGTATTTGGAGCACTTTTGGAGGCTTTCCCTGTTTGTGCAGGACATATCTGAGAAGGGGAAGTTGCTGTGTTTTATCCAAGGGTTAAGTCCTTCTCTGGCTGCTGATGTGAAGGCGCATAGCTGAAATATTCCAGCAAGTATAAGAGTGGAACAGGCCGAAATATTCCAGCAAGTATAAGAGTGGAACAGGCAGCATACAGGTGCTGCAAATGAGGCTGAAAAGAAGCCTAAGATGGTTGACTGGCATGATAAAAAATTTGCAGCAGCGCCCTTTCCAAGGTTTCCTACCGTTTCAGGTAGTAAAATGCCCTATGCCAAGCCATAGAGGCCATCAGATGCCAAGTCAGGAACTAAGCCTACTGCTGGAAATGTAAAATCAGAAATTAAGCAGTATACTAGGGCCATAATGGACAGTAGACAAAAGGCAAACTTATGCTTTATGTGGGGGGAGAAATGGACCCGTGAGCATCGGGACGTTTGCAAGATGCGGAATACTAGCTCAGCCAAGCTCAATATGATCCTTGAAATCTCCGATGATGAGGATTTGGTTGATGCCACCAATTCATTCGATGCCTCTCATGGTGAGACAACAGGATCACATGATGCGGATGAGGATCCTGACAATGGAGCCATGAAGGGGATTGATTTCCCTTTTGATCCGGGTGGTGCAACTGGTCATGATACGTCATCACTGGACATTCAGCCCAGTCGTGGCATGCGAGGTCCTAGACCTACGCCTTTTCTTATGGAGCATCAGGTTCCTCGGGATTTTCATGCACGTGAGGATTCTCGTGGAAATGCACCTGTGGAAGAAGATGAAATTTATTGGGATGCTCAGCCAACACTTTATACCATCTCTCTTCATGCCTTGATGGGTGCTAGAAGTGCTAAAACTATCATGTTGAAAGGGCAAATTAATGGCAGGACTGTTCACATGCTTGTGGACAATGGTAGCACTCATAGAGTCATCAATTCCAAGACCTTACAGAAGATGGGACTGATTGCAAGTGAGATTGACCATTGGCTGAGAGTAGAGGTGGCAAATGGACAGCATTTGGTCAGTAAATTTTGTTGCCAAGATGCAAGGATCAAGCAGTCTGAGGATTATGATTTTGTTGGGGATCTTTGGGCATTGAATATGGGCCAATCGATGCTGTCCTGGGCTGTGATTTGCTGAAATCCTTGGGTAAAATTAGCATGGACTTAAATGCCTCGTCACTCAGCTTTGTTCGCAGGGGAAGATCTATAACATTGCATGGTATTGCAACCCCTAAATTGCAGGTCATTTCAGCGAAGCAGTTGGCCAGAGAGCTCAAGAGGGAGTGTGCCATCTATGCACTGAGTGTGTCAGTTTCTTAGGAGGGTAGCACTTCCCATGGTGAGGATTGTGATATGCAAAAATTGCTCTCAGAATTTACAGATGTGTTTGCTGATATGCCTTCACAGTTGCCTCCACAAAGAGGTGTTGATCATGTCATAGTGCTTGAGCTTGGTAGCAAGCCAGTGGAGGTTTTGATCATGTCATAGTGCTTGAGCTTGGTAGCAAGCCAATTAATAAATCTCCAACCGTCTCTCATGATACACAAAAGTCTAGGGATAAGTGGCTAGCTTTGGCTGAATTTTGCTACGACAGTACCAAACACCTTTCCATTGGCATGGGCCCTTTTGAAGCAATGTATGGATGCAAGGTTGGGGTGCCGCCTTTAATGGCAGACATAGCTGTGAAAATCAATAAGCAAGGAGTGACTTGGAAAGAATGGATGCCCTTCTGCAATTGGCTAAGAAGAATTTGCAGGATGCCCAAGCCAAGTAGATGAAGTATGCGGATGAACGCAGGTGCCAGGAGGTATCTGTCTTTTGAAGAAGTGGATTATGTGCACTTACGCCTCCATAAGAACCGTTATCCCTCACTGAAAGGTAACATCAATACGAAGCTTGCTCACAGGTATTACTGAAATCCCACTTTGTAAAAGACAGCAAAGACACTCTCTTTTTCTCTCTCACTTCGTAAAAAACGTCGGGCTGGATCCCCCCAAGGTTTTTATTTCTTGAAGAGAGAAAGCTGTTACAAAAGTTCAACGTAGAGCTGCTTGCTACAAAAATCCAACGTGAATCCATATTACAAGAGCTTCAAGCTCATTTCAAATTGGCAACATGCCGCTTGTTTAAAATCTAGACTAAGTCCTATTACATGCCACTAAGGGCAACACTGGAGTCTTCGAAGCACTTGGTCACGTGAACCGCCTCCTAGATGCTTGTTAGGCTCCCGTAGCGCTTAGGAAAATAACTCTTCCTAGTACCTGTAACAATTAATTAAAGCGCACCACCATGGCACCCATTAATTGTTAGTGCTTTGCATGCAAATAACACACTGTGGACTAATTCTAGTCATGGTGGGCATCCCCACTAAACACATGTGCACACATAACAAATATAAAAATATATATTTATTCTATGGTTGATCAAAGTCAACGCTCTTGATCATAATTAAAGGGGCTTTGACCAAGGGTCGAGGCACCTTAATTATAGTCAAGTCTCTCCAACCGAAGTTGGCACAACTCTCCAACCGAAGTTGGCACATCTTGGTTAACTGTAGTTAACCCTCTTGGCGAATGACCGTAGTCAGCTCTGTGGTTCTCTGGTTAATCGATGTTAACCCTCTTGGTAATAAATTAAGTCTCCCCGACCGAAGTCAGGCTTACTTGACTAGAGTCAAGTATCTTTGATCGTTGTCAATTCTTTGACCATTAAAAGAACTCTTTGACCATAATTAACACATATGAAAACTCTTTAATTATGATCAGATAAATGGTCAATTGTACTTTGACTTAGGATATTTACATTGTGGTGACAATTATGGTCCCTACAAGATCATCCGCAAAGTTGGAGAGGTGGCATATGAGTTGGAGCTACCCTATACCTCCAAGATTCACAATGTTTTCCATGTGTCCTTGCTGAAGCCGCATGTAGGACAGCATGTCCAAGTTCTTTCTGAGCTACCACCTATGGATGAGGACTTTTTGTTACTGCTTGGAAGGCCACATTGAATTGCAAAGAGTGCCTCCCACTCTATTCCATGACCTTGTATGGAACCGAGGGTTTGCTACAAATAATAAGGGCATCATGGCTTGACTAAGATCTAGTAGCAGAGGGCCATCACATTCGTAGCTGCTAGTCAAATTAGAGAATCGAAAACTGTGAATGCAGGGTTGGACATTTGTGGGTGGTTGGGTTGTTTATTGTAGAGTTGTTTAGCATGGGTTGTGATGTTTCTTCTAATGTTCAAAAGTGCTCCTTCGACTATTTTTCTAGTTCAATCTGGTCTCTAGATAGGTTTCTTTGCTTGATGAATGGCAGTGTCTTTTTTCATTGGTTTGGTATCTGAGTGAGTTCATGCTTGGTTTCCAATACTTTAGTCTGTGAGGTGCTGTCAATTTGGTCAAGATTGTCTTATTGATAGTAGGCCTTTCTTATTCTGTGCTTGCATTGGAATATGTGGTGTCTATTCTTTTTTCTCTTACATGTCTTGTCTTCATTGGCTTTGTTTCTGGCTTGCATTGGAATATGTGGTGTCTATTCTTTTTTCTCTTACATGTCTTGTCTTCATTGGCTTTGTTTCTGGATATAATGGATGTATGTGTGCTGCTTATGGTCGTTGTCGTTTTTGTTAGCTTGATTTCAATTATTTAAGGCATTTGTATTGTATTGGTTTGTTGTTCTTGTGGGTTGCTCTTTGCTTGATAGGATGGGTTTAATAGATGTTCCATCTTAGAGGATTTTGCAAGTCATTGATGCACATCTTTCCATCTTTAAGGATATGGCAAGTTGTCGGTGCACTCTTCCTGTTTGTGTTCTTTGGGTCTCTCAATGGCTGGCTAGTCGAACTAGAGAGTCAAAGAGGAATGACTTCGTGTATTGTATTGATCGATCATTTCGCTACATGGATAGTGACATATTTTTGAAGAAGAGTGGTTATATAACCAGTTATTTAGGACACCCATTGTGTGTGAATGTATCTATGGTGAGGACTTTATGTTTCTCAATGAAGCATGCAAACTTTGCAAATGTGATCTTTTGGAGATCTTTGCCACAAAATAATGCTCTTTGAAGTTGTTTAAAATTGCATTGCTCTAACAATGCATCCTGGATTTTCTCTTCTCCCTGATGATGCAACATGCTATAGCGGTCTTTAAGTGCTGCAAAGAGGCATGCCCTGATGCCTGTGGTGCTGGTTTCATGGTTAATCCGTGGCTTGTAAAAATGCACCCTAAGTATACATGAGAAAGCCTACAGAGCTATCAGATGCATCTCTGACCCCTCAGCTGTGTCTGATATCAGCAGACATCATTTGTGTATGCAACGAGATGGGGCTATGAGACAAAGCTACACATCAAGAAAAGCAAGCTACTACATTTCCAAGGAGAGAGGGAGTGCACATGCATCTCCTAGAGAGTGCATAAGGCAGCTCTAATGAATATTTGAGATCATACTTATGTCTAGTACTTCATAATGTGACCTTAGTTACATCAATTAAGACCAAGAGTCTTTGGGATTAGATTTGAAATCTCAAATCAATGCTAGTCCTTCACAGTAGACCACACATTTTCCTGCTTTCCGGGCTTCTTTTACTTTATTAAGTTCAATGGATCTTTGCTTGAGCTGTGTCAAAGTGAGTTCCTCAGATATCCATAACTTCGTGCCCTTCAGCTGATGTGTTTGTTTTAAAATCTTGATCTTTGCTGCCTTGTCTAATGTAAACTTGTGTTTGTGTCCCCCTTTGCTGGATATTCCAAGCAGCATCTGGATCCCATTCTACTTGTGGAATCTTCTCTTTGAGGTAGTCGATTTTGTCTTCTACGTATGTCCTTGTGACTTGGCAGCCATCTGGTAGTCCCCCCGTACGTAAGATCAGCTTGTTAGCCTCTCCGGTTTCCTGCTCTTTGTAGAGGTCAGCTTTGTTGACTTTGCTGTTCACATCAGCTGTCATCTCCTGTTTCACGGATTTTACTTGAGTGTTGACAATTTCCTGCACTTTAGAAACCAGCTGTGGTGTCGGTGGGGATGCATTACACTGGTGCAGCACCTCCTTGATGACTTCTTGCTTTCCATTTCCCTCTCGATTGTTGACTTTCCTTTCAAGTTCCAAATAGTACACATGTTCTTGTGGGTCGGGGGGCTTCATTCTTTGATATGTTGTTGCGGCTTGGGGAGGGGTCATTGCAAAACCTGTAACAAATGCCCGTCATCTACTGCTGCTGCTATGGGCGACTTCCTCCTTGGAGTCTTTGCTTTGTGAGAGGTGCGAACTGTTGGCACTGACCTGTGTGCTGCATGCAGTGACAAGAAACTGCTGCCCCACGTTGTCCCTGGAGCGCGGCTGTCCCACGCTGTCTTTGCAGCACGGTAGTCCTTCACTAGCCTTGGAGTTGTCTGTGGCTTGAAATGGGCGGGGGGGGGGGGGGGAGGGATATGATATGATTGGATTAAAGTCCACGTGAGACCCTACAAGATCTGTATGGGGCTAGTGATCACTAATAACAAATAGTGATCTTTTACATATATATTACAGACTTGCTATGTAGTGAGTACTTGTTGAGCTAGCTTGTGTACTACACCAAGTACCTTGTTAAGGTGTTCCAAGACTTATTTTAGGTAGCTTCCCAGCTCTTTGGCTGGCTCCTCCAACAGAATTTTCAGGTTGCTTGTGGTGTCCCCATAGCTTTCTCTGATCTCTGCATAGGTTCGACTCCTGTAGGAGCACATGCTGCTCATTTTCTACCTCTCTGGTGGGGCAGATTTTGCAGATTCTTTCCTATCTTCGGACCTCAGGTCTCTCCCACCTGCCCCCTCTTTCTCTCTCTCTCTCTCTCTCTCTCTCTCTCTCTAGAGAAGCCTCATGGGCCTATGAGACAAAGTACAATGTGAGAAAGAAAGAAAGTTTATTAAAGTCTTTGAAAGACTGATGGGTTTGTGAGATTGATAAAATCTGATTCAAACAAGCAAAAGGGTGGAGCTACTGAGCGAGCATCATCACCCATGTTGAATGCTAAGTCCTAAAAATACGTAGTCATATAGCATCAGTGTTGTCATCAACATCATCCTCATAAGTATAATGTGACCTCATGATGGTGTAGGTGTCAAGGGGACTTGGGGAAAGGGCGAGATCGTGATGATGTGTGGCCCGTGATAGAGCGCTGGCGGCTGTCTGTGGGTCTAGTACGTCTCGGTCTCCTGGTGATGACCCTGCTCCTATTCGAAGCTATTGTAACTCCTATGGACCGTGCTCCAGACAAGGAGGGGAGGTCGCCAAGTGTAAGTGTAGTGTAATGTGCGTCTCCGTCCGTTGTTGAGTGTGGCATGTCTTGGACTCTGGGTCTTTGATGCGTCTCCCAGCAGGGGCTGTGTGGTCCATACAAGTTGAGAGTAACTTATACAAGCCCTTGTGGACTGAGGCAAAGGGCTCACTAAGGCCCTTTGTTGAGTACTATACTAGGCAAAGTAAGATACTCAAAGCTCAAAGCTGATAATCTCAGAATCAAAACATATAACCAGGTGCCATGGTGGCTCTCCTATGAGCTGCGAAGATATATCGTATATGTGTTTGTCGGGTCATCTCCCGCTGTGGCAAGGGACGTGGTCTCCGTCCGGTGGGCCATATCGAGAGTGATGCCTCTGCTCGAGCGATCCCCTCCGAGTAGAGATGTGATGCGCTAAGCCTCCATCGTGCAAACTCTGGTCCATCTCTACATCGTGTGCGGTCCTTGCATCTCTGGATGTATCTCTCCTCGTACCTGTCTCATCCCACTGACCCATGCTGACCTCATATCATCCATCTCCTCCTCTACTCCACCATGCCCAGGGATGAGTAGAAATCTATGACGTGTCATTGAGCTCGATCCATCCATGTCTCTCGAGGTACTTTTCTCCTGCTCTTTGATCTGGTGCAATAGAAGCTCTCTATGTCGATGCATCTCCATCAAAATAGAGGTCAACACATACCTGATATTGTGAAAGAATAGCTGGGGGAAACAAAAACGGAAACGTTTTGGGGTTACTGGGAGGGCTGAAACGGCAAAACGCTCAAGGGTCAGGGGGGTTTTTATGCTGAGCACACATAGATTTAGAATGCTATAGCCTACAGCCTACTTGTAACTTAAAACATAGTACATAACACATACCATAATCTACAAAATTACAACTTTGAAGACAGGTTATAGTATAGAACTTAGACCTTAGAACTAAGAGCAGTGAGTATAAATGAGAGATCTAAAATTAATAAGAAAGGCTAAATAGTAAAGATTGACAAGCTACAAAATGCCAATATGGCTCAAAGTTTCAAACTTCATATATGTCGAAAGTACAAAACCCAAACAGCCTAGGCTGTAAGCCTTAAGGCCATCCACTACATCAATGATTCCAGTATCTAGAAAGCTCAAGCTTGAACCTGAACCTCCTTTTCCTCCTCCCCCTCCTCCTTCGCCGCTGCCTCCTCCTCATCATCTGTAAGGGTGCCATCGAGCTCATGAAAACCAATAAACTTGTCATGCGTGTATTACTGTCTCATCTTGTTAACCAAATAGCAAATTTGTATTAACAAAGACAAGATGGTTGGTCCTTTGTGCTTTGAGATGGTTCCTCTTCTTTGTATGGATGTGCTCCAAGTTTTCCCACGTTCGTTCACAAGAGTAGGAGCTACAACCCAAGCTAAGAATTTGAATGGCAAGCAATTGCAGCTCAGGGAATCAGCTCCATAATCCTCCCACTATGTAACAACCCAACTCGATACCTGAAATTGCAAAGCTCATAAAATTCAGATGTGTGGCAAAGCTCATAAAATGTGAAAATTATGAGTCACGACCACTAATCTGAAAATTGAAACTAGTTAAGATTACCTATCATGCTGGGCATCTGGCCATCCAAATAAGCCCTCCATATTGAGATATTTGGCGAGCTGCTCCTTCACTTTCCACCGAGCATCCAGAGTTGGCACCATCTTTTTAAGAGTCAGGTTTCAACCATGAACCACCTCTTTATCACTTTGTTGTGTACTTCCCTTGTGTTGAAACTCTGGGTCCAATACAAACGCATCGTCATGAATGGGGAGTAGTATTGGTTCCACCTGCTCATGGCCAAGTTCTCCGAATCTTTCACCCTTTGGGGATCTTTCTGAAACCAGCCTCAAGGCAAAAAAGAGGGTGGTAAAACAACTAACCAGCCAAAAGCCTTCACATTAAGATATTCAGCAAACAATCCAAACAAAGATAGGGGGAGCTAGAATGCTCCTGCTCAAGTGCAAAGACACAGGCTGGCCCCAAAGTTTTGTTTCCCCTTTCGGTAGTTCTTTATTAATTGAAGTCCCACAAGTAGATTACACAATGAGTACAAACTCACCCGCATTTAGTACTCTTCCCACTCTCAGTAGGCATCAGTATCACAACACATTAGCCCTGCAGGGCTCTGCTCTCACACCCATGCGATCATAGGCATCCATTCTCAATGCAAACAACTGCATGAGAACCCGGGAGTTGTTACTAGCAGCCCTTACAGGACCACACACTCCCCGCCAACCACAAGTGTCCACTAACTCACTGGAGTATCCAAACAATGGGTGAAAGCATAACTGAACTGCTCACAATGCTCAGAAGCACGAACTTACTTTGCAAGCATTCATTGTAAACTATCTTGCAACCAGCCTCATAAAAAACACAGCCCACTGCTCATTGGCCAACATGACCCCCATGCATAGCCTCTGTGTTTATTCTGCTTACCAAGCATATACTATGCTGGTTATTGCTCTGCTCGATCCATGGCAGATGGCATTTATCTCTGCCCAACCTCAGATACACAGCTCAAAAACTGCTACCAGCAGCCCCACTTAGCCACACAATGTTCCATAGCTGTACCTAGTGCCCACAAGGACATCCATCTGGTCAGGCAGAGAAATTAAGCATAATTACACATCCAACATCAAAGGAAGTGGCCAAGTGCATCCCTTTCTAAGCTAACCAAGCTTTGAAATGCTCAGCCAGCTTCAAATGAAGCATTGAACAGAAACAACTGCCCACAAGTGTCCCAAGATGAGCACGCAGCCCAAGATGAGCACCATCCTATCTGACTCGTACTTGCACGTTGCCCAAGGCGACAACCAACTTGCTCATCTGCATTTGTACAACAGCGTGTGCTCTCCGTTCACTAACCTGTGAGCAGTCTGTACACAAGCCAACAACTGCACCGTACGTCAGTACTAATTCCGTACACACCCGCGCGGGTGACTCTAACACAGCCCGTACACAACAGAGAAGGATGCGCCACAGTCCATACATAGCCGTACTCTTGTCAGCAGGATTTAATGCTCTGTATGACGGGTCGTACCAGCAATCGAACCTCTCTGTACCAGCAATGATTGAAGACCCCGTACAACCGTAGGAATTGTTTCGTACAGTTGTTCAACCACTGCCAACCATCCTGTGTGTGTTCTCCCTGCCCACGAGGTCCTGTCGTCCCTTCTATGCGATCCTCCCTTCGATTTCCTTCCCTGAGGCCTTCCAAGGCCTTCCTTTCCAAAACCAATGCATGGGCATGCCACATGGCAGCCCACGCCTTAACTTGCCCCCAAGGGCTTTAATTTGCCCCTAGGCCCCCTCTATTGGGGCCTTTTTAAACCCCACCAATGACCAACTTCAATTCCTAAGGTCCTTTGGGGCCCTGGACCTCTCATTTTCCCCAAAGGCACAATTTCCTAGGGAGAATCTTGCACACCCACATCCCGTGACCTTGCCAACTTGATTCCTAGGGTTGGGCCCACATGCAAGTACAAAACTCACGCCCTTATGCCATTTCTTCTCCTTCACAGGTTGAATGCCTTCATTAACTGCCCTCACCTCATCCTCTAGAAGCTTTCCCCTCAATGCATCAAAAGTGGGAGAGGTATATGTGGGCCCAAATGCTGTATTTTCAGCCATCATCTCCTTGAAATAAGTAGATCTTGCAACATTGAAACTAATCTTATTGAGTTAAAAAAACCAGGGCATGATTGCCTCTACCTGTGCCTTCTGTTGTGGATGCCATGCTGTGTAAAGGCTGCTTTGCCTTCGTGCAGGTGGGAGAGGTGAAGGAGATATAGTAGGAGTAGAACTTGTAGCTCCAAGAACATCTGCACTCCCAGAATAAGAAACTGTAGTAGCAGCAGCAGAGCGAAGAGGAGGTCCTTTTTGTAGTAGCTACATGAGAGCTTGAAGTAGCTCCTCCACCAAGTGGATGAAATAGTCTTTGGTCTCTTCGTAGGAGGAAATGCCTCGACCTCTCGTGCCAACCTTGCTTTCTCTGCCTCGGAGATTACGCTATATAGCGGGATTCCCTCTCCTTTGATGCCAAGAAGATGGGCCTTCACCCTATCAAGGATCCTCCCTCTTTTCAATCCACACCACCTGCACATGAAGATGCAAACAGCAAGGGGGTATGTTACTTGAAGCAGGCCGTTTCAGTTGGGCTGAAACGTTTCAGCACTGTTCTAGGGGTTTGAAACGTTTCAGCCTTGAAACAGCGTTCCTAATTGGGGCCTTTTCTGAAACAATATTTTAGGGCAAGCTGTGCCCTGAACGCCTTTCACTGTAACTATGCGTGGAAGTGAATTAGGCGGGAGTGAGGGCCAAAACCGTGTCCCTCTTGAAAGAGATAGTGGTATGATCCTCAGATCTCATAAAAAACTGAGCAAGTACATAAGAAATGCTCCTATGTCTTCACCTCACCCACTGCATAGTTTGCTAATCCGATGCTTTCTAGGTGTACTTGAGGCTGGTCATGCCTCAATCCTCAAATGCTGGGACTAGATTCGTAGCTATCCGATGGCAATCGTCAAGCGTGTGAGACTTGTATGTCCTCAAATTGGATCAAGGACATCCAAGCTGTAGAATTAGATCTTGGTAGAGAACTCTTGGTCCCCTCCTCGAGTCCGTGACGTATGAAGCTGAAGTAGGTCCAACTGTGTAATATGATTGATCTCATCCTGTGGGACCAAGGAATCAAGGGCATCCAAACTGTACAGTTCCGGGCTGTATGTAAGCTTCCTGGACTAGGGATGGAGACCTACTGCTAGGAGTGGTGAGAGCAGTGAACGGTAAAGGCTATGCAAGGTATGTGGATACCCAATGGAATGTGGAATGCCGCAGTTGTAAGAAGGAATGCATCCTTTTTGTAGCGTGGAATTGTGGGTCTCTCACTTAATTAAAGAAATACCAAAAGGGGCGCCAAGGTTTGGGGCCAATCTGTGTCTTTGTCTTGGTGCAGGGGCACTCTAGCTCCCAGTTCGCTGGTAGTACGTTTGTTGAATTGTTAATGTAACAGTGTGGACTGGTTACTTGTTAGTTTGCCCTTTGATTTTAGTGAAGAGCGGTTTCATCTCTCCTTATATTTCTGTTTGACCCGTAGGTATTTATGGCAGCCCTTGTTGGGGGCTTGATCTTTCAGAGACGGAGTGGGCTTGAGTTGAGAGAGTTCAGGTTTTCATGCTTTCATGGATGATTCGCAGTAAGCCTTTTGTTCCACATCAGATAGTCTTGGCCGAGTTCGAGGCATCCCTACATAGCTTGATGCGGCATTCTAGGTCATCACATGCATTCGACAGTATCGATCTTGCACCATGGCTTTATGCTTCTCCATGACATTGGCAACAGAGGGGGATCATAGGTGCTAGTATGCACATACTCGTAGATGGTTTGAGAGCCTTGGGCTCGTTATAGACAGATTACCTTCCTTCCAGTATGGTGTTGAGTCTTCCTTTATCCTTCCCATCTATCACGAGGTGAACGAGGTCAGCTCAGAGCGCATTGGGGAGACCAAGGCACACATCTAAACACTGCTCAGAGTATGATCACCGAGTTTTTTTTACTAGATAGTTTTGGTCCATAGAGGGCTCACAAAGGTGACGACCACGGGGACCCAAGCTAGAGCCAAAGACACGCCAGTCTCGCCAGCATATTGAGTCACGGATCATGCTAGGGGACCTATAAGGATCTATGCCTTGCAGCACCCTCACACATTGATGTTCCCTCCTAGAGTTTACTCTTGCTAGGTTCTACCTAGAGAGTCTTTTGCTTTTATATACTGACACCTTTATGGGCAGGACTAAGAATTTTTCTGGTTATGTATGTATCTTGGGTGTTAATGCCCATTTAGCAGCTCCACCCATCAGTTCATTGTATCATCTGTTTTTAGGCTCATAGACCAATTTTGGTCTTCCGAAGACTTTAATAGACTCTTTCTCTCTCTCTCTCTCTCACACGCACACGCACACGCACACGCACGCACTTTTTCGCCTTAGCTGCACTGTACAGCCTAGGCACAACCCTAGTTGTACAATATAGCTGCGCAACCTCTCTTGTACAGCCGTGTAGCCTCTCTCGTACAGCCTAGCCCCAAGCCTTCGTAGTAGTTGCAGCTCTAGCGTCGAGTTCAGAGGTGTCGCATCCATGAGTTGCAGCAACAACTCTTGCACGCTGCCACAGAAGGTCAGGTCAAAGTTCCTAGGCCAAGTTAGGGGACGCGTAAGTTAGTCGAGGGCAAGTCGAGGTCCAAACACCCTAGGCTTGGCTGAACCCTTGGTTCAGCTTGGGGTTAGCCTTAGCAAAGGGGTTTTTAGCGTAGGCTACCAAATGGAATTCCCCAAAACAAAGTTGTTTGCTATGAACCCAGTCAACAAGAAGGCTTCCTAGTTCCTAGGCCAGGTTAGGGGGCGCGTAAGTTAGTCGAGGGCAAGTCGAGGTCCAAACACCCTAGGCTTGGCTGAACCCTTGGTTCAGCTTGGGGTTAGCCTTAGCAGAGGGGTTTTTAGCATAGGCTACCAAATGGAATTCCCCAAAACAAAGTTGTTTCTATGAACCCAGTCAACAAGAAGGCTTCCTACGCCGCCATAGCCTCACACCCCCCTATGCCTGGACCTACCATAGATTCTAGAGCAGAATTTAATCCACATGAGTAGGCCTATTTCTTACAGCGATACGGTGGTCAAATCAGGCGTGACTAAAGAGAACAATATGACGGTAGATGAAAGCGGTAATAGTGCGTAGGCTTTTGAACTTGGACAAATGGTTGAATCTTTAATTAGAAGCCACTGCCACCGTTACTTCGTTGCGTATCAGATCCCTGTTTCTTTCAAGAAACATGGATCTGATACTAAATGTGAGAAGTGGAGATCGTGGCTCTAGAAACATGGATCTGATACTAAATGTGAGAAGTGGAGATGGTGGGGAGAGCCAATACGTGTAGCAATCTTGAATTGAAGTTGCAATAATGAAATAATAAGGGGCTCTGCCAACATGACAGAACCCTAAAATCCTAGGTTAATTCTAGTGTGAGTTAAAACTCACTCAAACTACCAACTACTTTATACATTGGTCACCATCTTCAATATTACAATATTTCCAACAAGAGCAATAGGGGACGAGATGTAGTAGAGAAGCTCCACGAGCAGGCTGGAAACCTCAAATTGGTGGTGGGCACCAATGCTAGACTCCAAGAGATCATGCGCAATTGATGAAAGGCAGGAGAGAAGGTCGCAATCCAACTACATGCTTCATCGCACTTGAGGAAGGAAGTGGGAGGGGGGAGAGAGAGAAAGCGTAGCACTAGGGGCCAGAAATAAGCAGTACCTCCCGTGAAGGTCTTTATTGTAATAGAAAACTCTTTTACAATGGGCTCACAAAGCTAATACAACTTGAATTCTCATGGAATACAAAGAGCAGGATTTCTGATGTAAGAAGGAAAGAAGAAGATGGAGAAACATGTAAAAATAAGTTCTCTTCTTTCTCTTTTCATGCTTTTGCTCCTTCTTCTCTTCACTCTGGCCATTTGTGAGTCCATTCTTATCAAGTAAGCATGGAACCCTTGTATTTACTAAAGGCTTGTCCACTAATTTAACCTTGGCAAGCAGCAATAAAGCTAGACTTTTCCAAAAAGTAGGGGCCTGCTTTTAGCCAAAATAGGCCAATTTTGGGATGTACATTCTTCTGTGGATTCCTCTTGATA
This sequence comes from Dipteris shenzhenensis, assembly GCF_047967505.1. Lineage (NCBI taxonomy): Eukaryota > Viridiplantae > Streptophyta > Polypodiopsida > Gleicheniales > Dipteridaceae > Dipteris > Dipteris shenzhenensis. The sequence goes on along the minus strand of NC_141601.1, from coordinate 835,974 downwards.
GACACTAGCTAGCATTTCAGCATGGCACATTTGGAGAGCCAGATGCACAGAGGCTATGGATGGATCTTATGTTCACCCTTCTCACACTTTGGCTAGTATTTGGACGGATATTATTCATACTCTAATGGCCATTTGGGGTATCATGTAGGGTTCAGCTCGGGCAGCGACTACGAGGAGGACTATCTTCCTTGGAGAATGGCGTTCTTCCGTCTTCTCAAAGTTTTTTGCAAGGCCTAGGTGGCATTTTCATCCTCCACCATGGCTTTTGTCTAGCTCTCTTTTAGGAGCCTTTTTTCCTCGTGCTTCGCATGATGTATTTTGGCTTCTGAGCATATGCTTGTGGGTTTCTTTCATACCTAATAGAAGTCCTTTTATTGGAATAAAAATAGGCCAAATTTTCCTAGAAAATAGCAGCTTTCTTCTCCAAATAGGCTTTTAGCCCTCTTTTAGGCTGCTTGACCCCTTGCCATGTGCTTTCTCCCCAAAATTGGGAGCTCCCTATGTGCATTTCTTCTTAAAACTTGAAACTTTTTGCACTCTCCAAGGTCCTATTCAAGCAATAAACAATATCCAACACTTAGAGGTTAGCGAATACGTTTATTCTAGTTCTTGGACTAATCCTAGTACCTTGGGGGTGCCCCCACAATGCTCATTAACCAATATAACACAAAGGAAAGTAAACTTGCTCTAGCTAACCAAAGTCAACTTTCTGTGACCGGAGTCAATGAAAATGTTTTTTTGTATTTCCTGGAAGAAGTACAGTCTCGTGACATAAGATGCTTGTCCAAGAGATGCAGTCATTACTTGGTACACCTCAGCAAGGAGCTAATCCTGTGATAGATAGCAAGCTCAAGTGATGCCAGTTGCACGAGTTGCCATTGCTATTCTTACTCAGAATTGGAAGAGATGGGATGTATGCTGACGGTTTTTCACTCATTGCCTTATAAGTTGTCTAATATACGTTCCTCCAAGACTCCCAAGCATGCTTGGGATACCTTTAAGAGTATGTATGAGGCAAGGAATGAGGCCATGGTGTCTTACTTGAAAAGACAACTTGACAATGCCAAGACGTTGAAGGGTGGCTCAATGTTAGTTCATTTCCTAAGATCCAAGATCCAAGATCCATAGTTGCCAAGAGTTTCTGAAACGGGAGGTTTCAAACGGGTTTCATATGCTTGAAACGGGTTTCGAAAAATGAATGAAATGGGTTTCATTCGGAATGTGAAAATATGTGCATTCATACCTAGGGTATGCATCATGCCATATACAAAAATGTGCAAATAAAGATTGCAAGTGACTCCATAGTGCAGACATGATACAAAAAACATACATATCAAGTATAAGCACCACCATACATACTGAATCCTGATCATACAAAAAGCTAGTCATCAATGATCATACATTATACATAATAGAGTACTCAATGATCATCTTCACACATACATACTGAATGTTCATACATATTGATAATTGAATCTTGATCATACTGATCATACTGATCATACGTACTGAATACTGATAATAATAAAAAACTAGAGTCATCAATCAACCTCCCAAGACCTCCATGGTGATGGAGCATGAAGGTAAAAAGGTCAAATTACAACTGGAATCCAAAGTATTGTCTATCAATAATAAGTGACAAAGTCACAAATCAAAAGTCAAGCCTCATCGTGAATGTCAGCATCTTCCTCCTCAACCGAATCCATGTCCTCATCAGCCTCCTCCTCTGCTACTGGAACTCCCAGAAGACTCATAAAAAGCATCCTCATGAGATGCAGGTGCAATCAAAGTACTGACACCAACTGCCTGGGAGGATCGGGTGCGGTGAGATGAAGCCGTGATCTCCTCATACAACATGGCGTAGATATCCCTCTCCTCAGGTGGAGTCACCGGCATCTCCTTGCACTTTGTGATGTTGATTTTGTAGCGATTCACCTGCCGAGGCTCAATGGGGTAGTCCGTTTGCTCGAGCAATCATAGATTGCAGTGGCAAAAGACCAACCTCTCCAATTGCACAGCGGACAATCTGTTCCTCTTCTTCGTATGGAGTAAGGCCCATGTACTCTTGTTTCTCTCACAAGGTCCAGAGCCTCAATGCCATATTTTTCCCACCAAGAAATTGCTGCTAGTTGAGTCTCCTCTCTCTGTGCATTGCGTGATCCAAAAACACCGCTTAGGTTGCGGAAAAGAAGACGCTCATCCTCCAGCTTCAAAAGTAGATCATCATCATCTCCCACGATCTTGCTCATATAAGCTGACCACCCATCCTCTAATTCTCTATCGAGATATTGCTGCTCATTCCTCCATAGAGGACGAAGGACATGAGCAACAGTATGGATTGGCCTATTAAACCAATCCCAACGCGTGTTCCAGATCTCCTTAAGGTCTTCAATTGTTCATAAGAAATTATGAATCAAAGGCAAAACCGATAATGTTTAGAAAAAATGAAAACATAGATTAAAAGGAATTCTAAGCATTGCCACTTTGCTAATTGGAAAAATGCTAAACTTCAAAGGACGACTCATGAGTACGGGATACCTTTCTACAGATGGGTGAGTACACACATCAAGGGCTTCCCCCACTTTGTCCATGAACTCATAGAGAAGCCCAATGGTGCTCCCCTCCATATGTGTCAATCGGAGAACGTTGTACATGGGGTTCATTGTCTTCACTAGAGCTGCAGCCTCCTCCCACCATGCATCTCTCATGACCATGCGGCTGAAACCAATTGCTTTGGGCTCATTCCTATCCCCCCATTGCTGCCAGTCACGGGAAACAACTGTACGCAGCAAGCCATGCCGCACTTGAACAACCCTCTCCAACATTATGAACATATAAGCAAACCGTGTCTTTGAGGGCTTTAAAAGGTCGAGGTCCCTATTTTCCCTGAACATGCTCAAGACCTTGGGTCTTTTGGTTACAAAATTTACCATGCTCAAAGCTTTAGAAAATATATGAGAAACCCAAGGCAACTTTGCCATGTCCTCAATGGCAAGATCCAAACTATGGGAAGCACATGGTGTCCAAACAATAGTGGGAAACTCATCCTCGAGCATCCTTCCCATGGACACACAATTGGAGCCATTATCTGTGATCACCTGCACCACATTTGCTACACCAATCTCAAGAATAGTTGTGCGCAAATGAGACCATATATATGCACCTGTCACCATTGTCCCTGAAGCTGATGCATCTATAGCACGAAGGAAGATACTTCCTTTGCAAGAGGAAACTAGAATGTTGTAGACATTTCTTTTCCTAACATGTGACCAGCCATCACATAGCACGGACGGAGCGTACGGGCGTACGGCGAAATGCGTCAAATTGCTTTTTTGCCCCCTTTTGAACCGTACCCAAAAATTGGGGCTGTATGACACGGGTTTCATACGTATGAAACGCTAAGCGTTTCATACGGGTTTCATACAAGTATGAAACGCGTTTCATATGCAACTATGCCAAGATCTTAGAGAATAGTTGTTGGACATTGATGAAGTTATTCCTGATAGTCAACTTATGTCTACAAGTATGATAGAGACTTGATTGCTTTTCATACCTCTTTGAATATGTCCATGAGAGGTAGTACAATTCCACTTACTTCTTAGCAACTTGTGGACATGTTATTGCAAAAAGGATAGACAAAGAAAAGTATGTCTGTTGATGTGCATGATGGTGATCAAGCTTTTTAACCTAAAGGCAGAAATAAGCCTCATTTCGGTCAGCCATCAAGGAAAATGTGGATCAGTCCAAAAAGAAGGGTAAATGGCATTATTGCAAGAAGTTTGAACAGCACATCAATGGATGCAAGAAAAGGTTGGAGAAAGAATGGCAAAAGAAGGAAGCTGGAATGACAATTTCAGATTCCAATGCATCAGATGCAAGCAAGGGTAGTTTTTTACAAACATTGTTACTGAAGATTGGTCTAATTTGGTTTGTGACAGTGACATAATGGTTTGGAAATGTATTATCAATGACATAATGGATCTCAATGCAAATCCACCAGTTTTCATTGAGGTCCATTATCATTTATGTCAAAGTCGGGGAGAGAGGACATCGTTGTTTTACCCCTATATCACGGTTTATTTTGGTCCTCTCATCCAGCTCAGACCCATCCACCAAGGCCTTGCTGATTCAGCTATCATTTTCTCGTATAGCCTGAATGTGGCTCTTCTTTCACTTGCTGTGGGATGTTTAGTTTTGTTATTCTTTCGGTTGGAGAGAGAGAGAGAGAGAGAGAGAGAGAGAGAGAGTGGTTTGGCAATTTCTACAGACTAAATAACTGCATTCCTCCCTTTTTTGATCCAATTGACATGAAATCTCAGTTGTAGATTTAATTTGGCTAGGCCTATTCACCTAAAGCTAAATATCAGGTTTTTAAAATGACTCTGTACTGACTGGTTCAGTTCTCATGTACATTTTAGTACGCATCACTAAGCAAGTCTTGACTTTAAAGTTAACTCGCTTTCATACAGTCCTTCATTAAACAGTCTGTTAATAAGCAAATGATTCATTTATGGTGGGGCTTGTTATTTATATTTTTTATTATTCATGGTTTGATTCAGTTGAAAGAATCAAACTTTAACAAAAAGGATGTAGTTAAAGAAGGGGGAACTTTTCAATGTTCTTGACAGCAATTTTGAGATTCTCTGTCCTGTAATCTCTCATCTTGAATGATGTGCATTTGCAGTGACGGATAACTACTCTTGTCCTTTTTGCGTAGTACGTTGCTCGAGCTTCAAGGTAATACAAATGGACCTACTCCAAAGAGTTATAGGGATGTTTTCCTTGTCTATTAACTAAGCAGTAATTGAACGTGTTTATCGTTTCTTGGATTCTATACAGGCACTTGCACAAGTGCAGGGTTGCAATTTCGTATTACCAAACACCTCTAGCTGTGTATGCCCATAAAAAGGAACTCATGAAGTTTTATAAAACTTGATCATGTGAACAGACAGATGCTCTGTCTTTGCCTTCCTTGCCTCTTCTTGTGGTTCTTTCCTTTTCGTGCTGGCACCCTCTGGGTTTTTCTTTTCTTTTCTTGTTTGCTTGTTTCCCTTCTATCTCAGTTTTTTCCATACTAATGCACTTGTAAGTGTGATATAATGAATGCTTGAGTTACATGCACATGCAACAGCCCCCCTCACATAATGGTCTATATTTGCTTAATTGTATGCATTTTGTTTGGTTATTTTTGAAATCTATGAAGTCTGCTTGGAGTATAAAAATGTTATATGCCCGTATTAAAATCTTTGTGCTGCTATTTTCTCTGTTGATTGGACAGGGTTTGAGATGCCATCTGAACTCTACACATGACTTGTTTAGTTTTGAGTTTCTGGTGAGTACACATGCTCTGTTAATAGTTCAGAGGATTGCTGATTCAGGGGTCTATAGATTTGTCTTTGCTTTTGAAGCGATTTGTCATATGATGTGGCTCTGGATGTCCTTATGTGTTATTAATGATGGACCACATTGTTTATGTGGAATTGTAGGCCACTCCAGATTATCGCATAGTGGACGTATCTTGCCGCAACGACTTATTGGGTCCCGAGGTTTGATTTTGTCTTTTTCTCTGTGTTACTTGTTCAGATTTGAAACAAAGGTGCTCTCAGGCAACTGGAACTATTAAGAGTGTATAGAGCACACAATATTTCTTGAAAAAGGTTTGCGACCGGTTGTTGAAGGTTTATTTTCTGTTCTTGGGCAATTTTGCGACGTAAGGTCAGGAGATGTTTTCAGCAAGTTCTAAAAGCTAGGAGGGGTTTTTTCAACAGATGATTACCATTCCTTAGGGGCTGCCAAGGTTCTGGTCCTCCTTGGAATGCCTGAAATGCATTTGAAGACATCTTTGTGCATATGTGTGTGCGTGTGCCTGGGGTGTGTGTATTGAATGCATGTGTGTGTGGTCACACATGCCTGAACGTGCTTAAGGGTGGGGATCCGAAAAGGTATAGTAACGGGACCTAGAGCAGGCCTATGTCTAGTCTAACAAACACCTGAATTGGTGGATGGCTGTGGTAGGAGACAAGTGGCTCGGTGCTTGTCTAACCTCAGGCTCTCTAGGTGATCCTTCATACCAGATCTATGGGTAGGTGGAGGGCTTCCCAACTCCCTAAAAATTTCCTTGCTTACACTTGGAGTTTAAGCTACAGTGTTTGGTCTGAGATCTCACCCAGGTTTCGGTTTAGCTACCCCTCATCTAGATGCACGTTTCAGCTGGTATCAGAGCTACTCTGTGGCTTGCATCTGGTTGACTCACGTTGTTTGTGTGATGTTTTCTGCTGCTGAAGTAATGTGAATGTCAGTGCCTTCTTTTTTGTCCTTGCAAGTGCGGTCTCCTGCAAGTGTGTGTTAAAGTCACAGAATTTCTTGTGTAGAATAGCTATCCCAGGATCACAATTGAGTCTCTACACTCACACCTTGCCTTGCAGAGTGGAGAAGTGTATTTCAATGCATGAGCATGAATCCTTCTTCCACTGGTTGCGAAAGTGACAGTATGTTGATTTCTATACTCTTCTCTTTAAATGGAATCCATACGCTGGTATGGGGATGAGTTTGATGGCAACTGATATTTGCTTAGAGGTCGTAGGCACTTTTGCACTTTCTGTATAAGCGGGGAGCTTCCGATCCTAGATGTAAAGCTGTGTATTGGCTCATATAGGAAGCAGCGGGTGCCAGGTGGGGTGAACTCGCATATGTGACATTAAGACATCCGCTTTTTCTTGTTTGCCTGTCAGGGAAATGTGCAAGACATTGATGGTTTAAATGATCCACGCCTGAAGAATTTTGTGTACTGGTAGGTTATCAGTACAGATTCCTGTGAAAGGATAGCATTGCTATGACAGATTTTTTATGTTGGAGAGGTCTATTCAGATACCACATTATTCAGTATGTTCTTTGCTGTGACTAGGTCAAGGTTTGGAAGACCAAGGAAATTAGGTGGTTTGGTGGCTGCAAGTGTTGGGTCACTTCAAGTGGAGGGACAGCCCCCTGGGCTTGACATGAGAAGTGGGGGACTTGATGAATCTATATCTCAAGAGCTGGTCAGTTCTGCTCAACTTACATCTTTGCCACCTAACAACATGCCTATTAGTCCAGAGCTGAGGATTGCCAAAGGTGGCTCAACACAGAGTCTTGAAGAAAACCAAAGACACGAAACTGTGAGTGATGATCCAGTGAATACTACTATTTGCATGTCACCTGCAAGGACTTCAGGTATTGTAGAACCTGCAGAAGGGCAGGCAAAGTATTTCTCCTTGGAGGAGCAATCAAAGAAACATGAAAGACCTGAAGATGAAGAACAAATACATAGTATTGGAGAGCACATGTTGCAATCTTCAAAAAAGCAGCGATCTGAAAGTGTAGCAGTTGATGAAGCCAAGGCACGAAGTCCTGTGGTGGAGAACCTTTTAGGCCTGAATGCTAATGGTGTGTGCTTGGCAATTGCTGCACCTGTGCTTGTAGAGGAATCCAGGGCTCAATCTACTCTCAATCGGAAAGTTAAACCTGTCACAGCTCGAGCAGAGAAGCACCGGAAGACCCTGACTGAGCGTTCAGAAGCACGCACGTATGACATCTTTAAATTTGATTGTTTCTCTTTTTCTACATTTCTATAATCTGATGACATTCCGTCTTGGTTTCACTGATGATCCATTGAACATGGCAGCCGATCCCAGCTTCAAAAACGCCAGTTCTTTCATTCCCACACAGCACAGGTATGCCGGTGCCATTGTTGTTTTCTATGTACCTCGCTTTACTCGGAATATATACGCCTTTTCTCCTTTTATTAATGTTTTAGATGAAGCTCTCTGGCTAAATCAATTACTGGTCATGAAGCCTATGGCTCTTGAACAACTTATTTCAGACAGGGATAGCGAGGATGAGGTTGATGATGCAATAACAGATCTAGAGGACCGTCGGGTACAACACATTTGTTTTTTATTATCTTTCATTTCATGAGAGGAAGTTTTGAGGGAATAGGGAATTGAGTATGTTTTGTGTTGTCTGGCGTGTTTCCTTAACTCCTTGTGACCGCTTTTTAAGTTGAGGGAGGGCCAGCATTTGGTTTGGTTGTAGAATGTTTAGAACAAGGAAGTGTGCGTTGCTGTAGATCTCATGCAAATTTAGAAAGTTTAGGTAGCCAAGAGGGACCGTATTGATTAGGGCTTCAGTCATTGTACCTCATAGAGTACTGCAGGATGTACTGTTTTAGCTAACTAAAGCACTGCATCAGTCTTTTGTTTGTGTAAGATTTGCATCATTTATAAGTTGGCACTGGATTCAAAGTGTCCCCTATTAACTTATAAAAAATAGAGAGTCGGCAATCATCACAAAATTTGGCACTAGAAGTGCATGAAGTCTCCCTTTCTTTACCAACACATTGCAATAGGCATCAATGGGGCCGATTTCAGTAACTTGTGATAATCCTAGCGAACAGCTGATTAAAAAGAATGTTTTGTAGATGCTGGATGACTTTGTTGATGTAACTCAAGATGAGAAAGAACTCATGCACCTATGGAACTCATTCGTCCGCAAGCAGCGGTACTACTCCCTTGCTAGAACGTGAAATAATTGTCCTTCAATTTGTTTTGAAAGCATCACAAGGACCCCCTCATTTCCTGCTGCTAGTGTGTGTTATTGCAGTAGTTGATCTTTTGCTTCCGTTTTCAATTTCCTTCTTTTTCTCCTCTTTTGATTGGGCTGATGGGGGTGGCCGGGGAGCGTTTGCAGTGTTCTTGCAGATGGTCATTGTCCATGGGCTTGCGAGGCATTTACAAAGCTCCATGCACATAAGTTTTCTGAAAGTCCTGCATTGAGAAGGTGGTTCTGTGCCAGCATTTTTCTTTCAATGCTGGAATTGAACCAAATGTTCAGTTGCTTTGCATTCTAATATTTTTGCTCATATGGTACTAAAATTTTAATTGCCTGATGTAAAACTGTGAATTCTGTAACAGGTGTCTGATGCTTTTCCTCACCAAGTTGTGGAATCACCATCTTGTTGATGGAAGTGTCATAAATCGATGCCTTTCTATTGTTGACTTATCAGAGGGGAAGTCTCTGCGGAGATAATGTCAGAAACACTCTGAGAGCATAGTATTTGATCATCATTTTGCAAGTGTGACTCTTAGGCATTGGCAAGCCATTCTATTTTGCACGTGCCAGGATTGTCGTTGGCAAGTCGAGTTCCAATGGTGTTCTTGAAGGCTTGGTGAGTTTTGCAGCCACTTCATCAAGGATCATCTGGAAAACCAGAGAACACCATCTCCCTCCATTCATCCACATTCAGGTATTCTTTGCAGGACAGTTCATTTAATCTGTATACTAGAACAGTTTTGATGATCCAAGATTCCTGGCACTCCAATCATTCTTGAGACAGCTGGGTAATCCATACTGTATTGGGGGCAAGATGGGACATCATACATGCTAGCGATTCCCACACTTGTTTTTCTTATGCTATTCAATGGTTTGGGTCCCACCCACAGCCAGCTGTATTGCAGTTTGGTAAGAGAGTCCAATATTGAGGAAGTCCACTGCTGTACATAGACTAGATTTTTGAAGATCCAATTCAACTAGGGCAAAGCTTTAGCTTCCCTGGGCTTCCCGAGGGGAAGATAGAAGGTGAAAGGAGATGTGCAAGGTTTAGTCCGTCCTTGATCAACTTGGACTGTTGGAGTAGAATGTAAACCTGCAATCCAAGATTTAATGATGAATTTACTGTTCAATGCCCAATATATATTCGTGTTCATTGCAGTTCAATTTTATGAAAGTCATTCTTTTGCATGCAATTTTGATAATGGATGTTGAATGTACATGCTTTGTAAGCTGGTAGCATTTGTTAACCTCTTGTTCTTTTCCCGCTTTTTTTTTGCGGGGGGGGGGGGGGGGGGGAGGGAGCGCCGCATGCAAATGTGAGCCCTCATGCTCAGCCTAATGTCGGGGGCACGAAAAGAAGGGGGGGGGATAGATACCATTTGGAACCAACAATGCAAATGTGAGTGAAGTCTGTGGAAACTGCAAGACACTAGCTATCCCAGCAAGCACTGACTACGTAACAAGTTTGTAATTATTTTTCTCACTAGAACACCAATCACATAGATCTTGAAGGGTCTCATGGAGAGTTTCATACAATCATATCATATAATTTTGTGTGTGTGTGTGTGGGGGGGGGGGGGTGGGGGGGTGGGGGGTGGGTGTGCACGTGTGTGTGCAATGACCTTACCAGCTTGAAAAACTCATAAAGTCGAGGCTATGAGATCTTTAATCCAAAAGTATGAGGTCTTATTAGGAGCCTCATTGTGAAAATGGAACTATCTTGTTATGCACAGGTGGTGTTGGTTTGAGGCAAGAAACAATGAAAGCCACTATTCATATCCTTTATCATGCACCTTGCCTAAACTTGACAATGCGGATCATCCTTTATCCCCTATTATAAACTCACTTTTGTTTATCTCCTTGTTTGAATTTTCTTTTTTTCATAGAAGACATGGGCATTGTTTCAATTTTATACACGTAAACATTAGCCCTTAAGGATTGAACTAGTTATTTTATTGGTTCTTAATATACCATGGAGTTTTTTTTTCCAGACACGAACTTCTATCGATGCTTGTAAAAAGCGATAATACAAGTTTGAAAATACCATAAAGGTGCCAACTATGAAAATTAACAAAACATTAAATGTTGGCTGTCAAAACGACGTTGTTGCTAGAGATCTCAGCTCCTTGCCTAGGGATTCTTTGTAACAGGGGTTAGTAACTAGGGTGGCGGACTATACAACCATCTAATCCCTCTCGGGGTGATGATGTAGAAAACACCTGCAGGCCAGGCCTTGGAGAAAAGTTTTCGTCGAGCGACAGTAGCTCGAAAACTTGGAGAGCCCGACTCCCAAATGGCGCGGAGCGTGAAGATGATGTCTTGCCAGATGGTTATCAAGGCGACCGACAGTGGAACATGGTGTTGGTCCATAACCCAACTGTAGCGAGCAATCCAGATGTTCCATGCCGTAATGTTGGCTGCTGTCTCCCACACGACGTCCTCCGACGAAGGAAGAGGTCGATGACTAGTGGGAGGGGTCACCTCATGAAACTCAATGTTGTGAATGTACAGGCCTTGAATCTTGTATGTTGGAGAGACCACGTCAATGGGAAAGGCATGGCCACCCTCTGATAACTAAGCAGCCTTGCTCCACGTGAAGTCCCTTTGCGTGCCTTGAAGCCTCGCCACAATCTGAAGCGCTCTAAAGGCAGTGGGGGATGTCTCTAAGGTCCTAATCGTGCATCTATGGTTTTGCCATCCACCCGCATTTGCTCTAACCAAGGGCCAATAGGAAGACCTCCATGTGCTATCATCCAAAAAAAAGTAGATCTTTCGCGGTCGAAGATTGGACCAAAGGTGTGTCCAGAACCTGGATCTTACCTCACGAGCTACCTATTGCATTGCTCGATGCCTCTCTTGAGGGAGTCCAGGCTATTGCCTCCAACTTCATGCGGCGTCCTATGCATGTAGTATAAGAGAAGAAAGCACCTCCACTCTCTTTGAGTGGCCTACTCTGGATGGCCAGAACCACTCACCTAGGTCCCACTGTACCTGATTGAGGGGACGACTCTCCCATAACCATAAGCGCCAACGAGCTGCATCTAGATCTAATAAGATGCAAGAGGGGTCGATCGACCACTCCTTGCCCAAATGGCCCATTACTTTGAACCTTTGCCACCCTAGCTGATCCAAGGCTCCATCCATCTCCGACTCTCCATCTGTCAGAGACTGCAAGAGTCCACGTGGACCCACACTGTAGAATTGGGCTCAACTGAGAATGGAAGGGAGGGGGCATAGTTGAATCCGAAGAGCTACCCCTGTCCCTGAGAACTGGTGCAACCACTACGTTGGTGTGAAACTCTGGAGGCTTGCCCACCAAGACTCTGGGTTAGTTGTCTCAATCTTTGCCATCATCGGGCTTGCGCCTCGAAGATGTGAGAGGGTCTCTAATCGTATCTGTTTCAGTCGGGAGTCTCGCCCACGTCTTGAAAGATCGAGTTGGGTCGCTGTCCCACTGTGCCCAACCAATTTGTAACCTTTGTCCCAACATGTGACCATCTTGATCCTAGATATCAGGGTGATAGATTAGAGACTGTCGTGCAAACTCGTCAGAAAAATGAGGACTAGCCTGGAGAAGACCCCCTGCCAAACATTGCCAAACTCTGAAGACTCTGCATCAAGGGAGAACCCTTCCCTGTAAGGGGGTCTTCGAGGAGCCACTTGTGTGACTGTTGCCATTGACCAGCCATGTGGGGGGTGTTCTGAAGGACACCATGATGTAGGAGAAGCTTCTAGTGCTCCGTACTTGGAGTAAGGCCCCTCACTACCAACTTGCCCAACAAGGCTCTGCTCTGCATCTACGGATCAATGATGCCCAAGCCTCCCTGGGCCTGAGGCAGGATCCACTGTCTACCGGGCTACCCTGGCTCGGGTGTTACATGTGTCCAGAGGAAATTGCGCACCAAGCGCCCCAGCTGTCCCATGCATGTTTTGTGAAAACACCAGCACGAGGCTATGTACCAGGCGGTAGCAAGGAGGACCTAGTTAGCCAGCAAGGCCCTTCTTGCCCTTCTTGCAAGAGAGAGTTTGGCCGAGCTCGAGCACAAAATCTTGTGCCGAACACTCTCTAGGACCGGGGAGATCTATTGCTCTATTGAAATATCAATGCCAACCTGGCAGCCAAGGTATCTCGATGTCTGCCCCCTCGGAATCCATTGAAAACCTAGTGTTGAGCCCCAATCCTCGATCTCCTGTATCGCCTCTGTCGCAGCGAGAAAGTCAACTGATTTGGTCCAGTTGATCCTAGAGCCTAAGGCTAGACAATACACTGCCAAGGCCTCCCTAACTACATCCAAGCTTCGAGCTGAACCCTCTACAAAAAGGGTTGTGTCATCTACAAAATCTGAGTCCAAAAGCTCCTTTCGCCGAATCGGAAGCCTCATCCCCGTGAGTCCCGCCGATTGAGATCTCATAAAATACCCTAGGGCCTCAGCCACAAAGAGAAATAAGAAAAGGGGAAGGGGGCATCCTTGCCAAACTGAATGGGAAAGTGAAAAGGCCTCCCCTGGTAGCCACCAATAAGTATTTGGCTCGAATTACCTGCATAAAGGGCTGAGACACCCCCGATCCATCGATCCGAAAAGCCAAGCCTCTGCATGGTGCCCTTGTAGAAAGGCCAATCCACTCTGTCATAGGCCTTCTCGAAATCTTAAAGCAAAATCGCGAGAGGCTGACTCCTCTCTGGTCCAATTTAGTCCCTCCTAGAAACTAAAGATGTTGTCCAGGATGCTACGCAAAACCTGTCTGTGTGTCATGGATGATTAGGTGAGGGGAAGCCGCACCTTGGCCAAGATCTTGTACGTAGTGTCAAGGAGAGTGATCAGTCTCCAGTGTCTCAAGTCCAAGCGATGCCCCCCCTTTGGGATCAAGCATATCCAGCCACAACTTAGAGTCGAAGGGAGAGAGCGTGAGTCGAAGATCTCCTGGAAAGCCAAGTGGAGGGGGGTATGAATGCACTCCCAGAAGCACCTAAAGAAGGTAGGGGATAGCCCGTCCTCTGTGGGGCACTTATGGGATGGAAGAACCCGAAGGGCCTGCCAAAGCTCTGCATCCAAAAAAGGCGCATCTAACTGGCTGCTTACATTCCAGAAGACCACCTCCAGAACGTGCGTCCAAATTGAATCTCGGCCTGCCAAAATTTGCGGGGACCCCTCCTCTAGAACAAGCGCTGATAGAAATTTGAGGTCAACTCCAAGATCTCGTACGGATCCGAGTGCATCTGCCCACTAGAGTCTTTCAATCTTTGCAACTGTGCGCTAGTTAATCTAGGGCCAGTGGCTTGAAAGAACTGCCTGGTCATCCTGTCACCTTGTTGCACCCACTGAGATCTAGAGGAGTGGTAGGAGTACTCAACTCACCTTAGTATCCTGAAGCTCCAAGCGAGCGAACTCATACCAGTCTGTTAACCACTGTGACTCTGAATCCTGCTCCCGAAGACGTTCAATGGAGGCCAAGTCCCACCGCAAAGCCCTCTCTCTCTACTGAAGAGTATGATGGTGGTGCATAGCTTGGGTGCGAAGCTCTTCATTGCTCCACTGAATCGCATGAGCTGGCCACACGGCCCCCCCTGCGGTGGGGACTCAGGTTGCTGCCAAATAGTTGTAATACTCTGCTGTACCTCCTCCTCCAAGAGAAAAGCATCTGGAATGCGGACCCCTCTCTGCGGTAGGCCACGATGGGGATGCTCTAGGTGAAGAACGATAAGGGAGTGGTCCGAGAGGGTAGTCCTAGCTAGAATACCGGTGGCTCCACCCCTATGCATGTCCCAATCTCCGACATAGAATCTGTCTAGTCTCTCAAGTAGACCATCTTGCCGCCGCTGCCCAAAGTAGAAACTGAGACTGCCAAGAAACCTAGAGAACTTCGATTTCCTCGAGGGCTCTCGACCGCAGATCGAGAAAATGAACTGCTCCCGAGTGCTTCTTTTCGAAGCCAGCATCCCGGAATAAGAAGCACCACCGTGCTTGTCCTACTCAAACTCTAGATTGTTGAAGTCATCTCCAACAATCCACGAGTCCACATCTAGGAGGGACTCTGTCAATCACCTTCAAAAGGCGGGTTGCTGGTGTCTACAAGTTGGGGCATACACATTGAGAACCCCAATGTTGGAGTCTCCAACCCTCAAACCCATCCATACTGCTCTGCTTGGGATGAGCTCGATCGTACGGATCCGCTCCAACGGACTGGGACACCGAAATGCAAACCCCCCCTCTCCTGCCAACCACGGGGGACCATACCTCAGGGTCTCTCCCTAGAAGGAGGTGCCATTTATGTCGAACATCTACGGCTGAAAACATATGCTCCTGGATCAAGAGGAAGTCCACTGTCCACCCAACCACTACCCTCTGCAACTCTTGTTGAAGTACGCAACTCACGATGGTTCAACTCATGGGGAGGTGGGGGGAGTGGAGAACAGAGCTCACCTATGAGTGGGAGCCTATACTGAAACCTGAGACCTCTTAGACTTCGCTGCAGGTTTAGATGGGGAGTAATATGTGTCAGTACGGCATCGCACCAAGGGCATAACCAGCTCTATGCCTCCCTTGGTGGCCCACTACCTCAAAAATGAGGAAAAAGTTGTAGAGTCCAATACATGGCCTGCTTTTGCCTGCTTCAGCTGATCTCGAGTCCCAACCGAAGCACATAGACTTTAACACCCAGCTCCCGACGGTCAGATGAGAAGTGGCAGTGCGACCATGGGTGACCCATATCTCCCTCCTCTGGGGGCCAAGCCACTCCTCCATCATGTCAAACATCTGCTGCTGCATCATAAGGTCAAACAGTGTGGGAGTCCACTACCCCTCTCCAGATGCAGCGAAGAGAAACCCCTAGAAAGGGCATGACTGTGAGCCAAACACTCCTATAGAGCCTTCTTAGGGTTGCAAAATCAAGACAGAACCTCTAGAGCCATTGGATATCGAAAATAGACCGCCTGAGCCATGCTGCATGGAGGACGCACCCAGACTAGGCTGCACCTAGTAAGAGGAACTTGAGGTCTGCTACAAGGGAGAGGACTCTAGCACCCCCTTGCCTGAAGGCACAGGTCTGGAGAGAGAAGGGGGACGGGTAATGGAGGGGGCAGAGGTGGTTTTAGTCCTGCAGGTAGGGAGGGGAGGCGAGCAAGAAGAAGGGGGGGGCGAGTGGTACGGGTGACTCTAGGTTCCAGGGGGAGGGGGCGGGGGGATCGAGGGGGGGGACTGGGGGTGAAAAGGGGGGGGCGGCCCCGATGGAGGGTCCATCGAGACCTACTCTCAGTAGTGGCTCCAGGCTACTATTGCAAAGGGACCTGGGCTTTGTTGGCGCCTGCGGTTTAGTCGGGAGATCGAAGAAGGTCTCCTCCTTCTGCTCCATATGATCAACCTCTGCTAGCTTATTCTGAGGCTGGGGGATCGCCAATCGGGGTCTCTCGCCCTCTCTGACCCTAGCCTGATACCTGCAACGCTTGACGGCTGCGTTGCTGGGCTTCTTGTGTTCAACCTTGGTCCAAGTCCCCAGAGAGGGCTCAACCTAAGGTGTTTGCGAGTGGTGTGGTTATCATTTTGCAGAATTCGGGGCTCATCGATTGGATGCCATTTCAAGGAAGTATAGGTAGTTGCTCTTGGACAATAACACTTATTCTTAAGGCTTGAGTTTTAGCACTTTGATATTTTCCACTTATAAGCTATGATTGTGCCGTTGGCCTAGTTGTATAGGCATTGTAAAATGGTGTAATCATGACACGTCGTGCTTCGACATTTTAGTTGTGGGTGGCCTTGCTTCATGCTAAATGTATCTCTAGCAATTGGCAACCAATGGATTATGTCACAATGTGAAGAGTTGCATGTAGAATCACTTAGATGTTACAATGCTAAGAAAGAATGATTTTGCACCTTGCTTTCGTAGAAGGTTGGTTCAATTACAAATGCACATAATGGTACCCTTTCGAGAGTGTTAGTTTAGAACAAGTTAGATTTTTTCAGTTGTGAGCTTGTTTGAATGCTTAATTTACATACTATCCTCTATGAGTATTTCTAAGTATCTAATCCTTGGCTATTAAGTCGATGTCTATCCCATTGGTAACTTGGAAATCAAAGCCTTTAAGTGGGGTGGATGTGGAGAAGTAAGATATATTAATAGAGGTTATCTTCCATTTTAAATGATGTTGGTAAAACCTTGTTATGCCTTATGCCATTATGTCACCCTCTCCTACACATCCAAGGTAGTTCTTGCCGTGACGAATGGTCCATTGCATTTATCTTAGCATTTGTCCACGTAGCACCTTAGCATTTGGTGTTAGTGAGTTCAAGCTTAAAACACTCTTTTTGTTGACATAAAAGCTTCGTATCAAAGTGCTTCTATTCAATTGAGTGGCAGTGTGGCTTAGGATCATATTATTGACATCATCGTTGTGTAGTTGCTTGTCGATGGTGGATATACATTGCTCGATTAACTTTTGTGATGAAAATCGCCAAATTTTAACACAACCTTTGCTCAAGTCACCAAACTTTGTTAGCATCATGCCTCTAGCCCTCCATGCAAAATCTTGTGCTTGGCCTTCATCCCTTTTCTTGAGTGTACTTGTGAATAGATCTCCTATCTTGAAATATTGGCTATGCTCATTCTCGAAGGCATCTCCTAGGTGATAGGAAACCTCAAGGCTTCTTGGTCTCCCATCCTATATAGCTACAAATATGGGCTCTTGATGCTTGGTTGTTATGCCACTCAAGGCTATACTATGCATATATGGCAAATCGTTGTATTATCCTTTCTTTGCAAGTTTCATTTGTCTCAAAGAGGAGTCTTCTCAATAGCTATATTTCATTTTGCTACAAGGTGGTGGTCAGTTCAATTAGGTAATGGAGTTGTTTCCTCTTTTGGCATTGATGGCTTTTCATGTTTCTATTTGATTATAGAATGAAAGCCTCTTTATTAGGATTGGAATCTAGCAACCTTGCCTTATAAAGATCTACATCACCTATGGATAAACTTCATGTTTCTCACTTAGTATTTTTTCAAAACATTTTTTTAGAAGTATGCTCTGGTTGGTATTTGTTTTGCTTCGGCTCTAGTGGTTGTGGTTTAGTGTAGTTTTTCAAAAGGTTTTTTGTAGCCATTTCTGATCCTGGTGGGTCTTTTATTTGGGCTCCTTCTATGAACGGTTACCTATCTTTTGCAACAAAACTTGTGTTATGTTATACTATCCTTGTGAAGGTCATTTAAGTGCTACAAGTGGTTACATAGTTACTAAAGAACCCGGCTTAATCCTAAAAGATCACATCCAGACTATTTGTCATTGACTCTATGATCCTTTTGATGAGCTTGACTTTTGCTTATATAATTACCGAGACATTCTACAACTTTTTCACACTTGTCGGTGCCAAAAAGGCAAACTGATGAGTTAAAGTAGACCCTATGAGTAGAGTTGGGAGGCTAAACTTTAATATGTAATGCATGTAAACTTTGACCTGTACCATTATATATAATGTACAAATAGCCAAAAGGAACAAGTTCCTAACAAAACGAGCCCCTTATGTTGAATTGTCCAACTAGAGAACTTTTTTTAATACATTATTATCATAGAGATAGAATGGAAAAATTGTATGGGACACCTTTTAAACCCTCCACAGTCCAAGGTTAATTGCAATCAGTTACCTATCATGTGTATCCATACATATGAAAGGGTGTGCTTGAGTGAAACTAAAAAACTAAGAGTATTTGGGACTCCCAAATCTCTAGTGTTGTCGACGAATGTCATGTCGTAGCGCTTTAGTCTACTCACGTTGATTGTTGAGGTGAACTAGACTTCATTAAGGGTTTCTAGTTGCGCAACTGTGATGTAATTTAGCTTTTTGACTTTGTAAGACCATTGTCCTATGATTTGAGCTTGCCCTTGTGGACCTTGGCATTCTGGAGTGAAACTTGGTTGCCTTCATTGATTTCTTTATTCCTGAGGTTTTTGTCAAACCATGCCTTCCTTCTTCATTTTGTTGTTGTCATGGTATGCTAGGCTAGTAACCTTACCTTTGTATGGTTTTCCAGCTGGTATAAAATTTCTTAGAGAGTCTAGTGATCTCCCAAGAATCCTTGTGCTACGAGGCATAGGCTTGATATGACAAATTCTAGTGGGACAGTTGCTTCAAGTTTGTACCTTGAGTGTGGCAAAAAACTAAATGCGCAGAAGGCCGCATTTAGCTTTTTGCCTAGTTAGAATGCTTTGTTTCCACTATCTTGGTGAGGACATTTCAGAGTATTTTGTATAAACTCTACTTGTCTATTACCTTGGGTATAGTAGGCTTTGCTTCTTCTATGTATAGCCATAAAGCTAGTCAGAAGTTCTTTGATTATGGCATTGAGAAACGTGTTACACAAGTTCTTTGGGACATCCATATCATGTAATCATATTGTCATACAAAAACTTTTCTATGCCTCTAGCATCTGATTTTCTCACACTCTTGCTTCAGCCCACTTGGAGAAGTAGTCTGTGGGTGCAATGATGTAAATTAAATGCACTTGTGTTCCCTTAGAAGCTAGATGTATGGGTCCCACAAAATCAATCCCTCAATTTTCAAATGGTTTTTTGAGCAATAACTATTGACTGGCGGTTAAAATCCTTGTGTTGGTGTTTAATCAAGCTTTGGCCTAAATGACACCTTTTTACATAGTCATAGGCATCCATCCAAAGTGTAGGCCACCAATATCATGCTAAGAGTCCTCCTACTATGGCTTCATGAACTTCTTTGATGATTGGCATGATCTCATGCAAGCTAACACATATTCTTAGGATTTGATCTTTTCTTACCTTATCTAGTTGAGCTGCAACTAGTTGGTAAAGAGCAGCTTTGAGAATCAATTTTGATGCATCCATTGGTCTCAATTTGGGGGGTGGTTTTCTTGTCATTAAATAACCTTTGAAATCTGCATGCCAGTCAAGAATAGCATCTATTTCAAATAGTGCCACATCTAGCAAGTCATCTCCTTCTCCATGAGGCTCTTCTCATGACTTCAATCAAGACATGTGATTTATAATGTATTGTTGAGCTTCCTTTTGCACCACTATTTTGCAATTGAATACTTGTACTAGTAGAAGCCATTTGATGATCCAACCTTTGGTACATGGCCAATTAAGTAGATACAATAAGGCTTGATGATCAATGTAAGGTGAAAAGTCAATGGACAATATATAATATCTAAATTTATTCACACACTAGACATTGCTAGGGTAATTCACCTGCCACTGCATCATTCAATTTCCTACTTGCAAAGTATATTGGGTAGTCTTTGTTGTATTTGCCAAGCTGAGATAATACACTGCACATTTGGAATGGTTAGCATGTACATGGAATTCAATTTTCTAGTTTGGATACTAATGAGATGTGATCGACCTCCAATTGTGATTTTCAAATGCCTGCTCACTTATTTCTATCCATATGAATTTTAACAATAGATTGTATAGGGGTCTTCCAACCATGACATACCTAAGGATCTTCTAAGAATTTTACCAATAGATGGTCTTGCAACCATGACGTACCTAAGGATCCATATGAAGTTTACCAATAGAGAGTATATGACTCTTGCAACCATGATGTACCTAAGGATGAATCTTCTATAGTATCCTGCATGGCCCATGAATACATATGGTGGCATGACTTCGTATGCAAAAATTTCATGCTCTGCAGGGCAAAGGCTGACTTTGACTTATCTTTATGAGAAAATTATACTTGGTTGTATCTACTAAACCAATCCAAGAAGCTATATACTTCAAACCCAGCTACCTGTTTCAAAACTATTTCTGTGATTGGTAGGGGGTAATTGTACATGCATTGATATTTTGGAGATTCACACATATTCTTAGCTTCTTTTTCTTCATTGGCACAATCACAATTGGTGACACCCAATCAATGTGCTCATTTCATGAATAAGATCGACATCCAATAACTTTTCTAGTTGCTCATATACCATGGTGCCATACTTTGGATTTTTCTTTTAGGGTCCACCTAATAGGTATCGTATGTATTGTAACTGTGGGAGAAATTCCTTTCCTCTCTTTATAGGATGAATCCATACAAACCCTGTATTCCTTTCCTCTTGTGTTAGCTAATCATCTTGGCTTGCAGCTCATAAACTAGTGTTTCCACTAGGCTATGTGCTTCCTTGAGTTTTTGCATGTCTACTAGCATGGACATCGCTATAGTTGCATCTCCCCTCGTATATTTTTTGAAGTACCTTGGTACTACTCTTAGGCCCTCTTAGGACTATGAGGTACTTGGCTGACTGCTAGTGCTATTGCTTAGCCTTCATAGGACCATGAGGTACCTTCCCAGTTGCTATTGCTACTTCTTGTTGTTGAAAACACTTGTTTGTTGCTTGGTGTCTCTAGATTTTCTTTTTGTTTTGTATCCTCTATTTCAACCTTCATTCTCATATTAGATTTGTACTTTCAAAACTCTTTACTATGTGAGATTGGTAATGGATTTTCAATGGAAGACTAGTTTCCAAGTAGTCATCCTCTACTCTACCATGCATGCTCCTTACAAGCCCCTTTGGGTCCCTTCAAGTAGTTGTTCCTTTGCCATGCATGCTCCTTGAAGCCCCTTTGGGTCCTTTCAAGTAGTCATTCCTTTGCCATGCATTTATCTTTCCCATTATAACTTTCTTGTTTTCATGGGCATTGTTAAGCACAATTGCACCACCCTAGCTTGTATTCTTTTGAATTGATTAAAGTGCTTCACCTTAGCTTTTTGAGATTTCACGTCTTTGTTCTTTTTCTTCATTGCCAACTATTTTCTAATGTAGGAGGCCTAAAGAATTGCCAAATAATTATCAAATTCTTGTGACATTTATGAGCTTCTATTTCCAAGTCCTAGTCAAAGTTTGCACCATAGCTACCAATTATGTCCTCTTCTGGATTACTATCCATTTCGCATTTTCCATGAAGATTGGTACCTCTATCCCTTCTAGTTCTTCGTCACACATTCCATGAAGATTGGTAGCTCTATCGAACAATGGTGGTTTGAGTTGTATCATTTGTGCATCCAGATATGTCTAGCAATATTAAACGTGTCGTATTGCAGTTATCTATTATGGCCAATCATTGTAGCCAATTATTTTCATATCACCTTTTATGGGCTTTAGCTCTTTCACTGCTCAAATGCTGCTGCATGATTGGTGGCTATGGCGAAAGAATTGTCATCAATACTTTCGGGTATAGTCGGTTTGATTTCTCCCGTTTCTAGATTTATTTAAAATAGCAAAATCTCTATTTGTGATTGTCATCATATCCGTGCCCCAATCATGGGATACTGATGTTTCTCTAAGCCATGGTCTCCATAGTATTTGGTATGCTATCAATCCTTTGGGAAGATCCAGCATGGTGAACCTAATTCCCTTATTTTTTATTGGCACATTATCAATAGTTATTAGTGGCTTCATCTTGGTGTGATCGTGGCTAGGCATATGCTAAATGTGACATTCAACATTAGCAGTAGTCCCCATTCCTCACAGAAATCCCTTGCTAGGATTTTTACTCCTACCCCACCGTCCACTATCGTAGGATAT
Organism: Dipteris shenzhenensis; assembly: GCF_047967505.1. Classification (NCBI taxonomy): domain Eukaryota; kingdom Viridiplantae; phylum Streptophyta; class Polypodiopsida; order Gleicheniales; family Dipteridaceae; genus Dipteris; species Dipteris shenzhenensis. The sequence goes on along the minus strand of NC_141601.1, from coordinate 813,855 downwards.
TGGCCACTATTGTAGGATGTCTACTCCTATCCCACTGTTAGCCCTTAGGCCAGGCTAATATGGAGCCACAAGTTTAAGTGTGGTCATCGAGTGTCGACCTTGGAAGCAGTGGAGCCTTACCCGAGCACCATTTTGTAGAGCAGAGGTGTAGTAGATCATGGCATCACCACCAATTAGAAGATATAGCCTAATGCACTAAGCACATCTACAATTAGAAGGCGGTTTTGTTAGGCAGTTGATATGATTTGTAACAGGTAGAGAAGAGAACAAGAGAGTGGCGTACAACTGTCTCTCATTTTCCTGCTTTTAGGTTGTCAAGTTGTAGAGGTCATTATTTCCTTCTCATGCTATAGCTACATGATGTCGTTGGTGTAGATAATTACTTATACCATTAGGTCATCTAGCTTTGATGTGCGGTTGTTGCTATCACACTCAACAAGATTCCCAAGAAGGAATTTGATAGATTATGGGAGAGGGACGAAGAGTCTTCCCTATAAGGGTAGAGCGGTAGATAAAATAAAATGTTGAAATTAATAGAATAGAATCTCATTGCTGATTGAATCCAAGCACAACTATTGGAGAAGAATTTGCTGTTAGAGTCTGGAGTGTCATGCTAGAGTTGAGGAATTATGAGGGAGGAAGGAGGGAGGGAGGGACTAGGAGGAGGGAGGGAGGGAAGAGGAAGAGGGATAGGGGAGGGAGGGATGGAGGGAGGAGGAGGAAGGAGGGAGGGGAGAGAGGGAATTCAAAATTTGAATATGGTGGCCCTCGCTTAAGTGTAAGAGGTGGTGTCACTTATGGGATTAACCCACCTAGGTAGGGGGGGTTAGGACTCCTTTGGACCCTAGCATGGCCCTTTCATTAGGCCTAATCCATTTCTTCATCCATTGCTTACGAAGCCCTTTTGAGACTTCATTTCTCCCCTCATGAGCCTGGGCTAGGAATGCAAAGAATAGACAACATAGACAAATGTCATCCTAAAGGCCACTCTCAAAATAGAGAATGATACATATGAAATAACGGTAGATCTGGCTAGGATGGCTTTGTCTTTTTAGGTATAGGGAAAGATGGTATGTGTAGGAAATGCATTGACTGATCCAGGGGCGAGCCACAACTTCATGTCACAAGATCTTTTGAAGCGGCTAACCCATGTCCTCTTAACCCTGAAGTGCGAATAAAAGTATGGGCGATTAAGGGTAACTAGATACAGGATCTCGGGTATGTGACACTCAACTCAGAAATTAGTGATCTCATGATGCCTATCTGGTTCCATGTCTTACCTACAAGACATTAGGAAAGAAGGGAACTCATTTTGGGGCCCTCTAAGAAATTCACTATTTGCTTATTTTTGTTGCATTCAAAATATGGGGAATGCCATAAAATACGGATACTTACTGCAAAAATGCCAGTCTAGTACTCAGGCTTCACAATAAATGCATATATAAAATCCTTGATTTTATGTGTAGCATTTGATGATTCTGACATTGCCAGCACGTCCGGAGTGGGCCAAAACCCTCAAATCGACCTTGGAGACACCGAAAACCGATGCTTGGATGCCCAAAAAAGGGCAAAATTTCTCAGAATGGGGGATTTGCACAAAAACGCGATTTGTCCAGCTAGCACAAAAATAGTTGCAATGGGATCAAAGTGGATGAACTCGCTTCATCTGCTGATTCTGATGCGAATTCTTTTTGCCCCTCCCCCTCTATATCTCATTATTTTTTAGGTGCCATATGGCACTCAAGGGAAATGCCACATGGAACTCTTTGTACAAACTCTCCTTGGCTTGCCCAACTTTGGTTGATCGGTCGCATCTGCCATCAATTGTAGCTATCCACTACAACATAGTCAGTGATGCTAAAGGCATGTACCCGCAGTGCCATTTTTCACAATAGAGCGACCTAGAAGCCAAAATTCATCAAAGTCTCAATGTCATCTGTAGAGGTGAATTTCTTCTATTTCAGCCTTTCTTTTATGAATATATATAGATCTACTTTGGAGAATTGATACTTGCAGTAATTTTAAGGCCAAATAGTGGTGGCAGAACGGAAGGATTGGAGGAGAGAATAGACCGTGAAGCCATTGAGCATGATGGCAAGGTGCTAGAGGAAGGGTGAAGAGAGGAATAGGGGGAGGGGTGAGGCATGAGGACAAAGTGCATAGAGGGGTTCGGCTCAAGGTTAGAGTCCATGGGGGGGTCATGCTTAGGGGAGGGGTTAGTAGACTTCTATCAGAGTTGACACATGTAAGTCACAAATGGATAAGTTTGAAATAGAGTTGACACATGTAAATACGTGCATGCATATATGTACAAGCACACACATGCACACATATAAATACACGTACACACAAATAGACACACGCATACACTCATATTACATGGACAAAATTACGCACACACATGCTCAAGTTTTTGTATACACGTGTGTGTGTCAAGTGGAGAGAGAGAGAGAGAGAGAGAGAGAGAGAGAGAGAGAGAGAGGTTTTAATGCCTGTGTGTGTGTGTATGAGGGAGATAGTGAAAGGAAAAGAGAGAGAAAGAGAGTGAATGTGTCTGTGTGTTTTTTGGGGGGAGGGGACAGAGGGCTTGGGCAGCGATTTTTTATGCGACAGCTTTGCCCCTCGATCAACATCACATGGTTGCTTATCTAGCCGGAAGCATAGAGCCATGCCTAGCCATACCTGCCTTGGAGGGGGTCTTGAAACTTTATTTCTTGAAGTTAAAGTCATTTTAAGATCTCACCTTTAGACCCCGTCATAGACCAGCCATGCTAGGACATAGACATTGAAGTGAGAAGTCACTCCAAGTGTTAAGATCACGGCACTAGGCTTTGAGCTTTGAAATTTCAAGGGTATAACGCTGTCAAAGTTGCAACGTCGTTGGAAATAGTCAAATATGTCCATTTCGTAGCTATGTGCTTCAAAGTGCGTGGCTTGCCTGACACCATTTTAGGGCCATATTTAGCAGGAGCTGAAGTCCCATGTCCCCTGTCACCCTGTGTTCCCGTCGTCACTAGTTTTGGACTGTTACATTGGTTGATGCATAGGTAACTTGGAGGTGGCACCAAGAGCGACATCGAGATCGCAACGTCTCGTTGTTTTCTTAAGTTCTGGGAATTTGTCGGACGTGGCCTCAATGCAATATTTTCCGATCTTCCTAGTTTCCTTTGGGTGGGAATCGTGGGATTTACATGTGAGTTTCCTCGGTTACCATTGAAGGTTTGTTTCTGAATTTTGAGATCAGTTTTCTTCAGCTCTCGAGCGGTACCCGCATCTGCCTTATTCCATTAGCTACAGTCATCTGCAATCCAGTCTACAACTTGCACACAGAGCATACTTTGCGTGTGCAGGCTCTCTTGTCAATGTGACTGAATCTAGCTGTGGGTTCCTTGGTTTTTAGTCGTCGGCGACTACCGCTTGGAATCTATTGACCCTACTCCCTACCAGCTAGATTCCTTCGCATACTTTTACTCCAAATATTCCTCTCCATGGCTCGCCACGATAGCTTTCAATCCGACTCACTGGGTTTGGTTTTCTGCACAAGATTTTGTTTGTCCCCGCCAGCATCCTTGACAATTCTGATCAAGTGATTCCAAATATCCAAGTTGGATCGTAGGTGGTCTGCTACGAGCGATACTCGTGAGACGTAGGTCTGAAAAATTCACCGTTGTACACAGCTAGAGGGATTAACTCATTAAACTTGCACTCTATTCACTAGAGGAGGTGTCAAGGATGCAGTACGCGTTCATTGATAAGTCGATGGTGCTCAATTTCGTGGTTGCATGCAAATTGTACAAACTAGCATTATATACTAGTTCAAACCGACTATACAAGATGCAGAGGGATAGAGACCACAAAATGCTCTCATACTTGCACCTGAATTGGGCACACAAACAAGGATATTTAGACAAGCTCCATGTAGTGATGGAGAGATGCATAGATCGCTTCAAGCAGGACGATGGCTTTTTTGATGTCCCTAATTAGGTTTGCTTTCCATAATTTCAAAGTGTGGGTATGGATGACATGATGGATGAGATTTTTAGATGCAGGACATCACATGTACACGTGACGTCCAAGCCCAAAAGTATCATGCAGGAGTTGCGACGATCAACACCCTTGTATGATGGTGCTTTGATGTCAAAACTATGGGCTTGCTTCGATTTTAAATTTGCAAGCAATATATGGTTAGTCAAACACCAGTGTGTCGGCTTTACTGAGAACATGTATTTCACTAATTTAGACTTGTGCACTCTCCAAATTGACTTTTATAAATAATTTTGGATACAAAATTTTAAAAAGATCAAGCTCTCCAAAAAGTAAATTAAAGCAAGAAAATCTTCTTAAAACTAATTTAATTTTGTAAGTTTTTAAAAGAAAATATTGAAGAAAAAAAAACTCTCTCAAAAGTTTTCAAAGCAAATAAAAGTAAAATTATGAAATTTTCCATATCTTATAATTTTACTTTCAAATAAAAGTAAAATTATGAAATTTACCATAACATCTTATAGAGACTTGAAAGGGAAAATAAAAAGTAAGTAAAATTTGGAATTTTCTTAAAGCAAATATAAGTAAATTATAAAATGATTTGATGACATTGCATGAGATTAATTTACCCATCCTAGACCACTTGGTGTAGGATGGGAGTAATGATGACAAAAATAATCCCATCCTAAACCCATGCTAGCCCCATCCATGTGCTAAGGCCCTAAGAAGGGTCTTTGGAAGAGGTCATCGTCTTCAGCCAGCCAGCCAGCCACCAGCGGGGCGGCGGCTGAGACCTTCGAGGCTTGGCTATGGCGATGGTGATTCCATCCTCACCAACCTGCTCATCATTGCCAACCTGCTCGTGTATGATGCTTCGACATCCTACTCTTGCAATTCTTGATGCTACCGACCTCCTCGAAATTCTTTGCTCGCAATGCATCCTGACTCCACCCACATATCATTTACTGCTTTCTAATTGCGGTCCTAGTGATTGGCATCAGTCCTTCTGTTGCTTTGGGCATCTACATATATCATCAGTTTGAACTCAACATGAATGAGCTTCCGATGCCAGATCATGCCACGGTTCGGCATAGGCTGTGGGCTCTTGCCGGCTTGCAGACTCGAGATGAGTCACCGATCACCAGCTTGGAACTGATGCTCGATATCGCGTAAGAGATGCTCAATGTGCGAGCTGTCTCAATTCCATCTTCACGAATACAAGCTCGACTCTCTCTGAGGATCCAACTGATGGAGACAGAGCGCCAGTGAAGTCGGGTAACAGTTTGGAACCGGGGACTACGTCTTGAGTGTGGAATTTGGCACTCCCCTAAAGGAAGCGATGCTCATCATAAATATCGGCAACGATAAATATCGACCTTGTCCGCGTGGCTCATGTAGATTTCATAACCCCCGCAGCTTCAATCTTTCCAAACTCTTCGACCTACAAGCGGGCTATTTACACTTCACCGCATTGCCAACACCTGAGTTTTGTGAGTAACTACGCAGGTTGTTTGTCCGACATTTGCCAGTATAAGATATTGTATGGCGATAGCTCTTACAACTCGGGGGACTTGGCGTTGGACACGCTGAGGATCGAAAACAGATTGGTAGAGAGCTTCGCATTCAGATGTAGCTACGACACTCAAGTGCATTTTTGCAGTGTGGATGGAATTTTGGGACTCGGGCAAGGTCCTCGTTCGCTTTGCAGACACGGTTGGCCTTCGCTGGAGTTTTCTCTTACTGTTTGCCAAGCATTCTGTCGCCTAATGTTGTAGGTTACATGGAATTTCGCTCCGAAAGCTCCGTAGACGACCAAAAGTTTCCTCTACCAATCCCCAAACAAGCTCCCACCGCTTAGATAGATGGAGGAACGCTCTCGACAGACTGTCATCACTCATTTTTTGCCTTCATACTATATGCTAGTTCGCAACACTTTCAGGGATACGACCGCACTTCTTCCCATCATAAGGTCAGGCTCCTCAGATACTTTGTTTGATACCTACTTTAAGGCAGCGTCCCTCTCCACCAACGTCACCGTTCCGACACTCACCTTCCAGCTCCACAACGGAGTAGACTTCAAAGTTCTTGCCAGCAATATGCTGATACCCATTGACAACATTGGCGTCTCTTGCTTTGCTTTTGCAAAGTTCCCCAGTGATCTTGGCATCATTGATAACTATCAACAACAAGGTTTCCGCTTTACCTTTGACGTCAATGTAGCCGAGCTCGCCATTCAACCAAATTCTTTTTAGATCCTCTGTCTCGAGACGCACATTACCTCACTAATTGAAGCATTTTGAGGTAAGGATTACACTTGTACATACAAAAACAAGTGCCTAGAAGTACTCGTGAGCCCTGTCTTAAAATCTACTAGACAAACACAAACGATTGTCAAGATGATTGGATAATTAACTTGCAACACCTAGGATAGAAGCCCATGGGTAGAGCCGTTGGAAAGTTTGAATGCTATAATGCAACCACTTGCAAATGCAAATCAATTTGCAAAGTGTGTGTATATGTGTGTGTGTATGTGTGTGTTTAGATTTAATAATCCCATCAATAAATGAACCACACAATGAATTCAATCATTTGGATAATTTGAAAAAAGATGCATATGAGAAATGGATTGAAATTCTTTAAGAAAACTAAATTGAAGTAACTTTCAACAATATCCTAATCCAAAAATATGTTACGGAAAACAAGAGGAATGACAATAGCATTATTCTTTATATTGACTTTGCAAACTTAAGCAAAGAATCAGTACAACAAGGTTGAATCCGTCAGGTAGTCTAGGCTCTGAGGTCAGGGCCTACTTACCATGGAAGAAGCCATGAGCCCAAGAAATTGGTTCACCAGAGAGAGTCGAAAGGTGAAGATCGAAAGAAGAGCTAGGGAGTAGGAGCATGTTGTAAGGGGAGAAGAATCAAAGGAACGCCAACTACAGATCGCCAATCGTGGAGGAAGTGTTGTCTCTATGAAAAAGATAAAGCGTAGAAGAAGCACATAGAAGGTGACCTGTCTTCATGATCTGTAGGTGGCGACCCGCCATGAAGAGTTATTGGTGGCTACCTTCCATGAAAGGCTGCCCAAAGGATAGCGAGGGGAGAAAGGTCCTGAGAAGACGCATGAGACGAAGAAGGAGTTTGCAAGTGTTGCTATGAAGAGGAGGCACATACGAAGAAGAAGAAGATAGCTTGAAAAAATGGTCAGCTCATGAGGGCACATAATACTACGTGGGCACGTAGTGATCGATTCAAGGGAGGGCGGTGGTAGTGGCTATTTAGAAAGGAAGGGTGGTTAGGGACAATGAAAAAAGGGGTAAGGTGGTCACCTACAACTTAGTTAGTTAATTAAAATGAGAGTGTGGTGGGGGGGGTTTGGCCCCGAGTTTTAAGAGAGCCATAGAGGAGTAGAATAATTGGAAGTAAATAAGACAAGGGGGTACATTAGGTAGAAGACTTAGTTAGAAAGGGGGTATACATTAGGTACATAATTGGAAGTAAATAAGACAAGGGGGTACATTAGGTAGGAGAATTAGTTAGAAAGGGGGGAAAATGTAAGAAAATTAGTTAGAATCGGTTAGGGGTTAGCTAAAAGAAATTAAAAGCTGGGGGGGAAATTAAAGTACCTAATTAATAATAATAAATAAATTTAAACAATTCCCAGACAGGAAAAATGAATTTTAAAAAAAAAGAAGTGTAAGTACAAGGGGAACTGGGGGGTTCAGTGTTTATTAATGGCAAGTGAAGGTAAAAAGAAAGAGGGGGTTTTAGTTATAGAGAGTTAGGAAGCAATTACTCACTAATCAAAACAAATATATATAGTGCAAATAAATAAGTAATAGGGAAGAGGGGTATTTTTATTTACTAATACAATTAAGATTCTTAGTTTAAGTCAAGGAATTTAACAATAAAATAAATAATTAATTAATTAAATCGAGGGTAGGGGAAGGAGTATGTGTGTAACCCATAAAATTTATGAAAAAAGGGTGCAAAAAATAAATAATAAGTAGTGGGACACATGTATGGGGTAGTGTATGCAAAACATTGCAAAAAATAAATAATAAATTGTATGTGTGTGTGTGTGTGTGTGTGTGTGTGTGTGTGTGTGTGAGAGAGAGAGAGAGCTAAATTATCTAATGTGTGTGTGTGTGTTGCCTATTAGAACAGTAAAATCTATTTCTCCCTTAATACAACCTTCTGGCTCCTAATTAAAAAACTGCCCTTCCCTTCCGTGTGCCTTCAGTCCCATGTAATTATTGTAATTTATGCTGCAGCATGCATTTTTATATAAATATACCCACACATGTACAAATAGATTCTCAACTTTGAGCTCATCATATTATATTAACACTGTCCCAGTCAAGCTGCATATCAAATGAATGCTGCAAAATACAAATAATGTTTCCTTTATGAAGTTTTCAAACAAAATTGCTAGTTTGATTAGCTCAAGGTATATTCAAGGGTATCTGATATTCCTGTCCTCCTTGTGCAATATATGCATTATAGTAAATAGTTCACCCTTTTCTCAGGTACAACTAGCAAGGAGCCTCCCAAAAAGTTTCCAAAAGGTGGAATAAGTAACCAGCTATATAGAATAACCATTCCTACATTGAGGAATACTGCACAGTGAAACAATCCTACTCGTAAGTGTGCCATTATCCTCCCTTCTTTTCAACCAAAAAGCTGAGATAGGTAGCTGGACTCACCTACATCCATCCACAAGCATAGCATGTTAGAACATGAATACAATGTACTGTGCTGGGTGCTATCCTTGCTTGGTATAATGGGTCATCCTGCTACTCTAGCGATGGAGCAATTTGCAAGTACCTCCATGTCGTTCATGTGTTGTACCAACAGCTTAGACGACTAGTTGAGAGTCTAGGCGACATGCACACTACCCGCAAACATGGCATAGTGCTTAATAGATCTACGTGAGCTTGCTCTATCCAAGGCTATGTTGGGGACATCCCAAAAGCCTACGAGGCTCACATTCCATATCGTAGACGGAGGTCACGACTTCTCTTAGCCCATTTGTTTCTAACTCCATTCCCTCTTCCATGTGCTTTCCCAAGCACTCAGACCATTGAGAGCTGGAACAAGGGAGCGCGAAGCTGGTCATAAGAAATGTAGTGAATGGGGAGGGGGATTTGTGACCTGTGTATTGTCCATCTCTTGTAGGGTCATGTCTGGTGCTCAGATTCTTGGTGGATTGGTGTAGTTGAGGCGTCAAATGCTCAGGTTCCTTCTTCTCCTGAGCCGTCCCCTCTTGATTACTTGTAGAAGCCTCGAGTGTAGTGCTCCACCACCTCGCTTGCTTGAGCCATTTGCCTTTGAGGCTCCGTTTTTGGGGGCCACGCTGAGCCTTGCTTTGGATTCCTCACTGCTTAGTTTAAGCTTGCATGCCTCAGAGAGTGGAAATGAACATTAGGGGCCTGTTTAATGTCCCTTCAGTTCCATGCTTTGGGTTCTAAGCTCGAGGCCCTGTGTACCTCAGTCATGCCAAAGCCAGCTTTGAGTGCTCCTTGTGTGTAATGAAGAACCTAGTGGTGGGGGAGTGTGCTCATTATCATTCTCCCTCCAATCACTTGTTGTTTAGCTCTAGACCCTATGCTCAGTGTAGTTGGGTTGTTTATTTTCTTCCCTTATTGTATTTTCAGGGATATGGGTAAGGCCATGCCATGGCTCCTTGGTCATGGGTCTATATGACCCTCGATTTTTTGTCCTCCCTCATGGGTCTATATGGCCTTCGTTCACTTTTCATATGCGAGTTAGTTTTTATCAAAACATGACTCCAAATTTTCTAAGAAGTATGTTTCTGTTTAATGTAACCATTCCCAATGTGGATTAATACAGTAGGTTTCCTCCCTTATTTCCCATTTCCCTTCAATTCCGGAGCAAGGGGGGGAAAAGTGTGTGTGTGTGTGTGTGTGTTGCCTAATACAACAGTGAAATCTAATCCTCCCTCATTACAACCCTCTAGTTCCCAATTATAAAACTTCCTTTTTCCTCCCATGCAATATTAGTCTTATGCAATTGATGCATACTCTGTTGCAGCATACTTTAATCACATTTATCCATTCATATATCTGCCTATGCACAGAGAAAATCCCATTTTTGAGTTTTTCATATTATCTTAAAATTATTCCAATCAAGGCGTATAGCAAATGGATACTGCAAGAAACAAATTATGTGTCTTGTTCAAATTTTCCATACATGATAGATAGCTTGATTTGCTCAAGGCATAATCAAGGATGTCTGATATTTTTGACCTGTTTTTGTAATGTATGTATCACAGCAGATAATCCACCCATTTACTAATTATAATTAGCATGGGGCCTCCCAAAAAGTTGATAAAAGGCATCAAAAAGTGGAAAAAGCAATTGGCTATCCATAAAAACAGTTTGTGTATTTAGGAAAAAATCTCGTATACTTAGCCAATGTTGTTGTCATGTGTGTCATCATCCCCCTTTCTTGTTATCTGAAATGTTGAGCCAGGCTACTGGATTCACCTGCATCCATCCATAAGCATAGCATTTTAGTACATGAGTACAATGCAATGTGGGACTGCCAGCTTCAAGGCTAAGCCAACCCTTTTTCTGGTTCCAAGGTCCTCAGAGTCATAAGGTATATGACTAATTCCAGTCATCATATTTTCAGAGAACATGTATTATGCTCATATCAGTGTTAGCCCTTGCAAGTCTAGCATAAAGTGCCATTAAATCATATATCTTTCACAAAATTTTAAAAGATTTTTTCAAAAGTAATCCTTGATAGTTCAATAAGACCAAGAAATGTCATAGGGCCAAGAAGTTTCAAAAAACATCACACCACATTTCTCTGGTCAGTTACCATGTATATGCAAAGGTCTAGCTCTCCAATCGCATGAGCTCCCCGTATGGCTAAACCGAGTACTATCAGCATTTCATGAGCATGGCTAGAGATAAGGCGTATCCCGCGATCCAGCACCCTAGTTATTACCATGTCACTACATTGCTACAGGTAGGGCTCAGGTCTGGCTTCTTCCAGCTGTCGGGTGATAATATGCATGCTTCCTTACTGTGCCTATAATCCCTGGTCAGAAATAATAGTTTTGGATGTGAGGAACCTCGAAAAATACATCCTCTAGCACAAGTGTAGCCTATGCTATTCCTAGTTCTTGTCATGTTAAAGCGGAAGGGCATTGCAAGCCTAGAGAATGTGGAGATGTCCGATCCATTATGTATCCATAGATTCTCCACTGTGGGTGTGCACCGAAACTAGTACTAGCATGTTTTCGACCTGGTCGGTTCTTCCTTATGGTTCCCTTGTCATCTCCTTAGACTCCATTGAGTACTCCGTGGAGGCTATCGTTTGTGGTGTACGTATAACTCCATGAAGGCTATCATTCATGGAGTCTACCTATCACTCGCTTGCAAGCAGATGAATATAACATGGGCCAGCGTGTGCTTCCATCGTCTATCCTCCATCTCAGAAGAGAGATCCCCATGTAGGCATTCACTACAATAGCGTAGTACTGATACTAGGGTGGGTCAAGCTAGGATTAAATTTTGCTTTGGCCTTTCGGTCTCAGACTTCTTCGTGCTTTGCTACACGGGGAGGAGCTCAAGCTCCCAATCTGATACATCGAGTTCCTAATGAGCTCACAAGATCATTGATAAGGGTCTCTTTGTGGCTCATTCTATGTGCTATGGTATGAAGCACCTCTAGTACAGCTGCCATCACTGGTGTGATCGTTCAGATACCCTTGCTCCTAACATTATCTAATCGCAAAAGTCATTCCATCCCATAACTTTTTGTTCTAGTATAAATGTATACTAATGGTTGATCATGTGAGGGGGTACCTAATCGAGCACTGCGATGGGGCTGTAAGGCAATGGTGTCCACCGAGCATGCTCGTAGTGCTTCCATGCATGCAAGGAGTAGGAGGTTCCTCCTAAGCTCTAGTCTGTGCCGCTTCATCGGGCTAGTCAAGGCCCTCAACTTTCACAAGGAGAGTGTTGGACTTGTTGTCCCTCTCCTCCTCCACATCTTCCTAATGCTCCGCTTGAGCATTCGGCCATTAACCCTCACTCAAGCCCTCCTCGTCGTGTGATAAGTATTCTTGATGGGCCTTTTTCTATGCAAATAGCTCGCACCCAGAGGTTCCCATTGGTGCACGTCAAGGCGGTGGTAGTAGTGCCAGTTCTTTAATTAACTGACCTGGATGGACTCCATCTTTGCACAGGGTTAGTGGCATGCGTGAGTTTCTCCAAGTTGTCCCTCTTGTGCAGCTCCATCTCCCTCATTTTGTGAGCCTGTCTCGATCTCAGTTCCTCCCTTTAGAAGGGTGCCTCGGATACTCTTTCTGTCAGCTCGGGTGTCGTGGTCTCTGAGGGCGCGGGGTAGAAGGGTTCAGGGTCCTTTCGAAGGCAATGAAGCCACGGTGGGCAAGCCTCTATTCGCCCTTTGGCGGGGTGCTCCTTTGCATTAAGTGAGCATGCCCTCCACCATGCACCATCGCTCATACAAGTCCTTCTCCATCGTGATGGCAGGGGGCTCAATGCCATGGGCATTCAAAGCTCCTCCCATGCATATCGAAGTATCCCTTCTGGGTCTTAGCCCAATGCATATCAATACCTCATTACCCCCTTTTTTCTATATATATAATAAAACATGGGGGGGGTAATTCTTTTCGGGCTTTTTCCTTAATAAATAAAACCATAAGTGTGGACCCCCAATATTCTAGATTTCCAAGGGAGTTTTTACCCCCTAGCCGGATATCAGCAAATGCTTAATTTATTATCCAATTCAGCGATTGGGGTTTCTTTTCAATACATGTATACGTGTCTAGGAGCATATTTCTAATTCTCTCATGAATATTCTCACATAACTTTTGGGGTGCATATCATGTGTGCTTCTCATTGCTTGTGCAGATATTTAGGTTGATATTATCCTCCATAGTTTATTGTGGCATAGCTTGTGCTTATGGTCCTAGCTGGGCAAGAACGGTGCATAGCACCGTAGTGGTCATGTCCTCTCAAGCATCTACCTATATGTATGATAATCCAAGGGTCTATGGTAGCTCGGGGGTATTGTACCTCGTAGAGCTCTCTAGGGTCTCTCCTATTGGCCCCCTAGATCCCGCTTTTCCCTTTCAGTTTCGGAGCAAGGGGAGGGAGAAAAGTGTATGCTCAGTGTATGTATGTGTGTGTATCCCGCCAAGCCGCAATCCCACAACGGTCCAGGTTCCACAATCCATGTGTGGGCAACTGTCCACCATCCTCATGGATTGGGATGGACCACTGCCCCACATAAGGTTATAGATAGTGTATTTTTAAAGGGGTATCAAGGTTAGAAGGTGCTTACTCATCCATTGGGTTATCATTTGAATGTTTAGGGAACTCCTCGAGAAGTTATTCTTTAGGAACTTGAGTATCAACCCCCGACTCCTTCTCCGATTGAACCCGTTCCCTTCAAATTTCTTCATCAGCTTCTCAATCTGTATGAAGGCACTAAAGTTGCCACTCTCTGTGTAGAGTATGGCCATTACTTGTGATAAGATAACTTTTTCCACAAAGGACTTTGGTCTGTTTGCATTATGCCAGATGTATTAGCATACCCTGTAGTTAAGCTCCTCGAGCTTTTCAAATCTGCTTGTAATTGCTATCCTATTTTCTGGATGCACGATGGTAATGGCCATGTTTAAGAAGGAAGCCTTTGATCCTAGGGGTTCATTCCATATGTCAAGGGAGTATGCTTTTGTGGTCTCCTTGATCTCCAAGAAATCTAGAGCATAGACCCAATATGGGTTCTCAAGGTCCCTCCCCTCTATTGGGTCAAGGAAGCATCTTGGATTTGGTACATTAACTAAGAACACCTATTTCATTAATTTTGGACTGGTGCACTGTCCAAATTCGTTTTGTGAGATAATTTTGGATAAAGTATTTTAAAAAAAGAGGCTCTTATAAAACAAAACTTTGAGTCAAAAAGTAAGATTTTAAAAAATTAAATTAGAAAAAATGACGTGACATGTTATTAAAACTAGAGTACATTAAAAAAAGAGGACATCACATTGTTAAAAGAGACAAAAAGTAAGATTTTTAAAAATCAAATTAGAAAAAATGGAGTGACATGTTAATAAAACTAGAGTACATTTTAAAAAAAGCATGACACATAGATCATATAACTCAAAGCCATATGGTGTTAAAAAACACCTTCCATTAGCTCAGCCTAGAAGATCTCATCTTTGTCTCTCTTGTCTATTACAACTTTATATTAGAGAACTAAAAAGTCTTTGTGGAACTGTAGTTTCATTTCTTGTCTATTACAGTTACTTTAGAAAACACATAAGTATCTATGGAATTAAATTTCCATCACTTGACTATTAAGTCATTAGAGAGAACATATGTCCTAGAAATGCAAGCTCTAATATTGCTTCAGTTGCACGTTGTATTCTAATGGCAGCAATTAGGTCTCGAATGATTTCAGCCCTAAACAATTGTATGTCCTCCTCTGAATATTTGAGCTCCAAAGAGTCTTCCGATGAGACCTATGGCTTAAGTGAGAAAATTTCTTTGAAAATCAACATGCAGTTATAGGCAACTCTCCACCCACAACTATGCCCATCTTCCTGCTCTACTACTAAACGCTTTTGGAAGTCTAGCGAGTCTTTGTACTGTCCTATTTCTCTGATAGCAGATACCAACTTCTCAACCGACCTGCTCATCATGACATATTAAAAAATCTTAGTGTGTCTATTACATAAGGTACATAATATAGAAGTAACAACAGATTAATAGAATACTTACGTTTGCACTGAGCCATGAAAGCCTGCAATCGAGTTGACAAACCAACAATAGTTGTCTTCAAGGTCCCAAACCACCAGACTCCAATGTTCCCTACACGAATAATTAAGAACCATTATTATTTAACACAATGTTGCCAGTATAAGATGAAAATAAAGGTTGCCATGATACTTACATCTCGTGATATGCCATAAATAGGACTCGCATGCCATGTAAATGTAAAGGCTGTAACCATTTACAAACATCGGCTATCGTCTTTCTACTATCGCTAAGTATAGGAGAAAGGAGGGAATCCAACATATACACACGGTTTTGTACGGCTCTACAAAATCATGAGATAAGTACTTGGTCAGACAACATACCTAAGGGCATGTTTTTTTGCAGATGTGCATATCATTACAGGAAAAACATTGTATAATGCGTGATCAACCATGTAAAGCATATCCGATGGTGAAAATACTTTGCACACACCTCAACCTAGTTGAAACAAACTTGCATGCAAAGTGGAGCCCCCATCCGATAAGTACTTGTTTGAATAACACACCTAGGACCGTGTTTTTTATGGTTGTGCATGACACTAAGGCAAAAACGGTGTTTTATTCTTGATCAACAATACAAAGCATATCCGATGGCACAATACTTTGCACACACCTTCAACTAGGTGGAATTGACTTACTTGCAAAGTGGCATTCCCATCGCATAAGTACTTGATCGGATAACATACCTAGCAACATGTTTTTTTACGGATGTGCATGACACTAAGGCAAAAATGGAATTTAATGCTCGATCGACCATGCAAAGCATATCCGATGGGCACAATACTTTTCCTATGCCTTAACCTAGGTGGTATTGAAATGTTCTCAAAGAGGCACACCCATCCGATAAGTACTTGGTCAAATAACATACCTAAGGGCATGTTTTTTTGCGGATGTGCATATCACTACCTGAAAAACATTGTATAATGCATGATCGACCATGCAAATCATATCCGATGGTAACAATACTTTGCATGCACCTCAACCTAGTTGAAACAGACTTGTGTGCAAAGTGGAGCCCCCATACGATAAGTACTTGTTTGAATAACACACCTAGGACCGTGTTTTTTTATGGTTGTGCATGACACTAAGGCAAAAACGGTGTTTTATGGTTGATTGACATTGCAAAGCATATGAGATGGGCATAATACTTTGCACACACCTTCAACTAAGTGGAATTAACTTACAAGCAAAGTGGCATTCCCATTGCATAAGTACTTGATCGGATAAGACACCTAGCAGCGTGTTTTTTAATGGATGTGCATGATACTAAGGCAAAAATGGTATTTAATGCTCGATCGACCACGCAAAGCATATCTGATGGGCACAATGCTTTTCCTATGCCTTAACCTAGGTGGTATTGAAATGTTCTCAAATAGGCACACCCATCCGATAAGTACTTGATCAGATAACATACCTAAGGGCATGTTTTTTTGCGGATGTGCATATCACTACTGGAAAAACGTTGTATAATGCGTGATCGACCATGCAAAGCATATCCGATGGTGACAATACTTTGCACGCACCTCAACCTAGTTAAAATAGACTTGCCTGCAAAGTGGAGCACCCATCCGATAAGTACTTGTTTGAATAACACACCTAGGACCGTGTTTTTTTATGATTGTGCATGACACTCAGGCAAAAACGGTGTTTTATGCTTGATCGACAATGCAAAGCATATCCAATGGGCACAATACTTTGCACACACCTTCAACTAGGTGTAATTGACTTACATGCAAAGTGGCGTGCCCATCCCATAAGTACTTGATCGGATAACATACCTAGCAGCATGTTTTTTTACGGATGTGCAAGACACTAGAGCAAAAATAGTATTTAATGCTCGATCGACCATGCAAAGGATATCCAATGGGCACAACAATTTTCCTATGCCTCAACCTAGGTGGTATTGAAATGTTCTCAAAGAGGCACACCCATCCGATAAATACTTGGTCAAATAACATACCTAAGGGCATGTTTTTTTACGGATGTGCATATCACTACGGGAAAAACAGTGGATAATGCATGATCGACCATGCAAAGCATATCCGATGGTCACAATACTTTGCACGCACCTCAACCTAGTTGAAAAAGACTTGCGTGCAAAGTGGAGCCCCCATCTGAGAAGTACTTGTTTGAATAACACACCTAGGACCGTGTTTTTTTATGGTTGTGCATGACACTAAGGCAAAAACGGTGTTTTATGCTTGATAAATAATGCAAAGCATATCCAATGGGCACAATACTTTGCACACACCTTCAACTATGTGGAATCAACTTACATGCAAAGTGGCGTGCCCATCCCATAAGTACTTGATCGTATAACATACCTAGCAGCGTGTTTTTTAACGGATGTGCATGACACTAGAGCAAAAATGGTATTTAATGCTCAATCGACAATGCAAAGGATATCCGATGGGAACAATACTTTTCCTATGCCTCAACCTTGGTGGTATTGACATGTTCTCAAAGAGGCACACCGATCAAATAAGTACTTGGTTGGATAACACCTAAGGGCATGTTTTTTTTACAGATGTGCATATCACTAGGAAAAAAACGGTGTATAATGCGTGATCGACCATGTAAAGCATATCCGATGGTCACAATACTTTGCACACACCTCAAACTAGTTGAAATAGACTTGCATGCAAAGTGGAGACCCCATCTGAGAAGTACTTGTTTGAATAATACACCTAGGACCGTGTTTTTTTATGGTTGTGCATGACACTAAGGCAAAAATGGTGTTTTACGCTTGATCGACAATGAAAAGCATATCCAATGAGTAAAATACTTTGCACACACCTTAAACTAGGTGGAATTGACTTACATGCAAAGTGGCATGCCCATCCCATAAGTACTTGATTGGATAACATACCTAGCAGCGTGTTTTTTTCGGATGTGCATGACATTAAGGCAAAAGTGGTATTTAATGCTCGATCGACCACGCAAAGCATATCTGATGGGCACAATACTTTTCCTATACCTTAACCTTGGTGGTATTTACTTGTTTTCAAAGAGGCGCACCCATCCAATAAGTACTTGGTCAGATAACACACCTAAGGGCGTGTTTTTTTGCAGATGTGCATATCACTAGGGGAAAAACGGTGTATAGTGTGTGATTGACCATGCAAAGCACATCCAATGGTTATAATACTTTGCATGCACCTCAACCTAGTTGAAAGATACTTGTGTGCAAAGTGGAGCTCCCATCCGATAAGTATTTATTTGAATAACACACCTAGGATCGTGTTTTTTTATGGTTGTGCATTACACTAGAGCAAAAATGGAGTTTTATGCTTCATCGACAATGCAAAGCATATCCGATGGGCATAATACTTTGCACACACCTTAAACTAGGTGGAATTGACTTACATGCAAAGTGCCATGCCCATCCCATAAGTACTTGATCGGATAACATACCTAGCAGCATGTTTTTTTACGGATGTGCATGACACTAAGGCAAAAATGGTATTTAATGGTCGATCGACCATGCAAAGCATATCCGATGGGCACAATACTTTTCCTACCCCTCAACCTAGGTGGTATTGACATGTTTTCAAACAGGCACACCCATCCGATAAGTACTTAGTCAGATAACACACCTAAGGGCATGTTTTTTTATGGATGTGCATATCACTAGGGAAAAAACGGTGTATAATGCGTGATCGACCATGCAAAGCATATCCAATGGTCACAATACTTTGCATGCACCTCAACCTAGTTGAAAGATACTTGCGTGCAAAGTGGAGCCCCCATCCAATAAGTTCTTGTTTGAATAACATGCCTAGGACTGGTTCTGCATTACACTAAGGCAAAAACGGTATTTTATGCTTGATCGACAATGCAAAGCATATCTGATGGGCACAATACTTTGCACACACCATCAACTAGGTGGAATTGACTTACATGCTAAGTGGCGCACCCATCCCATAAGTACTTGATCGGATAACATACCTAGCAGCGTGTTTTTTTATGGATGTGCATGACACTAGAGCAAAAATAGTATTTAATGCTCGATCGACCATGCAAAGGATATCCGATGGGCACAAGACTTTTCCTACACCTCAACCTAGGTGGTATTGAAATGTTTTCAAAGAGGCACACCCATCCGATAAGTACTTGGTTAGATACCATACCTAAGGGTGTGTTTTTTCACGGATGTGCATATCACTACGGCAAAAACGGTGGATAATGCGTGATCAACCATGCAAAGCATATCCGATGGTCACACTACTTTGCACGCACCTCAATCTAGTTGAAACGGACTTGCGTGCAAAGTGGAGTGCCCATCCCATAAGTACTTGATCAAATAACATACCTAGCAGCGTGTTTTTTTACGGATGTGCATGACACTAAGGAAAAAATGGTGTTTTATGCTTGATTGACAATGCAAAGCATATCCGATGGGCACAATACTTTGCACACACCTTCAACTAGGTGGAATTCACTTACATGCAAAGTGGTGCGCCCATCCCATAAGTACTTGATCGGATAACATACCTAGCAGTGTGTTTTTTTACGAATGTGCATGACACGAGCAAAAATGGTATTTAATGCTCAATCGGCAATGCAAAGGATATCCGATGGTCACAATACTTTTCCTATACCTCAACCTAGGTGGTATTGACATGTTCTCAAAGAGGCACACCCATCAGATAAGTACTTGGTTGAATAACACACCTAAGGGCGTGTTTTTTTACGGATGTGCATATCACTAGGGGAAAATGGTGTATAATGCGTGATTGAC
Organism: Dipteris shenzhenensis; assembly: GCF_047967505.1. Classification (NCBI taxonomy): domain Eukaryota; kingdom Viridiplantae; phylum Streptophyta; class Polypodiopsida; order Gleicheniales; family Dipteridaceae; genus Dipteris; species Dipteris shenzhenensis. The sequence continues at coordinate 794,306 of NC_141601.1, read as the reverse complement.
CATGCAAAGCATATCTGATGGTCACAATACTTTGCAGGCACCTCAACCTAGTTGAAACGGACTTGCATGCAAAGTGGAGCCCCCATCTAAGAAGTACTTGTTTGAATAACACACCTAAGACCGTGTTTTTTTATGGTTGTGCATGACACTAATGCAAAAATGGTGTTTTATGCTTGATCGACAATGCAAAGCATATCCAATGGGTACAATACTTTGCAAACACCTTAAGCTAGGTGGAATTGACTTACATGCAAAGTGGCATGCCCATCCCATAAGTACTTGATCGGATAACATAACTAGCAGTGTGTTTTTTTACAGATGTGCATGACACTAAGGCAAAAATGGTATTTAATGCTCGATCGACCATGCAAAGCATATCGGATGGGCACAATACTTTTCCTACGCCTTAACCTCGGTGGTATTGACTTGTTTTCAAAGAGGCACACCCATCCGAGAAGTACTTGGTCAGATAACACACCTAAGGGCGTGTTTTTTTACGGATGTGCATATCATTAGGGGGAAAACGGTGTATAATGTGTGATCGACCATGCAAAGCTTATCTGACTTGCATGCAAAGTGGAGCCCCCATCCGATAAGTACTTGTTTGAATAACACACCTAGTATCGTGTTTTTTATGGTTGTGTATGACACTGAGGCACAAATGGTATTTAATGTGTGATATACAATGCAAAGAATAGACAATGGGCACAATACTTTGCACGCACCTCAACGTAGGTGTTATTGAGTTGCATGCAAAGTGGCATGTCCATCTGATGAGTACTTGATCGGATAACTTCTCCCACCAATAAATTAAGTACTAATTAAAAATTATAATAAATGAGTAGATTATTAAAAAGAGACTAATATTTATGTAATTGTTGCTACTGCAGCTTGTTGGCAAAAAGGACTCTCACAAAGGAGATGGCTATAGATTTTGTTCCAAGGATGGATGTGATTTTATGTAGCAAAAGAGAAGTAGTTGCATTTGCTACAATTGATGATAGTGATCCCAATTCAGTTTGCCACTTTCGAAGACTTGGCGAAGATAAGGTGGCAGTTATTGTATCAAAAATTCTTAGCGCACATGTTGAGCTAAAGTATAAATGTGGAGATATGGAAACACTTGGAGATGTTATGCCCTACAATACATCCAACAAATCATTTATAGCATGGGACAAAGATGAGACTTATGCAACAAACATTATCAAGAATACAAAGTACACCACCTTGGATTTTACTATAGGGGACATTTTACAAATGAGATCATTTGCAAATAAGAATGTAGCAGAAGATGAAGTATTGGGATTTGAACAAGTGGAGCAATGGTCATTTGCTCAGATGAGGATTCTAAAAGCCACTGATGATGGTATGGTTGATAACATAACATCCTTATAGTAGGCAAGAATATGGGATGGAGCATGCAATTTTTAAACATGAGAAAGAGGCACGTGGTTTTCAATGCTAAAAACAAGGTATATTACAATATCAAAGGACCTAAAAAGCATGCCCATGTGCCAGGCTCTATCACTTCAAATGTGGATGATTTCAATGTACTCAATTATAGAAGTGACATTTTGTCTGGAGTGGATGAGTTCATTGGTTTCGAGAAACAAAATGATTTAAGAAGCGAAGCCTTATCTGGGGTGAATGAATTCTTGCACAGTGAGAAGGGCAAAGGTTTCAATAGTGATGTCTTGTCAAGTGTGGATGAGTTCATGCATATTAACAAACCTGGTGTCAATCAAGGTTGTGGATTTGTGAAAGCCATGCAAGATGTCCCAATGAGCGATGTTCTCTCAGGAGTGGAAGAGTTTCAAGGTTCTCAATACTCTCGTAGAATATTGAATTCATTGAATGGCCCTAAGAGTATGTTAAAAACGAGGATGAGATCAACAAAGGATTATTCAATATTTAACTTTGATTGTGATATGGCCAAGGATGCAACGACCAATCATGGATGCTTGGTTACAAACAAATGTGAGGAGAAGAAGTGCATAAATACAGATAACAAGTGCACAAACAAGGAACAAAAACGGTCATACATATGCATGAAGAGAAAGCAAATCCAGGCAGATCCACAAAAGCAACTAAAGAGGAAGAGAATAATGAAGGAGGAGAACATGTTAAATGCATTGGGATATCTATGTTGCAAGCAAAGATGTATGTGCTTCATTGATCTTGCAGACATCAGGGAATGTAAAGGAGACATGTGGCAAAGAAGAGGAAGCGAAAGAAATGAATACCTTCTCACAAGTCTCTCTTGCTTTCTTCAAAATGGCAATAAAAGGCTAAGTTTAAGACAAAAGGTGAAACCTCTCATAAATGGAAAAAAGATTTGCAATAAGGCATATCACAATAATACTGGATTATCCCATGGTACATATTCGGATTTAGTCACCAAGGCAAAGGGCGGCAACAAATTTAGCATTCACGGTAATAGAGGAAGGTCCAAATCAAGAATCTCAACTGTCAGGGCAGCATCAATTTTGCAAGACTTCATACATGAAAATGCTTTACCTCAACCCCATATATCTACCAAACTCCCTAACGGTGACACGATCATTGAAATGCACCTTCCAATAGGCTTGACAAAGCTCAAAGTATTTGACTCTATTGCAGAAAAGCAAAGGCAAAGAGGGGATGCCATAGCTTCTTCTCATACTTTGTATACTCTTTGGAAGAAGAACTTTGGATATGTTAAAATCCCAAGGAGGCAAAAAATGTCAAATTGCAATGTTTGTGATGATTTAAAGCGAGCGATTGAGAGTGCAACATGTCCAAATCAAAGGGAATTATACAAAAAAAATCAAAAATCTCATCATGACCTTATTCAACATTCGAGACAAAAATATGCATTTTGGAAGGAGCAAGCTATTTCGCATCCCGATGACTACATGTGCTAAGCTTATTATAGATGGCATGGATCAGAATACAACAACATTGCCTCGTTTTGTTGCCACTCCACCTAAATTACAAGGAAAGCACTTTCTCAAGACACATCTATGTGGAGTGTTAGTGCATGGAATTAAGTTCTGTGCAGATATATGGATTGATTCCTTGCATCTACATTATAGCAATCAACTTGTAAGATCTATTATGAAGGCAATTTGCAATGTACATGTAGAAAAAGGTCACCTACCACCGACTTTGAGAATACAAGCTGATAATTGCTGGCGAGAAAATAAGAATGTACTCATGTTTGCATTCTACTCCATGCTAGTTGCTCATTGAATCTTCAATGAGGTCGGTAAGAAGATGTGGCAGGCAAGTTGGTGGTCATAAGGAAAGTACAGTATGTGAGAGGCTCGAAAGAATGTATAATTGGAAGAGCTTCATTCTACCTTTCATATAAATGGGTGGTGATGCATTGACAGGTCATACCAATCCACACTACTTTCGTCTTTTTTTTTAATATGAAAGACCTGTAATGCAATGGCAACAATATTCTCATGATACAAAATGGGAACCTGAAGAACCTTACAGTCTCTTAACTTCAATTCCCAGCAAGGAAAGGTATCCAACATGGGCTCCTATACAAGAATTCAATGAGAGGTCTAACAGTGAAATAGAAGGATTAAAACTATAATTAACAAGACACGAAAATTAATAAAGGACCTTGAGAGAATGCGAGGCTCAAAGGATGTCAAGGAAGAATGCAATATGTTTTGGCCAAATGTTCATAACGATCTGCGCCCAGCTCCAGTCTTTGAAAATGAATTTGTATCATTACTCCCACGTCCATATTCTGGACTGAAGAAGAGAGAGTTTATGCCACAAGTAGATATAGAGGTCGATTGTTTTGTTATGGTTCAGCCATCAGATGATGAATATGAGAATGTGAAGTTTTGGGTTGCAAAAGTAGTTGATGTGCAAAGAGATGATCAAGGGAGAGCTACAACATTTACAGCGGTATGGTATGAGCCAAAGGGCAGGAAGGAGAATATGGATAACAACACATTGTATACTAATTGTATAATGAAGGAGTGGGTCGCAAATGATGAAGCAGTCTCACAAGTTTTGATGGAGACAATCATATTGTCTTGGCATTCAAGGGCAAAGAAATCAATAAGCACATGGGATATGAGGTAGAAGGAAAAATAAAAATTCGTGTATTTTGCATATACACGAATTTTTAAGGATGCTCACCATGGAGGAAGTAGAAGGAGACAGCGCAAATGAAGAATGTCCATGATTAAAGCTTTGTATTGAAGTCCATTGAAGGATTTTATTTGGGTACTAGGCAAGAAGCCAATTGACAATTATAATCAGAGTCATCACCTCCTATGTCAAATGAGAGTCAAAATATGCACTGGATGTCACCCAAGGGTCAAGGCTTGGCAAGAAAATAGGGAATTAATGCAGATGGCACCTGGCAAGGGACTGTCACGTTGAGCAATAAGACAATGGGGAGTCAATGTACCCAAGGGGCAAGGCTTGGCAAGACAAGTGGGAGTTAATGCAGATGGCACCTGGCAAGGGACTGTCACATTGAGCAATAAGACAATGGGGAGTCAAATTATGCAGATGGCACTAATCGAGGCTCTTTAAGAGCAACAATTTAAATTGTAAACATATGTTCAATCTATATCATTTTATACAAAGACTCCAGCTGAGAGCAACGTCTCTCAATGTAAACATATAATGATAGCTATAATTGCTATTATAATTCTTTGGTTCAATACAAAACTTGGGTCTTATGGCATCATGTCTTTTTTCTATTTATTAAAAGTTTTAAAAATTTTGTGCATATTGTGAGTGACAATGTTATTTACATGATATATTTAAGTCTCCTTTCATGGATTTATAAATTTATCATGTCAAGGAAAAATATTAAAAATAATTAAATTAACAAATAACTTAAGTATAGCTAGAATTTCTAAAATAGGATTATTTCAAATTCTTGCATGTTGGTGCAAAAGTATAGATTGAAAAAACAAGATTTTTATGTGAATATGATAGTGCCACAAAGTGTCATGGATTTATAAATTTATCATGTCAAGGAAAAATATTAAAAATAATTAAATTAACAAATAACTTAGGTATAGCTAGAATTTTTAAAATAGGATTATTTCAAATTCTTGCATGTTGGTGCAAAAGTATTGATTGAAAAAACAAGATTTTTATGTGAATATGATAGTGCCACAAAGTGTCATGGATTTATAAATTTATCATGTCAAGGAAAAATATTAAAAATAATTAAATTAACAAATAACTTAGGTATAGCTAGAATTTCTAAAATAGGATTATTTCAAATTCTTGCATGTTGGTGCAAAAGTATAGATTGAAAAAACAAGATTTTTATGTGAATATGATAGTGCCACAAAGTGAACTTTTGATTTGGGAAGAATATCTTTAGAAAGTAAAATTTTGATTTGGGAAGGATATTTTCACAAAGTAAACTTTTCATTTGGGAAGGATTTTTGGGCTTCATCCAAAAACAATAGAAAAAGTCCAAAATTAATGAAATAGGTGTTTAAGAGGATATCATCCATGTACCTTGCTGCATGCTTGAAGTTTTTCAGGGCTTCCCCCTGCTTTAGGTGCCAAAGTCTCATGGATGGTGAAACTGTATTCGAACCAGAAGAGGTAAAGGTTGCACCAGAGTGGGGAGCAGGAAAACCCCATGGGGATGCTAGAAACCTGTCTATAGGTTTCCCCTCCTAGTGACAGGTGCATATTGCAAAGGAGCCATGTGTTCATCTCAATCAGCTCTTGTTTCGAAGTTGAGGGGGTGCATGGTGGTCTCTTTTCATGCCATTTTGCCACCTTCCATTTCTGAGGAACAATGAATTCTTTTTGTAAGCATGAGAAGGCTAATGAAATCACCTGCTCCATCACATGTATGAGGCCTATTTCCCCTTGTAAGGGGATGTTCTTAAAGTGCTTGCCAATATTGACTGTGAATACACATGTTATGGAATCCGGCAAGTTTATCTTTGTGTCATAGATTGATTTGACTATCCAAAAGGTTTTAGAGGGGACTCCCAGGTCATCCATGATTGCTTCTTGTAGGTTTGCACTAGCAACCATAAGGGGTTCCAGGCATGCATGTAGTGATGATGATATAAACACGGCTATTTCTGAGAAAACACATGCATGGGCACCAGGAGATCACATAGTTAAAGGAGTCGTTGTCTTCCTCCGAGATTGCCAAGGAAAAATCAGAATCTAGAGTGGCTGAATTGGAAAAGAAGCGTTCATCCATGGAGGAAAAATTCACAGATCTTCAGACACAGTTGGCCACCCTCCAGGCTTCCCAGTCCATCTTGCAAGGGCAAAAGGATCATTAGGAGATTTTGTGTGCTTTGTATGTGCACATTAGGTAGGGTAGTGAGTGCTTCTCAATAAGTGGACATATATGAAAGGATAAGATGCTCCTGGCCAGTTGGTCAAGGGAGCCCCCATGCTCGACCCGAATAAAGTCCGAGCTGTGTAGCCTCTCATATGCTAGGGAGAAGGCAAGCTCCGTGCATATGAATGCCGATGTGGATGCTGATTTATCCATGGAGGTAACCAAGATATTGGATGTAATATGGTCTATCTCCTTCTATATCTCATGAGAGTAAGAGAAGGTTAAGGGGTCCCCTCTGATATGGGCTTTAGTGGTTATCAAGTGTTCTAAGAAATTTCTTGCAAATGTTTCAAAGGGTTTTGTTAGCCCCATAGGCTGTCCATTACCTGTTTATTAGCTAAGTTTATTATCTAGAACTAGGCCTACATTAGTGTATGCAATGTGCCCTCCACCTGTGCTTTCTCCCTTGGGATATGGTCTATCTCCTTCTGTATCTCATGAGAGTAAGAGAAGGTTAAGGGGTCCCCTCTAATATGGGGTTTAGTGGTAATCAAGTGTTCCAAGAAATTTCTTGCAAATGTTTCAAAGGGTTTTGTTAGCCCCCGTAGGCTGTCCAATACCTGTTTATTAGCTACATTTATTATCTGGAACCAAGCCTGCATTGGTGTATGCAATGTGCCCTCCACCTGTGCTTTCTCCCTTGGGATATGGTGTAGACCCTTTTGCACCTCATTGTGAAGTTGTTCATTCTTAATTATGGCTGTATACAGTGTTACTACATGGTTCCACTTTTTGTTGATAAGCCCGGTCATGCCGGGCTCAAGGCAGTGGCATGATGTGTTTCCTTTGTCCCTAAAGTATAGCCATGGTTTCATTAGCTTTGCTCCCAAGCTGTGTTTTAAGGACTAGCTCATAGACGCTTCCATTATAAATGCACTAGCTATTGGTAAATCGTAATCCAAATAGAATCCAGAAAGTAGTTTCTTTATAGAAAATTAGTCAAGGGGATTATCAAATTCCAATGTCATGAATCCTTTATTATCTTTCAAGCGGTGAGTGAATAAAGTAACTTCTCCATGAGGGAGGTGGACAAAACTCTTTGTGGGAAGGCTGTGTACTTGCAAAACATCAATCCTTCTCGTCATAGAGGACGTGCCTCACTGGCAGTTTCACACTGGTATCTTGTGTAAAGGACATTGTTTTGCCACCTCTCATGATTTTTGAGGGCCTTACTTGAGAATCTCCCATATCCAAGTGGATTGAGCTCTTTGCACTGTTATGCCATTCAATATGCCTCGGGTGCATGACTGGACTGGTTGTGCATTCCTGGCTCTTCCATAGCTCGATCCCCCTCATGATTGGAATCTGCCCCGTTTCGAGGAGCTGGTTGCTCTATGGTTGTGGTATCATAACCCCTTAAAATTTTCTCCCCGTATGAACAAATTCCTGGGGATGGGTTTGGAAGCAATGGCATGGAAGGGCTCCTCTCCAAATTCCATACTATTGCTGTAAGCATCAGTTCCCTCATATACATGAATGTAATGGAGGCTTTCCCAAACAATACCATATCAGGGGTTTTCACAAACAGTAGGAATGAGTTAAAGGCTGCTTTCACAATGAACCAGATGGCATGGTCAAACCAAAGCGGTTGGGCTTTACAGTCCATTCTCTCCTCGTTGCATCTGCATTTAATATATGGACTGCCCACATTGAAAGTGGCATTGACATACTTGGGGGTCCTCTTTTCAATCTCATTAATCCTACTCTTGCATCTGCCAAAGACCCCCACTGGGGACGGACACCTGCCAGATGCAAATAAAGCCGTGGAAGCAATGGCATGGAAGGGCTCCTCTCCAAATTCCATACTATTGCTGTAAGCATCAGTTCCCTCATATACATGAATGTAATGGAGGCTTTCCCAAACAATACCATATCAGGGGTTTTCACAAACAGTAGGAATGAGTTAAAGGCTGCTTTCACAATGAACCAGATGGCATGGTCCAACCAAAGCGGTTGGGCTTTACAGTCCATTCTCTCCTCGTTGCATCTGCATTTAATATATGGACTGCCCACATTGAAAGTGGCATTGACATACTTGGGGGTCCTCTTTTCAATCTCATTAATCCTACTCTTGCATCTGCCAAAGACCCCCACTGGGGACGGACACCTGCCAGATGCAAATAAAGCCGTGGGGAAGAAACTGGCCAACGCATGGCTATATACAATTGGGATATCAAAATTTTGGGCCCCTTGTGTTGCTTCTGATTTAATACTCTTAGTGGGCTGTATCAAATCAGTGAGAAACAACCAGGTGTCAATGTGGAATGGGGCTAAGAGATTCATGTCATGCAAGTCCCATACTTTGTTATCATGAGCCATAAGTTTCGCCTCCAACATCCTAGGTGGGAAGAATGGGTTCGTATAAGTAAGGCAGGAACTCTTTCTAGTGCTTGTCACTGGGGTCACCATCAAATTCGAAAAGATCTTTTCTTGGTCATCCCAAGATAACCCTTCCATATTGCAGAAACTATGTTGGGGGGGAGAATGTAAACTCTGCGAGGGGATGAAGCACTTCAGGCCCATATTCTCTATAGAAACTGGGTTGACTTGAGGGGTCAAATTGAAGTTGAGGAATAGGTTCCTCATGATATTTGGGGATGATTCGACAAAATCCAGGTGGGCTTTGTTATCTTCATGGATGATCTGGTCTAGTGATACTTGGAGTTGCTTGATGAGGATTATTGCTTCATCCACCTTCCCTTTGCTGAGGACCAAGACTTTGCACCAGTCATTGAAGGATAATTGCATTACTAGTAGTCTTCCTGAATCTAGGTACTCTTTCAATTCCTATAGATTCAAACAAATAATGGTCTCATGGACCCTCTAATGGAGCATGGACATGATAGCTTGGCATGCTTGAGAGGGGGCTGGTAGTGGATCCTCATAACCAACCTTGGTAAGGTCCATGAAGCAAGTAGGTGCCTGGGGGAGATAGAAAAAAACCCATCAAGTTAGGATATTTGTCATCCCGACAAGTCTGTCACGGTGTGTGTTGCCTAATAGAATAGTGCAATCTAATCCTCCCTCATTACAACCCTCTAGTTCCCAATTATAAAACCTCCTTTTTCCTCTCATACAATACCAGTGTTATGCAATTGATGCATACTCTACTACAGCATACTTTCATCACATTTATCCATTCATATAGATATCAGCCTATGCACAAAGAAAATCCCATTTTTGAGTTTGTCATATTATCTTAAAATTATTCCAATCAAGGCATATAGCAAATGGATACTGCAAGAAACAAATTATGTGTCTTGTTCAAAATTTCCAAGCATGATTGTAGCTTGATTTGCTCAAGGCCTAATCAAGGATGTCTGCTATTCTTGTCCTATTTTTGCAACATATATATCACAGCAGATAATCCACCCATCTACTAATTACAATTAGCATGGGGCCTCCCAAAAAGTTGATAAAAGGCATCAAAAAGTTAAAAAAGCAACTGGCTATCCATAAAAACTCTTCCTGTACTGAGGAAAAAATCTCGTATACTCAGGCAATGTTGCTGTCATGTATGTCATCATCCCCCTTTCTTGCTATCAAAAATGTTGAGCTAGGCAGCTGGACTCACCTGCATCCATCCACAAGCACAGCATGTTAGTACATGAGTACAATGCAATGTGGGACTGTAGGCTACAAGGCCCAGACACAGTTGTTATCCATGTCAAGCCCATCCTTTGACTAAGTAGGAGACACTAATGATGACAATACTTAGAGATCAAGAGGGTCTCTCTTTAATTCCAATCATCATATTTTCAGAGAACATGTATTACGCTCATACCAATGTTAGCCCTTGCAAGTCTAGCATAAAGTGCCATTAAATCATATATCTTTCACAAAATTTTAAAAGATTTTATCAAAAGTAATCCTTCATAGTTCAATAAGACCAAGAAATGTCATAGGGCCAAGAAGTTTCGAAAAACATCACAGCACTTTTCTCTAGTCATTAGTTCCATTTCCATCCATATTGCTTTGAGATACTTTAAGTGAGGAAAAATCACTTAGCTACAAGTATTACAATCGTGCCCAAAAGTCCCTTTCCTTTGGTATTTCTCTAAATAAATCGAGGGGGTTAGGACATATGCAGTGTATAAGTGTTTCAACTCTTCCTTACTCAAATCACGGCGGGATGCCATATTACACACTTCCCCTCATCGTTGAAAAGGGCTTCTATAATCCCGCATATGGACATAGACGCTAGGGAGTCTGATGAGAGCAAGAGGAGGTGCAGTTTAGGGGATGTCCATACGTAGTTCTAGCACATCGAACTGATGGATATCTTCAGCTATACCAATAGCACTAATCCATCAACCGAGTCAGATTTTACAAAGGATCATTCTCTACAATACTCGTTAATCAGGGGGTATGGGAATGCTCATTATGCGTGACCTAGTTACCATGTATACGCAAAGGTCTAGCTCTCCAATCGCATGAGCTCCCTGTATGGGTAAACTGAGTAAGCATTTCATGAGCATGGCTAGAGATAAGGCGTATCCCGCGATCCAGCATCCTAGTTATTACCATGTCGCTGCATTGCTATAGGTAGGGCTCATGTGTGGCTTCTTCCAACCGCCGGGCGATAATATGCATGCTTCCTTTCTATGCCTATAATCCCCAGCCAAAAAGAATAGTTTTGGAAGCGAGGAACCCCGGCAAATGCATCCTCACAGCGCAAGTGTAGCCTATGCTTTCCCTAGTTCTTATCATGTTAAATCGGAAGGCCATTGTGAGCCCAGAGAGCGTGGAGATGTCCGATCCATTATGTATCCATAGATTCTCCACTGGGTGTGCACCAAAACCAGTACTAGCATGTTTCCGAGCTGGCTGGTTCTTCCCTATGCTTCCCTTGGATTCTCCACTAAGTGTGCACCGAAACCAGTGAAACCAGTAATAGCATGTTTCCCAGCTAGTTGGTTCTTCCCTATGCTTCCCTTGTCATCTCCTTGGACTCCATTGAGTACTTCGTGGAGCCGTGGCGTACGTATAACTCCGTGAAGGCTATCATTCGTGGAGTCTACATATAATTTGCTTGCAAGCGGAGGAATATAACATGGGCCAGTGCATGCTTCCGTCATCTATCCTCCATCTCAGAAGAGAGATCCCCATGCATGCATTCACTGCAACAGTGTAGTACTGATACAAGCCTGGGTCAAGCTTGGTTCAGATTTTGCTCTGGCCTTTCGGGCTCAGACTTCTTCGTGCTTTGCTACACGAGAGGAGCTCGTGCTCCCAGTCCGATACATCGAGTTCCTAACGGGCTCACAAGATCATTGATAAGGGTCTCTTTGTGGCTCATTCTACATGTTATGGTATGAAGCACCTCTGGCAGAGGTGCATCACTGGTGTGATCGTTCAGATATCCTTGCTTCTAACATTATCTGGTCGAAAAAGTCATTCCGTCCTGTAACTTTATGTTCTAGTATAAACGTATACTAATGGTCGATCTCATGGGGGGTTACCTAATCGAGCGCTGCGATGGGGCTCTAAGGCAGTGGCATCTGAGCATGCTCATAGTGCTTCCTTGCATGCAGGAAGTAGGAGGTTCCTCCTAAGCTCCAGTCTATGCTGCTTCATCGGGCTGGTCTAGGCCCTCAACTTTCGCAAATGCTCCGCTTGAGCATTCGGCCCCGTTAACCGTCACTCAGGGCCTCCTCCTCGTGTGATATAGTATTCAGGATGGGCCTTTTTCTGCACAAATAGCTCGCACCTAGGCGTTCCCATTGGTGCACGTCAAGGCGGTCGCAGTAGCTCCAGTGCTTTAATTAACTGACTTGGATAGACTCCATCTTTGCACAGGGTTGGTGGCATGTGTATTTCCAAGCTATCCCTCTTGTGCAGCTTCTGCGTCCCTCTGGTCTCCCTCGTTTTGTGAGCCGGTCTCGGTCTCAGTTCCTCCCTTTGGAGGGGCGCCTCGGATACTCTTGAGTCTTTCCGTCAGCTCGGGTCTCGAGGTCTCTAAGGGCACGGGGTAGAAGGGTTCAGGGTCCTTTCAAAGTCAGTGAAGCCACGGTGGGTGAGCCTCTCCTCTTCTCCCTTTGATGGGGAGCTCCTTCGCATTACCACCATGCACCATCGCTCGTACGAGTCCTTCTCCGTCGTGATGGCGGGGGGCTCAATGCCGTGGGTATTCAAAGCCTCTCCCAGGCATATCGAAGTATCCCTTCTGGCGCTTAACCCAATGTATATCAATACCTCATTACCCCCTTTTTTCTATATATATAATAAAACAGGGGGGTTATTTCTTTTCGAGCTTTTTCCTTAATAAATAAAACCATAAGTGTGGACCCCCAATATTCTAGATTTCCAAGGGAGTTTTTTACCCCTAGCTCGATATCAACAAATGCTTAATTTATTATCCAATTCATCTATTGGGGTTTCTTTTCTTTTCAATACATGTATAAGTGTCTACCATCATATTTCTAGTTCTCTCATGAATATGCTTACATAACTTTTGGGGTGCATATCATGTGTGCTTCTCATTGCCCATGGAGATATTTAGGTCGATATTACCCTCCATGTGTTTTTTGTGGCGCAGCTTGTGCTTATGGTCCTAGCTAGGCAAGGACGGTGCATAGCACCGGTCATGTCCTCTCTATGCACCAATAGTGGTCATGTCCTCTCAAGCATCTACCTGCATGTACAATAATCCAATGGTCTATGGTAGCTTGGGGGTATTGTACCTCGTAGAGCTCTCTAGGGTCTCTCTTATTAGCCCCCTAGATCCCTCTTTTGTGGGCAGTTGTCCACCCGGCCTAGGATGGACCATTGCCCCACACAAGGTTTTATATAGTGAATGTCTTAAGGGGTACTAGGGGTAAAAGATGCTTGATTACCCATTAGGTTATCGCTCGAATGTTCAAGGAACTTCTAGGGAAGTCATTTTTTAGGAACTCAAGTATCAGCCCCCGACTCCTCCTATCAAACCCGCTCCCTTCAAATTTCTTCATCAGCTTCTCAATCTGTATGAAGGCATTGAAATTCCCACTTTTCATGTAGGGATAGGCATTATTTGTGATAAGATAACTTTTTCCGCAAAGGATTTTGGTATGTTCCCATTCTACCAGATGTATCGGTATACCTTGTAGCTAAGCTCCTCGAGCTTGTCAAATCTGCTTATAACTGCCACCCCGTTTTCTGGGGCACAATAGTAATGGCCATCTCTAGGCAACCAAGCCTAATACTTGGAACCAAGCTTGCATCAATGTATGTAGTGTGCCCTCCACTCGTATGTTCTCCCTTAGGATATGGTTCACGCCTTTCTGCACTTCATTGCAAAGTTGTTAATTCTTAATTAGGGATGTATCCAGTGTTACTACATGGTTCCAATTCTTGTTGATAAACCCAGCCATGTCGGGTTCAAGGCAGTGGCGTGATACGTTCCCTTTATCTCTAAAGTATGGCCATGGTTTCATTAGCTTTGCTCCCAAGTTATCTTTAAAGGACCAGCTAATAGACACTTCCATTATAAACACACTAGCCATTGGCAAATTGTAATCCAAATAAAATCCAAAAAGCAGTTTCTTTACGGAAAAATAATCAAGAAGGGGATTATCAAAGTCCAATGTTATGAATCCTTTTTTATCATTCAAGCGGCAAGTGATTAAAGTAAATTCCCCATGAGGGAGGTGGACAAAGCTCTTTGGGGGGAGGCTGTATACCTGCAAAACATCAATCTTTCTCATCATAGAGGAGGTGCTTCACTGGTAGTTTCACATTGACATCTTGTGTAAAGGACATAGTTCTGCCACCTCTCATAATCTTTGACAGGCGGCCTTACCTGAGATTCTCCTATCTCCAAGTGGATTGAGCTTTCTGCACTGTTTTACCATTCAATCTACTTCGGGGTACTGGTTGTGAATTCATGGCTCTCTTGTAGCCCACCCCACCTCGTGACTGAAATCTGCCTCATTTTGAAGGGCTGGTTGCTCTATGGCTGGTGGTATCATGTCCCCTTACAATTCTTTCCCCATATGAAGAGCATATGAACAGATTCCTGGGGATGGATCTGGGAGCAATGGTAGGGAAGGGCTCTTGTCCAAACTCTGTACCATTGTAAGCATCAATTCTCTCATATACATAAATGTAATGGAGGCTCTTCCAAACAATACCATATCAGGGGTCTTCATAAATCATAGGAATGAGTTGCAAGCTGCTTTCAGTGGTCTACCAGGAAAAAAGTAACCAAGTTATTAACAATGAACCAAATGGCATGGTCAAACCAGAGCGGTTGGGCTTTACAATTCGTTCTTTCCTTGTTGTATTTGCATTTAATATATGGTCTACCCACAATTCGTTCTTTCATTGACATATTTGGGGGTTCTCCTATTTGCTTCATTAAACCTACTCTTGCATTTGCTAAAGACTCCCATTGGGGATGGGCATCTGCCTAATGCAAACATAGCCATGGGGAAGAAGCTGGCCAATGCATGGCTATACACAATTGGGATATCAAAATTTTGAGCCACTTGTCTTGCTTCTGATTTAATACTCTTGGTAGACTATATCTGATCCGTGAGAAATAGCCAAGTGTCAATGTGGAATGGGGCCAAGAGATTCATATCACACAGGTCCCATACTTTGTTATCATGTTCCATAAGTTCTGCTTCCAATACACTGGGTGGGAAGAATGGGTTTGTGTAGGTGGGGCAAGAACTTTTCCTAGTGTTTGTCACAAGGGTCACCATCAACTCTAAAAAGATCATCTCTTGGTCGTCTTGAGATAACCCCTCCATAGTGTAGAAGCTATGCTGGGGAGGAGATTGCAGATTCTGTGGGGGGATAAAACACTTTAGGCCCATGTTTTCAACAAAAACGGGGTTGATCAGGGGGGTCAGGTTGAAATCGAGAAAGAGGTTCCTCATAGTATTTGGAGATGACTCCACAAAGTCCAGGAGGGCTTTGTTATCTTCATGAATGATCCGGTCTAATAATACTTGGAGTTGCTTGATGAGAGTTATTGCCTCTTCTATTTTCCCTTTGTTGAGGACCAAGACTTTGCACTAGTCATTGAAAGATAATTACATTATCAGTAGCCTTCCTGAATCTGGGTGTTCTTTTAATTCCTACAAGTCCAAACCAAAAATGGTCTCATGGACCCTCTGATGGAACATGGTCATGATAGCTCGGCATGCTTGAGAAAGGGCTGGTAGTGGATCCTCATAACCAAACTTGGTGAGGTTTGTGAACCAGGTAGATGCCTAGCGGAGAGAGAGAAACAAACCCATCAAGTTAGGATCTTTGTCATCTTGATGAGCTTGTCACAGTGTGTGTTGCCTATTAGAACAGTAAAATCTATTTCTCCCTTAATACAACCTTCTGGCTCCTAATTAAAAAACTTCCCTTCCCTTCCGTGTGCCTTTAGTCCCATGCAATTAATGTAATTTATTGCTGCAGCGTGCATTTTTATATAAAATATACCCACACATGTACAAATAGATTCTCAACTCTAAGCTCATCATATTATATTAACATTGTCCCAATCAAGCTGCATATCAAATGAATGCTGCAAAATACAAATAGTGTTTCCTTTCTGAAGTTTTCAAACAAAATTGCTAGTTTGATTAGCTCAAGGTATATTTAAGGGTATTTGATATTCCTGTCCTACTTGTGCAATATATGCATTACAGTAAATAGTTCACCCTTTTCTCAGGTACAACTAGCAAGGAGCCTCCCAAAAAGTTTCCAAAAGGTGTCAAAAGGTGGAATAAGTAACCGGCTATATATAATAACCATTCCTGCATTGAGGAATACTGCAAAATATCCTCCCTTCTTTTCAACCAAAAAGCTAAGATAGGTAGCTGGACTCACCCACATCCATCCACAAGCACAGCATGTTAGAACATGAATACAATGCATTGTGGGACTGTACTCTTCATGGCCCCACCACAATTGTTATCCTTATCAACCCCAACATTTTGATTATGACGAAACATGGAAGATAACTTTTAGGGACAATAAGGATCATTATTCCAAGGTGTAGATGCTAATAGCAAGGGCCCTCATATCCCTCCTTGTAAAGAACTTCAGGGGCCATATGGTATGTACATTTATGTTGAATCGGGAGAGTGTAGCCAAAGAATGATGCCATCACGGGTCTCATGCTTAGTCAGAAAAAATGCACCAAACTCAATGTTGAATCTAAAATTTCAAAAAATTGTAAGATATCATGTGCTGCTAGTGTAAATGTCACTCCCAACTAATGTAACTAGGCTAGTGGTCTAATAAATATTGCTTTTCAAAAATACTAGAGTAAGTCTTCTCGCTTTAATTTTTTCATTAACCCAAAGATAAATATACCTAGGAGTTCTCACAATAGGTTTGCATTAATAAAGCATATCATTAGTATGTAGTTTGAAATAGTAAAAACAAGTTGACTTAGGGAACTACTCAACAATATTAGTTAGCAATCTCCTAGAGAGCACTTCAATTTTTAGAAGGGGACAAAAGATCTTTGCAGTTTGACATCTGCTTTTCCAATAAGTGTAATGGCTTTGTGATACCATGCTATTTTAAGATCATTTATATGTATCGTTAGTTTAAAAATCCCACTAAGAGCTTCATATCTCCATACAGGCCATATCTGTAGACTTCTAGCCTTGATTTTTGGAATATCTACTGTCTATCCTGTTCCTAGACTTCAGAAATGGTATTTCAAAGCATGCTATAAGGTATTTACAGTCGCCTATCATGAAATGAAGTCCTTTTTTAGGAAAAACGACCAAGGAACAGTCATGAGGATGGTTCATGACCTCCAAGCATGCAAGCTCTAGCATTATTTCCACCTAGGCTACCTATGGAGTCGTGGACTGTTCCATATGTGTATCCTCATATGTCATGCAATCATAACAAATATTTTCAAGTACGAGCAGTATTTTAGTCGTCCATGCAGTATTTTGTATAATACTGGTGAAGTAATCCGCTCGTAACAGGATTCCAAGTTTATCTCACGTGCATATCGAAGGGGAATGCAAGTCAGGGTACAAGTGCAAGCTGAAGATCAATCCATGGCAACTTTGCCTCTCTCGGCGATCCTGAACTTTCGATTTTGCTTAGCAGTTACGTCCTATGGAATGATCACAATTAAATGGTGGGTTTCTTCCATAGCTAACCCAGACTCTGCCAATCAGTATAAAATCTCATACACGCAGTAGTTCGCAAGCAGACCTGAACTACACGTAAAGGAACTTGTAATCCAACAACTAACGCAGGACGAGAAGCTCATCAGCATTCAGATCTAGCCTGCAAAGTCTATCCCAGGTGGTAAATATTCTAGATAGTTACTTAGAGCAGTCTCTCCAAACGTATGTCCAAACGTATGTCGATGGTTTAACGCCTTGGGCTGCAGTACCCAACGAACCAGAACTCGCTCTTGTCTATTGGCAACCTTCAAAGTGAAGTTGTAGAGCCATGCGACCAGCGAAGCGCTCATATGCTATGAGCATGGAAGTTCTAACACTGGCCACGCAGTCTACGAGCCATTAAGTTCTTCGTGTTCATAGATTTGAATACCAGCTAGTGTGCTCCAGCGTATGGGTGGAGCACCTGGGTGCTATCCTTGCTTGGTATAACGAGTCGTCCCGCTACTCCAGCAACGGAGCAATCTGCAAGTACCTCCATGTCGTTCATGTGTTGTAGCAACAGCTCAGACAACTAGCAAGACAGGCGACATGTGCACTACCTGCAAAGTGCAAACATGGCATAGTGCTGAATAGATCTACATGAGCACTATGGCATGTTGGGGGCGTCCCAAAAGCCTACGAGGCTCAGGTTGGATCCATATCGCAGAGGGAGGTCACGACTTCTCTAAGCCCGTTTGTTTCTAACTCCATTCCATCTTCCATGTGCTTTCCCAAGCACTCAAACCATTCAGAGCTGGAACAAGGGAGCGTGACACTAGTCATAAGAAATATAGTGAGGGGGGGGGAGGATTTGTAACCTGTGTATTGTCCATCTCCTGTAAGGTCGTGTGTGGTGCTCAGGTTCTTGGTGGATTGGTGCAATCGAGGTGTCAGATGCTTAGGTTCCTTCTTCTCCTGAGCTGTCCCCTCTTGATTACTTGCAGAAGCCTCGAGTGTAGTGCTCTGCCACCTCGCTTGCTTGAGTCATTTGCCTTCCAGGCGCCCTTCTTGGGGGCCACGCTCAACCTTCATTTGGATTCCTCACTCCTTAGTTTGAGCCTGCATGCCTCAAAGAGTGGGAAGTGAACGTTAGGGGCGTGTTTAATGTCCCTTCAGTTCCATGCTTGGGCTCGAGGTCTTGTGTACCTGAGTCACGCCAAAGCCAGCTTTGAGTGCTCCTGCGTCCTTGTGTGTAATGTCGTACCTAGTGGTGGGGGAGTGTGCTCATTATCATTCTCCCTCCAATCACTTGTTGTTTAGCTCTAGACCGTATGCTAGGCATAGTTGGGTCGTTTATTTTCTTCCCTTATTGTATTTTCAGGGATATGGGTAAGGCCATGCCATGGCTCCTTAGTCATTGGTCTATACGACCCTCTATTTTTTGTCCTCCCTTATGGGTCTATATGGCCTTCCTTCACTTTTCATATGCAAGTCAAGTTTTTTCAAAAACATGATTCCATATTTTCTCAGTAGTATGTTTCTATTTAATGTAACCATTCCCAATGTGGATTAACCCAATGAGGTTCCTCCCTTATTTCCCATTTCTCTTTGATTCCGGAGCAGGGGGGGGGGGCTGGGAATGTGTGTGTGTGTGTGTGTGTGCACGTGTGCATGTGCGTGTGCATATGCATGTGCATGTGCATGCATGTACACGTGCACATGTGCGTGTGCGTGTGCGTGTGCGTGTGCGTGTGCGTGTGCGTGTGCGTGTGCGTGTGCGTGTGCGTGTGCGTGTGCGTGTGTGTGTGTGTGTGTGTGTGTATGTGTGTGTGTGTGTGTGTGTGTGTGAGAGAGAGAGAGAGAGAGAGAGAGAACCAAAATAGAAGGGGCCCACTTTGAAAAAAATGGTGCGGTACACTTTTTTAAAACAAAAGTATTTGTATAGTGTTGCTACAAGGCAGTTCTAACAAATTGCTCACTTCTACTATTAGGCTCTTTTTTTACATTGTTCATCGATGTTTTTCCCTTTATTTTGTATTGAAAATGACGTCTGTCGATATAAGCAAAGGGGTAGCGAAACGTCCATATAAGCATCAAGTTCTAGAATAAAGCGTTGATAAAAGCATCGGTAAGCTTTCTGGAAAGATACACAGCATCGAAAAAAGTGTCAAAAAATGTCAGGCACATTAACATGGTGATTTTAATCTGACACCTTCCAATAATGAAATACATTCACCAAAAAATATATTGGTATCCTCATCGTGAGTATGATTCTCATTCTCTCAATCATCCATGGCCAAGTCTCGCATATCTTTAGAGTGTAGATCGAGGTCCCAAAAATTAGTGTCCGAGAAACCCTATGAGGAACTCAAGCTATCTTCACATTCCAAAACTCTAGTAAAAGGGTTATCGGAAGTGCTAGCTTCCAACCCATCTATTTCTTGATCTTCCATTTCATTTCCTTTTTCCACATCTTGAAAGACATGTCGGTTTCTAGGTGCAACTTGAATCACAAACCACCACTGGTTGTCCACTCGATCAGGCTGAAAGACCACCTAAGACAAAAATCAATGATACATTCATGTAAACTTTTCCACATCTTGAAAGACATGTCGGTTTCTCGATGCAACTTGAATCACAAACCACCATTGGTTGTCCACTCGATCAGGCTGAAAGACCACCTAAGACAAAAATCAATGATACATTCATGTAAACTTTAATGAAGTGGAAGGAAAAATGATGTCCATATAAGAAAAGTGCTTACTTGCTCGCAGTGTGTGGGTAGCATGAATGTTTCAGTAAGGTCATCCCAAATGTTTGTTGCATCAATGGATAAAAAACCCACTTGAATCCTTTTTTACTATAGCTTGAGCACCTCTGCAGATGACTTTGAACCATTTCACATCAAAAATAAATACTTGAAATTTTTTAAATTTCAATTGCAAAATATCTTGAATGGTTCCAACATAATCCATTTCTCCTACGATGAGATTTGTATCCCTTGCACTAGCTCTACTGTCTTGCGAAAAGTTGGCCATGACTCCTTGATCAAATGTGTTATGGTTTACATTAATCTTCTCTACTCTGTAGTGATTACCATATGCCCAGGCCCCATATTGCATCGAACGAACAATATTGTAATTAAAGGTAATGGATTCTCCTTAGCAAAAGATACAAAAAGTTTATAAATGAATGTAAATAAAAGCACCATGATTATATACCTTTAGATCACAACCCCATGCAAATTCCTCCTCCATATGTGTCACAATCTCCCCTCTTCAACTAGCATCTTCAAGAGTGCCTTCTAACCAATCAATGGTGCATTTAGCAAGAAATTCTACTAATTCTGGGGGATACTTCTTACCTCTATTGGCCCTTCGCCACGCTTTTCTATCCTCCTCCCTTTTTGCTCTTTCTTCTTCATATCATTTGATCCATTTCGCCACAATTGTAAAGACAAAAGGTGTTCACTTTGAGTCGCAAAGAGACACTCATTTTCCTTTCCGTCCCCTTCCCTTAGCCGATCTGATCTCCTACAACCCATGGGTCATTGCTATCATCCCAAAGTCGAGGCATATCTACATGATTGTACAAGAAACTCCATACTGTAAAACATTGACTCTTGCACCATCCATCCTTCTACCATGCTTCCCTCTAGTCTAGCTTTTTGTATTACATACCCTTTCAACACCTTCATAGACCATTCCAAGAAAAACATCCATCGGCTATATAAAGTGCCTGCATATGCCACTTCATCGGCCAAGTGCACAAGTAGATGCAATTGGATGTCCATGATACTTGTTGGAAATGCCTTTTTAATCAAAAATATGGATTTGATGGTGATAATTCTCAATTTTGAAATGGATGATTTCTTGATTTCTTTTGATGATATCATCCTGCATTTATTTATTGGTACACAATATAACTAACCTTTGCAATAACAAGGGAAATTAGATGCACTAGCAAACCCTTTGACATACTCACAAATAGACCGAGCTTATTGATGGTGTTTGATGCATCTTTAGTACTGCATCCTCGCAAAGCAATTGGCAGAACATACTATAGTACCAATCATGTCATGTTAGAAAAATTGAAACGAGAGTTCAAAAATGTTTCCAAATCCAGTGTAGGGAAATAAGGTTACCTATATCATTTTGTGCCTATCATGCGACTTTAGACCACTTAGTTTTCCTTTCGAGCTCAAGGCACCTTTAAGTTATGTATGTACTCGGTTGGGGTTTTCATACCTGCGATAACACTCTTCACCCAAGCCTCTTCTGCTTTTGTCAACACCCATGGTGCCTTTGGTAAAATCACCTTACCAGCATAGTTTTGTTTTGGCCAAAAGGGTCTTTTGATTTTCATCAGTTTCAAGTCCTCTTATGCTTTTGGAGTATCTCTATCCCTAATCGTATGTTTTCACAAACTTTTTGAGACATTTTTGTGGGGGTTAAAGGTCAGTGTGCCTTTACCCCGGTTATGTACAATACTCAAACACATATATAAATGAATGAAAAAGAAGATGGTTCTGCACCCACCAAAACTTGTGTGGCTCTCTATCTCCCTCTCTCTCTCTCTCTCTCCTTCTTCCATTCTTGCTTCCATTGAGAGCACTCTCAACTGGTATCAGAGCCCGGGTGATCTAGCTGAGCGTGCGTGAATGCTTGGAAGCTTAGCAGCTCTGTGGGAGGAAGGAGAAGCTCTGTGGGAAGCTTTGTGGGTGACTTTACTTGCATCCGAGTGTGCAGAGACTTTGGAGAAACCTTTGGAAAAGTCACTTTGGCTTTGCGAAGTGGTTTTTGAGAGCCTGTTAAGTGGTTTCAAAGAAAAAGTCGTTTTTTGAGCTTTTCCCTGTTCCGTTCGATGACAGAGACTCCGTATTGACTTGTAGAGGCAACTATTGCTTGCTTTTGGTGTCCACATTACTTCAGGAGCCTGGAAACACCTTTATTCTTGAATCTGGGATCATTTCATTGGATTTCTGAGTCACTGTGTTAGTTCCTGCGTTTTTTGCCCGGGTGTTGGAACTCAAGTTTGGAGCAACCATTTGCAGATCTATCAGTTCCGGTGGACTCAAGAGGTCCTAAAACTTCTATGTTGCTCATCATTCGCACTCCGGTGGAGTTTACAAACAGCTCTGTTTCAAAAAACGTTTTTCATACTAAGGTTTTGAAACCTTAGATTTATGCCACATGGCAGTGGATAAGTGTTGACTCCCATTTCTCACTCATCGGTTGGGATTTTGGAGTTCTGGCAGAAGAGAGATATTTGTAGATTTTCTTGCTGAGTCCGATTATGCAATGGCGCCCATGTTTTGAAGCATCTCAGGTTCTATTTTCAGTAGCGCTCATTACCGTGGGACTATGATTTCTTGAGCATACCTTATGCAAATCACTCTGGTTGCAGTTTGAGCAGTGTGCGCTCATTCGTTGTATGCATTGGGTTGCAATGGATGATTTATAGGCCATTTGGATGCATTGCGGTCCTTGTTGGATGCGCTGATAGGCCCAAATTGCCTTGTGGGATGCTATTTTTTATGGACGCTTTGCACATGGATGCTATTTTATGCTGAGGGACAGCTTTGACACATTGTTGGTGATGCACTGATAGTGCTATGCTCTCTTGGATGAGATATAATTGATGCATATGCCAGTGAACGGTGTTTATGCTTGAGTCATTTGGCACTTATTGGCATTTTTTTTGGGCCAGATTTGCTCATATGGATGCATAGTATATGCACATGAGTCATATGCATCTTTTGATGCTTTGAGCTTTGAGTTTTTTTTTGTGATATTTCAGTCTATTGTGGCACACACATTTGGGTGCACCTGGTATTTGGTGTGATTCTCTCTTGCAGGGACTAGCATTTGGGATTTTGTTTCATTTGCATCATGGCATCCTCTTCCATGCCTGAAAAGGAGTTTTTCAGCATTAAAAAGTTTGATGGGATAAACTTTTCTTTGTGGAAAGAACAAATAAGGGATGTGCTTATTCAAAAGAAGCAGATTAAACCCTTAGCAGGGATTGAAGCTAAGCCTGCAAATATGTTTGAGGATGATTGGAATGAGTTGGATGCATTAGCAAAGTCTACTATTAGACTTCATCTTGCAGAGTCAGTTTATTTCACAGTAGTAAATGAGCAGACTATGGAAGATTTGTGAAAGAAACTGTGTGCCACTTATGAGAAGGAAACTGCCTCTAATAAAGTTTACCTCATGAAGAGGTTGTTTGAGCTGCAGATGAAGGAAGGGGTCTCCATTGCTTCTCACTTGAATGAATTCAATATTATTTTCAGCCAGCTTCAGGCTCAAAAAATGAATTTTGATGCGGAGACTAAGGCAATATTTCTCTTATGTTCATTGCCATCCTCATGGGATACCTTCCGTACAGCTGTCAGTAACTCTGCACTTGGTGGAGTACTGAAATTTAATGATGTTGTGGGTAGCTTGTTGGCCGAGAAGATTAGACGGAAGTCTATGGATGGCACCAAGCAGGATGCAGCCTTAAATGTGCAAAGGGGCAGATCACAGTTCAGGGGGAAGTCCCAAGAAAGAGGGAAGTCTCGTAGCAAATCCAGGGCACGGAACATTGAGTGTTACCATTGTGGCAAGAAGGGCCATATGAAAAAGGATTGCTACAAGCTGAAAAGAGAGCAAAAGGATAAGAAAAAGAATGCAAATTGGGGTGCAAATCAAAAGGAAGAGAGTCCAAGGGAGGACAAAGGAAAAGTGAAGATCGAGGAGATCAATGCAGTCACACATGATAGTGACAATGACGTTCTCTTCATGTCTAGTTTATCTGCAGAGTTGCTTGCCACTTCAGATGATGCATGTTCCCAGGATTGGATTTTGGATTCTGGTGCTTCATTCCATGTTACTCCCCATAGGGAATGGTTCTCGACGTATGACAGTGGAAAGACAGGTTGTGTGCATCTTGGAAATGACTATGCATGTGACATAGTGGGAGTAGGTGACATAAAGTTTTCTTTTGCAAATGGGTCTACATTTGTTTTGAAACATGTGAGACATGTGCCTAAGCTGACCAAGAGTCTTATTTCAGTGGGTCAGCTAGATGATGCTGGTTTTCACACCACTTTTGGCTTTCAGAGTTGGAAAATTCAGAAGGGCTCTATGCTTTTGGCCAGGGGTACCAAGTGTGGGACTTTGTATCCCTTACATGTATCAGGGGTATTTAATCATGTTGTTGCAATAACCGAGAAGCCAAGCACTTCTTTGTGGCATTGCAGGTTAGGGCACATGAGCCAGAATGGAATGAAACTCTTATGCCATTTGGGTTATGTACCGCATTTGAGTTTCTTTGATTTTGAATTTTGTGAGCACTGTCTCTATGGGAAGCAGACTAAATCAGCCATAAAAGAAGGGGAAAGAAAGAGTTTGAAATGCTTGATTTGGTGCATTCAGACGTATGTGGTCCCATGCCTACACGGTCATTAGGCGGGGCTGAATACTATGTGACATTCATTGATGATGCAACTAGGAAAGTGTGGGCTTATGCTATAGCTCGGAAGAGTGATGTGTTCCAGGTATTTCAGAAATGGCTGGCCTTGGTTGAGAATCAGTCAGGTAGAACGCTTAAATGCCTACGGACTGATAATGGTGGAGAGTATCTCTCTCATGACTTTCAGCATTTCTGTGATACACGTGGGATTAAGAGGGAGCTCACATCCCCTCGTACTCCAGAGCAAAATCCAGTTGCAGAGAAAAGATGAACCGTACCATTCAAGAAAGGTTGCAATGCATGCTTTCCAATGCAAGTCTTTCTGGTGGTTTTTGGGCTGAGGCAATGAAGACTGCAGTGCATGTGATCAATAGATCACCTAGTAAGAGTTTGGATGGTGGTCTCATGGTGGTATTCCTGAAGAGGCATGGAGTGGCAAGAAGCCCTCTTACTCTCATTTGCGTATATTTGGGTGTGAGGCATATGCACATGTGCCAAAAGAGCTTCGAAAGAAGCTAGATCCTAAGTCTAGGAAATGCATCTTTCTGGGTTATGGTGAAAGTGGAGAGATGGGCTATCGTCTCTGGGATCCAGAAGCAAAGAAGATCATACGCAGCCATGATGTGGTCTTCAATGAGAAGAAGATGCATAAGGCACCCATGAGGGATGTGGAAATGAGGAGAATCACTTTCCAGGATGTGAATCCACCTACATATGTTGATAGACAGCAAGCTGTCCATGCACCAAATGTGCAAGAAATGGTACCACCAAGTACTCCTACAGGTATACAATAATCAAGGGTAGATGATGGATCATCTATTGGTGGAAATGATGAGCCAAATGTGGCTGATATGCAGGTGGGACAGCAAGCTGAAATACCCTTGAGAAGATCATCTAGAGTGTCTAGACCGCCTGATAGGTTTGTTCCAGGGGTAGACTATGTGATGCTTACTGATTGCGGGGAGCCTTCTTGCTATAGAGAGGCTATGATGCATGAGGATCAACGCAAGTGGGAGTATGCTATGCAATCAGAGATGAGTTCACTTATGAAGAATAAGACTTGGGACTTGGTTTCTTTGCCACATGGAAAGAAAGCATTGCCATGTAAATGGGTCTACAAAATGAAGGTCACAGGTGATGATGTGCCTAGGTACAAGGCCCATTTCGTTGCTAAAGGATTCAAGCAAGAGAAGGGTGTGGACTTTGATGAGATATTCTCTCCGGTTGTGAAGATGACCACACTTAGATGCATGCTTGGACTAGTGGCAATAGAGGATATGGAGCTTATGCAAATGGATGTCAAGACAGCTTTCTTGCATGGGGATTTGCATGA
The DNA here is from genome assembly GCF_047967505.1 of Dipteris shenzhenensis. Lineage (NCBI taxonomy): Eukaryota > Viridiplantae > Streptophyta > Polypodiopsida > Gleicheniales > Dipteridaceae > Dipteris > Dipteris shenzhenensis. The sequence goes on along the minus strand of NC_141601.1, from coordinate 768,103 downwards.
GGAAATTTACATGGTGCAGCCGGAAGGCTTTGAAGAAAAGGGCAAAGAGCATTTAGTTTACAAACTGAAGAAGAGTCTCTATGGTCTTAAGCAAGCACCTAGAGAATGGCATCAGAAGTTTGATGCTTTCATTCGGTCCCAGGGTTTTAGAAGGAGTGAAATTGATCACTGCCTCTACACTAAAAGGGCTAAGGATAATATCGTGATAATCTTGGCACTATATGTGGATGATATGCTATTGGCTAGCAAGAATACTTATGAGCTAGATGCATTAAAGGCCAAGTTGTATGAGGCCTTTGATATGAAGGATTTGGGACTTGCAAGTCATATTCTTGGTATGCGCATCATGCGTGATCGGAGTAGGAAACTCCTTTGGCTTTCACAAAAAGAGTATGTTACAAAAGTATTGCAGCGTTTCAATATGGAGGGGGGGAAGGCAGTGAGTACTCCATTGCCTCCATATGTGAAACTGAGTCATACAGATAGTCCCAAATCAGATGAGGAGAGGGCCATGATGGCCAAGGTTCCTTATGCATCAGCAGTTGGGAGTCTTATGTATGCTATGATAGCTACTAGACCAGACATTGCATTTGCAGTGGGAGTTGTTAGCCGGTATATGGCTAATCCAGGAAAGAGGCATTGGGAGGCAGTTAAGTGCATCATGAGGTACATGAAGGGTACCAAGGAGATGTGCATCTGCTTTGGTAAAGGAGACATGCGTGTACTTGGGTACACAGATTCAGACTATGCAGGGCATGTGGATAGTAGGAGATCCACTTCTGGTTATGTGTTCACCTTTGCAGGTGGTCTTAAGCAAGCACCGAGAGAATGGTATCAGAAGTTTGATGCTTTCATTCGGTCCCAGGGTTTTAGAAGGAGTGAAATTGATCACTGCCTCTACACTAAAAGGGCTAAGGATAATAGCCTGATAATCTTGGCACTATATGTGGATGATATGCTATTGGCTAGCAAGAATACTTATGAGCTAGATGCATTAAAGGCCAAGTTACATGAGGCCTTTGATATGAAGGATTTGGGACTTGCAAGTCATATTCTTGGTATGTGCATCACGCGTGATCGGAGTAGGAAACTCCTTTGGCTTTCACAAAAAGAGTATGTTACAAAAGTATTGCAGCGTTTCAATATGGAGGGGGGGCAGTGAGTACTCCATTGCCTCCATATGTGAAAGTGAGTCATACAGATAGTCCCAAATCAGATGAGGAGAGGGCCATGATGGCCAAGGTTCCTTATGCATCAACAGTTGGGAGTCTTATGTATGCTATGATAGCTACTAGACCAGACATTGCATTTGTAGTGGGAGTTGTTAGCCGGTATATGGCTAATCCAGGAAAGAGGCATTGGGAGGTAGTTAAGTGCATCATGAGGTACATGAATGGTACCAAGGAGATGTGCATCTGCTTTGGTAAAGGAGACATGCATGTACTTGGGTACACAGATTCAGACTATGCAGGGCATGTGGATAGTAGGAGATCCACTTCTGGTTATGTGTTCACCTTTGCAGGTGGTGCAGTGTCGTGGATGTCTCGCACACAGAAGTGCGTTGCTTTGTCTACCACAGAGGCTGAGTATGTTGCAGCCACAGAGGGTTGCAAGGAGGCTATATGGCTTGATCGGCTAGTGGGAGATTTGGGGATTCATACAGGTGTACCGACATTGCATAGTGATTCCATGAGTGCTATTCAACTAGCACGGAATCCGGTCTTTCATGCAAAGACCAAACACATTGAGGTCAGGTACCATTTCATCAGGGAGGTACTTGAGGACAAGCGCATAGAGCTTGTCAAGGTTCATACACATGATAACCCTGCAGATATGCTGACGAAGAGTCTACCTAGTCAGCGGTTTGAGTATTGTCGCGTATTGATGGGCATTGGATAGTATGCTCACTGGTTGTTCTCCCTTAAAGGCACATTGTCCTTTAAGTGGGAGGTTGTGGGGGTTAAAGGTCAATGTGCCTTTACCCCGGTTATGTACAATACTCAAACACATATATAAATGAATGAAAAAGAAGATTAGGGTGGTTCTGCACCCACCAAAACTTGTGTGGCTCTCTGTCTCCCTCTCTCTCTCTCTCTCTCTCCTTCTTCCGTTCTTGCTTCCGTTGAGAGCACTCTCAATTTTTGAATATGTACATTGGGTCCACTAGTAGATATGTCACTTTATGATGCCTCCAATAAGGAAGAGTAAAATATGGAAAGACGTTGTATGCTTCGTGGAGGTGTTTTGACTTTTGGATCATGCCAAAGTTGCTCCCAATCATCGGATCTCATGAGTCATGAGACTAGAGGAATAGGGGCTAGTTCAACCTCCCCCAAAGATGAATAGACTTGATATGGATGGTCCATAGGAAGAAACAGCATGTGCTTCTCATATACCACCTTGTTTAGATCATTTGTGTGCCAACTGCACAAACTGTCTCCACAATATGGACATGCAAAGTATCCAGACACTTGGAGACCTAATAAAATTATGGAACAAAATAAATTAGTCTCGAGAAGTGAAAGAAGAACACAATCAATCACACTACCAATTTTGATGAGTTGGGAGCCAATGGTGAATTAAATTTTGTACCTAAGCAATCATGTAATCCAAGATAATCGTGCATGGTCTACATTAGAATGCCTTTCACATGAAAATGGTGTTGGCCTAAAGGCTTTGAAATGTCATAAACTTGCATGCCGCTCCATAAAAGTTGCAACTTGTCTACCAAGGGGGCTAGATACACATCCATGTTCTTCACTTTGTGCTTGGCTGGCACAATGAGTGCCAGCATCAAATGTCCCTTCTTTATGGTCATCTAAGGAGAAATGTTGTAGATTGTGACAACTACTAGCCACATTGGCCATGATGTGGATTGATGTCCAAATGGGTTAACACTATCCATAGCCAATCCAAGATGCAAATACCGAGGCTCAAGCCCAAACTTTAGACACTTCTTATCTACCTACCTCCAAGCCTTGCCATCTATAGGGATCCTTAAGGTTCCATCCGTGGAGAGGTTACAAGCATGCCAATCCATAAGTCCAGCTAATGATCCACAATGAAATAGATGTGAGATGCATGCTAAGATGGGCATGTGTCACAGAACCCTTTGTCTTGTTTGTCTTGTCGTTATCGAGATGCACCACATTAGGAACAAGTTGTAATCTTCTTGCATGCTCCTTTGTAAAGGATGCAATCATTGGGACATGCATGAATTGACTTGTAATCCATCCCTAATGATGTAGAAATTTTCTTTACATCATATCTTGAGTCAATAATTGTGTTTCCTTTTGGGAGTAGTATTTGAAGTGACCTAAGACATCGATCCATTCAATGAATTGAAGCATTAAATTGGAAGTACATGCAGTGAAACTCTATGTGAAGTACATCAAAACTCTTACAGAAATAGGGACGAGACACTAGTGTCCGACCATCCATAGGTTGCTTGTAAATTTAAGATCAGAAGAATTATTACAAGATGAGATTTGCTTGCCCCTTCATATAAGATGGTGCTTACTTCACGTCGCAAGCTTTCCTCTTTAGGAATCATGTTGTCCTCCTCGTTCTCTTCGAGATCTTCATCTCTTTCATCTTGGGGTGAAGGATCATCAAAGTAGGTGTTTATCATTTCTTGCATAATTTCATCCTTTTTCAGTGCATCCTCCTCTTCAATGCCTCTCGATCCATTTGCATGGTCAAGAATGGACATTTCAAATTTTTTGCCAATGCATCCTCCATGATGGTACACAAAAAAGCCTCAAAGGTCTTAGGGGCATGCAAATGGGATGCGATGGCCATCATACTCTACATGGGACTTAAACTCACCTAATTTAAGGCCCATGCAGAGTATCATGGCCATCGCATCCCATGGTCAAGAATGGACATTTCCATTTTTTTGCCCATGCATCATGGGTACAAAAAAATGCCTCAAAGGTCTTAGGGGCATGAAAATGGGACGCAATGGCCATCATACTTTATGGGGCTTAAACTCGCCTATTTTAAGGCCCATGCAAAGTATCATGGCCATCGCATCCCATTTGCATGGTGGGATGCGATGGACATGATACTTTGCATGGGCCTTAAACCAACTTGGTTTAAGGCCTATTTAAAGTATCATGGCCATCGCATCCCATTTGCATGGTCAAGAATGGACATTTCCATTTTTTTTCCCAGCAGTGAACCAAGCACAAAGATAATTTTCAATACATAAGGTTTCTATAGGGAATTTTTTTAACATAATTTTTGATGCTTTTTTTAACGCTAATATGGACACTGTCAAGATAAAAAACCCATTACCTTATGGAGGGGGAGGGGGAGTGTGCGGTTGTGCCCCCCCCCCCCCCTCTCTCTCTCTCTCTCTCTCTCTCTCTCTCTCTACCTTTTCTCCCCATCCCCATCCATTCCCCTCCCCTCCTCTCCCCTCTCACATGGCCATGGATGCAGTTGCAAATCCCCCCCTTTCCCCTTTCCCCTCCCCTCCCCTCCCCTCCCCTCTTCCTCCCCTTTCCTTCCTCACCTCCCCCTTCCCCTCTCATCCACATCCCCCTTCTTCTCCCTTTCTCACCCCTCCTTTACCCCTCCCCTGCCCTTCCTTCCCTCCCCCTCCTCTCCCCTTCCCCCTTCCTCACCCTCCCCTCCCCTTCTCTTCCCCCTTTCTTCACTTGCCCCTCCCCTCCCCTACTTTTCCATCTTCCTTCTCTTCCCCCTCCCTTCCCCCTTCCTTCACTTACCCTTCCCTTCCCTTCCCTTCCCCCTCTCCTTTCCTTTCCCATTCCTTTCCCTCTCTCTCTCTCTCTTACCCCCTCCCTTTCTCTCTCTTTCCCCCTCCCTCCCCTCCGTCAATAGCCATAGCATGAATCCCACATCGACATGGATGAAATTATTGGGCTGGTCCAAGTCATACATGGGCTGGATTGGACTTAATGTGATCGTCCAAAACCAGCTTGATGATTGGAACATTAATATACACTTGCTCGTTAATGCAATTGTCCTAAATTGAGTTTTATTAATGTCTAATTGATGACTACTAGCTCAATGGTTGAAATTCGTTGTGTTTCACCGATAGTTAAAATAGTTAAGTTGCTTACCTTTTAGGCTAGTTTAGTCATCCATGGGCTAGCTTGGAGTCAATGTGATTGTCCTAAACTAGCCCTGTGGCTCAAGCAACAATATATCATTGAGCTAGTTTAGATTAGACACCAGTTATGTGACTCTCATAAACTAGCGCAGTGGTTGAATTTATTTTGTTTCAAAAAGTTTAATAATTGTTTCGTTATTGTTTAATAATTGTTTCACATGTCAGGTGAGAGGATAAAGTTATATCTCAAGTTTATGGCTCAAAACCCTGACATTTTGACTGGGAAAAGAATCTTTGAGCATTGTCAGCCTTGATACATTAGGAAACTCAAAGATGGAAATGCGTGTTGTTGCAGAAAACACATAGACTTTAACCTAGCTTGGCAAGCTTTGAATGACTTAAGATATGATCATGTTCGAGCATTGCTCCATGGAGATAGGTGCCCATGTCTTGCAGATAAATGCATAATGTGTAGGCCACTTGGATCCTTGTCATGTTTACAATGGAGGCCATATTTGGTAGCCTAATGTCTTTGTGGTAGCCATTGGTTTGGCCAAAGGGGTGACACGACACTGAATGCATTTGTGGCACATGCAAGAATTTTAGTTTGAAGCCGAAGAAGAGAAAATTTGATGCATGTCGAAATGCAACGAGGGAAGACAACCCTATTGCTCTAAAATGGAGGAGATTTAGACATGTTAATATTGAAGGATCAGATAAAAAGATATGGCTACTTTCTTATAAGAGTCAAGGAAGCTTATAGATCACGTGGTTCAATCCATCCCAAAATATGTGCTTCACAATTTCATGGCCAGCCTTGCCAATTTTCCCCATGACATTGTTGTCTCTGCCATAGATTTTGCAAAAATTACTCATTTCAAGAACAAGATGAAATACAAAGTGCTCACTATTACAACAAGAAGATAACAATTCTAATGCATATCACATACAATCATTTTCTTAACTCTTCTATTACTAATGCCAATCTACTTGCTGACCCATGGGAGTCTAGGTCAATGCAATGCACATACCATTTTTACATTTTAGATGGGAACACGACACCTTATATGCTTTTCTATTGCATTGGGAATGGCTAAAAAAAGATGAACCCATGTACAAGAAAATATGAAACAACATTGGGTGTGGTCAAATGGTTCTTCCTCTCAATTTAAATTAGCCCGTGGATTCTACTTTGTCTCAAGGTTTAAATGCTTAACAAATCTAAACATGATGTGGAATTTCTTTGGGTCTAGCCATGGCAAGGGGCAACATGATGGATACGGTGTTGTTATTAAGTGAGCTCTATTTAGACCTCAATTAACATTCCCTCAAGAAAAGCTCAATGATGCCCATGATGCTATAACATGGCCAACCTCCCCATAGGGACCAATCACATACAATAAGTTAGAAATAGTATAGTGTGTAGAGTGTTCCATGAAGTGTGTGAATGAAGTACAAAGGAGAAGAGGACACGATTGTGAGGCCATTAAAAGAACTCATTGTTTGCACAACATATGGGGCTTTCAAACAACCACCAACTCAAAACAAGAGGACTTTCTTGTTTCTGAAGTGTGTGCATTAGGGGACACGGCAATTGTGAGGACATTGCAACATGTGAAGGGATGGGATCCACTTCAAATTTTCCCTCTACATGAAGATAGAGATGCCAAAGTTACAAACAATGGACAGACAAAAAATGACTTACCACAATTTGGGGAGTGTTTTGATACCTCACTAATTGCCTAGAAGACAAGGATAGCTTTGTAGTTGTCTCATTGCCTCTGGGGAGAACGAAGAAGATGACCCAAACTTTGTGTTGCAATGTGGCAAACCCAAGCACAAGGTTGATCATTTGAGGATCAATGGGGGAAACAACCTATGACAAGTGGGATGCAGTAGTTAAAGCTATGTGGTACAAAAAAACATCCAAGAGAGGCCACAATTACATTCAGTTACATAAGATCAGTCTACAAACATTTATGTACTCTCATCTAGGGAGAGCTATTAAGTTCTAGTTGCAAGCTGTGCCTAGACAAAAGAAGGGAAAGGGCAATATTATCTTCAAAGATGGATTTAGACACCCATGAGCACATCATGGAGTGTATGAAAATGGTGGAGAATGACTAAGATAGTACAAGAAAATTTATTCTCATTGCACTGGTTGTATTATACCAAGGGAAATGTATTCCACTTATTACTTGGAAACCCATGAGAGTGAGTTTAAGTTTTCCCTCTACATGAAGATGGAGAGACAAACAATGATGCACCACAATTTGGGGAGTGTTTCAATGACCTCAATGATGCTCTAGAAGAGTCTGGAAGAGAGGTATAACTTTGTAATTGTCGTCTCGCTGCATCTGGTGGGGAGAACAAGGAAGATGACCCATACTTTGTGTTGCCATGTACCAAACCCAATCACAAGGTTGAGGAAGCATGTGAGGATCAATTGATAACAACCTTTGAGAAGTAAGATGTAGAAGTTGGAGGTATTTGGTACAAAATAACATCCAAAAGAGGCCACAAGAATAGTCTATTACATTAGATTCCACAAACATTTGTGTCTCATTTGTGTACCCTCATCTAGTAAGAGTTATTAAGTTTTAGTTGCAAGCTATGCTTGGACAAAACAAGGGCGAATTCAAAATGGATCTAGACACACATGAGTACATCATGGGGTGTTTAGGAGTAGCGGGCGATGACTAAGACAGTACAAGATAATGTATCTCATTGCGTTGGTTGTAGTTAAGCCCAAACCAAGGCAAATGTATTCCACTTATTACCTTAAAAATGGAGGGTGTATTTACAATCAGCTTATACAACCACCACGCCTATTTTAGTAACAACCACCAAGTTGCTAACCACAAATTTTAAACAAATGAATGGTATGGCATTCATCTTATAATAATTAAAGGGGACCACCACACTCATGGCAGTTAATCCTAGATGATTTACCATGTGCAACCAACCACCAAGCAAGTGACCACTTATCATGTACTACCACCGTACTTATCTTGTACTCCCACCATGCTTGTTGCTATCCTAAAACATCTTGTATAAATGAAACTTGATGTACTACCACTATGCTAGTTGCGATCCTAAAATAACTTGTATAAAGGAAACTTGTAATTGCATTGCTACAAACTTTTAAGAACTCTTGCAAAAATTAAATAGTGGTTTCAGTAATAATTGAATAGACACACCTCATACATTGTGGTTACAATCCTAAAATAGCTTGTAGAGAGGAAGCTTGTGATATCATTGCTACAAGCTTTCAAGAATTTTGGCAATAATAAAAGAGTGTTTTTAAGACCACTAATAATTAAATAAATACATCTCATAGCTATGTCCCGTCGCCTTGAGGCCTTTTAGCTCTCTGACGGGAGGATCAACCCTTCTCGCTCCATTCCTTTAGGGAGATGGTTCCACATTTTACTTTCTACTTTGAGCTCCCTTCACTAGGCTACTTTGGCTCTTTAAGCTACATCTACTCCCTAATGGGAGGATTGGACTTTCTTGTTTCGTTCCTTCAAGGGACTAGATATTTCCTTTAGGCTTCTTTCCTTCTTTGAGGCTTAAGAGCTTGATGTTCTTCCCTTCAAGTTCATTTCCTTCAGAGGGCTGGTTCTTGCCTTCAAGGTCCCTTCTTTTTGAATGTCCATCCCAAACGGTGAATGCATTTTCAGCATCCACTTTCTTACATTAGATAGCTACAACAGGCAGACACATTTGATCTACCCATGACTTGGGCAATAGCAAAAGACAACTCTGCATCTTGAGGTTGCATCCACAAACACCCTAAAGCCAAACACATGCAAAGGGTGGTTGCGATCAGGCCATTGGATCATGCACTCACCTATGATGTTCCACGATAGACAAAGCACATCTGACCCTGCAACATCTTAAGAGGGTAGTCATATGATTTAACTTTTGCCTACTGTCAATACCATAGTCTAAACCTATACAAGAGCAAGCTATTTTTTAATTCCTTCATACCTCATATTGAGGATGTGGGCATTATGCAATAGCATTATTTGATTCAACTAGCTATCATTGAAGCTTATGAAATTATTTAGTAGCATCTGTGCACAGGCCCCTTCCAAGACATCCACTCTATGTTGGATTTCAGTCAGAATAAAGGATGAAATCACTTAGCAACATCTGTGTAGGCCTACTCCAAGACACCCACTCTAGGTTGGATTTCAGTTAGGATGAAGGACTACTTTTCAAAACTTTCAAAAGCCATTGCAAGCTCATGCACAACCCTATTATAATTTAGTTTAGGCCATTGTGCATATCTTTCCAATATTGTACAATCTTATTGTATTCTCCACCATGGTTGCTCTCTACCCGATCTACATCCTTTTTGCTCTCTACTTAATCTGCATCCTTCCTGGCCTTGAAGCTCTCTCGCAACTCCCGCATCATTACTCTGGATTTTTTATTCTCCCTTGTAGTTCCTCTATCATTTTGTCTTTATCATCGTTCAATGCGTTACGCATGTTGCAGAGACGTTTGTAAAGACCCCCCCTTTTCATTATCTAATCTTCAAGAAGTTATCTCATCCTTTCTTACTCTTGCTCTATGTTGTCCACATCCATTCTAACATCTTCAAGCTACTAATGTAGTTGCTTGATGCACTTCTCTACTTCTTCTCTTTTATTCCTTTCCATCTCTATCATTTTTTCAGTGGCCTCAGCTTGCTCTCATGCCTATAAGGACTTTGCTCCTACCTACTCTATCTTGGGTTCTACACCCTCCCTGAGGATTCACTTAGATAGCACTCTCTTTGTTGCATCAATAGCTTTCTCATGTAGAAAAACCATCTTCTTATGGTATTGCTCCAAAATGGATTTGAGGTTAGTTCCCATCAGGTGCACTAGAACTCCAATTAACTCAGATGATAATGTGGATTTTCCATCCCTATAATCCTTCAAGTCAGTCATGACGCTCTTAGAGATCACCCTTGAGAAAGAGACCATACATTTGCTCAATTCCTCTACTACTGCTTGATGTGAGTACTTTGGGGTTCTTCTCATGTCAGGAAAGAAGTGCCTTGTCTTTTTCAACACATCTTAAACATCTTTTGACAAGCTCAAAGACTTGACTCCACAATTTGCACTAATTCGAGCATTAGGGTATAAAGCTAAAATATAATTTCTCTTCCATGGCTTCTCCAAGAATCGTTCTTGCAAATTTCATGCATGTGTAGCATCTTTTCAATCATGCTTTCATCAATGTTAATATTCTAACTTTAACAGACACTGTATCCCTCCTTCATATTCACTTCATCTATCAACTTGGTGAAGTTGACCAGAGAACCCAAATTGGGCTTTTGAAGATTGTGTGAGGAGATCTCATATGTCAGTATTTCAAGATTGGGGGAGGAAAGATTGTGTGAGGAGCTCTCAGACTATGTAGAAGGGAAGGAGCAGGGTGACATGTCTTGGAGCTTGGTGTGTCCAAGGAAATCCATTGTGAGAGGGGATAGAAGTTGTAGAAAGAGTACAAGGGAGAAAGGTCGAGAGGAAACAGTGAAGGGAGTCAAAAATGGTAAAGGAGTAAGCTCTAGAAAAAACAATGAAGAAGTTCAAGTTGGAAATGGCAGCGGAGTAAGGAAATGGAATAGTGGAGGCTTAAGTATAGTGAGGTCCAATGGAAATGAAATAGTGGAGGCCTGAATATAGTGAAGGAGTAAGGAAATGGAATAGTATAGTGAAGGAGTAAGGAAGAGGTATTGAGTGCCTAAGTATAGTTAGGGCCACAACACCATGGTGGTTGATGCAAGCACCATTGCGAGGGTTGAAGTCAAGCATGTGTAATTAACTAGTGTCTCGAATTTTGATTAATCCAAGGTGGCCATGATTATTTGGATGATGGTGTGGTTGACACCTTGAATTTGATTAATTGAAGGTGGATTAGTGGAGGCCTAATTATAGTGAAGGAGTAAGGAAATGGAATGGTGGAGGTCTATATACAATGAAAGAGTAAGGAAGAGGTATTGAGTGCCTAAGTATAGTGAGGATCACACCAGCACAATGGTTGATGCAGAAATCACCATGGTGGTTGATGTAAGGCATGTGTAATTAATTGGCTACTCAATTTTGATTAATTTTAAAGGTAGCTCATGATTATTTGGGTGGTGGTGTAATTGGCACCTTGAATTTTGATTAATTGAAGGTGGTTCACGATGCACCATCGGGCTTGCATGTTCATGATTATTTGGATGGCACCACTAGGCTTGCATGCTCATAATTATTTGTATGGAACCATTGATCTCGCATGTGATTAAGTAGACTATAGTTAATTATTGATGAGAGGTAGCCTAGCATCAATCACAACCTCAGATCTCTCTCTTTGCTCTTAGATCTCAGTCTCTATTCTTGAGTCTCTCTCACTATATAATGAGCAGATTAAAAGCTTCCACTATGATGGCAAGCAATATGTGATTAATTGGAATTTTGAAAAACTATAGGCAGCTTGAATTTTATGTAGCCTAGATGTGTGCAAAAAATTTAAGCATCATCACCCATGTTTGTTTCACTAGTCTTGTAATTAGCAGCTCAAATTTTGATGAAGGTGGCTCATGATTATCTAGACAGCATCGTTGGGCTTGCATATGTGTAGTTAAATGTAATTCATTTCCAGTCACCATGGTGGCCCATCATGTGATTAATTGATGGTTCGAATGAGTATTTATTTGGATGATTAAGTAGAGTGTCATCAACATGGAGGACGCTATTTAAGTGTGCCCCAGGCTATTTGTCTACTTTTCTCCATGCTCCCCACTAATCTATTCTCATCTACTCCCTTGTTCCAACACCCTCATCACTTCACCATCAACACCTTAATCATTGCCATACCTGTCACTAATCCAAATTTTAGACCTTATAATATTAATGTCATCCCCATCCTGTCTGCTATCTCCTACAAGATGATAGTAAAATTCACTCCATAAGAGTTGAGATTCATGCACTTGTGCCAATTTTTGAGTTCTCCATCGACTCCCTAAAAATCTCCGCATCACCAACTTGATTAAGATGTACACAACTAGCCTCTTTTTAGTTACATTCTATGGATACCCTTCAGACATTGACAAGGATTCCATTTTAAAATGTTAAAATGTTTTTTAAACAAAAACATACTGTTTTAAAATAGCCACGTGGCACACTAGCAGAACATGGTTACTGTGTGGTATTACAAATATACCGCATGATAATGTTTTTACCGCACAGTATCAAGACTTCATCGTGTGGTATTAGTTTGAATACCTTGTGGTATGTCTATGTTACCATGCGGTACATATTGGTATATACACCCTACAAGCAGCCATGGTACTTTATGCTTTCTCAAGAATGTGCGAGCTTGCGTGATTCTCGTGAACACGAAAAAAGACAAAACAAACAAAATCCACAAGGATTAATATAGCTTCACATCACACGTATTATGTGAGTTTTATTATATCCTTGTGAAAAGCATCTTATGTTGGTTGTGAAGCTCACATTCGTCGGCTTTGATCAACTCACACATAGATGCAAGTAGATATTAGTAAGTTATTAGTGCAAATTGATAAAGTGCTAGTTATTTTAATATTTTGTTATTTTGAAGGTTGATAGTAGAATATGGACATGTATTTTGTAATCATTAAAATGTATTAGAATAGAAAAATATATAGAAGTAGGAAGATTTTGAAATAGAAGATATATTCGACTAAGCCGACTGCGAGACTCGCTATGTCAGTATTGATTAGCTTGTTCATAGTTGAGATAAATTTATGTTATATGATATTAGTAAGATAGTAATTAAACAAGTAAATACTTATGAAATATAATTACATTATCTAAATATTGTTGACACAAATCGGCTGTGAGGCTCTCTATGCTAGCCATGATCAGCTCGTTCATTGCCTAGCTGGTTGTGTGGCTCGCATATGCTGGCCTTGATGCTACAATGCAAAGCCATGAGAGGGGAAGGGAGAGGGAAATAGAAGGGGAAGGAGAGGGGAGAGGGGAAGGGAAAGGGAATGGCAACACAAAGGCACAATAAAAGGAAGCGCATGGGGGAGAGAGAGTAAGCTATCGTTGAAGTCCGCCATCTGTGCCACGAGCGCGGCCATCGAGTGGACTTGGGGAAAATAAACATAGGAAAATTGTACAAGAGGTTTGGATTCTCCTTTTGTCGTTCGGCGAACTGGCTCCAAAGCCATCGCCGTTTCATTGGAAAATGGGTTGGGTGAATGCAGCGTGCCCGACCTACGTAAAAATTGTGGGTCCTGCAAAAAGAGGATGTGCCAAGGTGGCTGCAGTCCGACGTTGGTCATCAGTGGGGAGCAGGGATCCAGCTCCTAGTACCCAGCTCGCTCCATTGAGGGATGTTCCTGCCGCCATGTCCAGAATTGCTTTTCTATAAGTTTTGTGAGGGGGCAGACTTCGAGGAGTGCCTTCGCTTTGGCACCACCAGTGGTGAAGCATCTCCTCGTTTGGTGTTTCTTGAAAGGGCTCAAGGAGCTTGGCCCAATAAAGCCCTTCGTCTTGGGGTTCTTCTTGAACTTGATCGTCGTCGCCCGCAGGAAAGTTATTTTTGTCTTCAGTTGCCGTGGGCGCATCTTCAAGTGGTGGGTTTGCACCAAGCAACAGCCGGAGAAGACTAAAGATGCGAGCTGGGAGGTCCTTGGCATCGGGCAGAGCATCCAGGGTTTGTGCATCCAGGAGTGCTTGTGCGGTGCGTTGTGTGGATGAGGAGGGATGAGAGGGTGCGGAGGAAGATTGTGGGGAAGGGTTAGAGGGTTGGGATGAGGAGGGACCAGCCCCAGAGGAGGGTTTTGGGCGATCTAGTTTAGACGGATTAGACGGTGGACGGGGGTGGTTGAAGTCAAATATGGCGTGGGGGAGGCTGGCGTTGAAGTCATCGAGGCGGGGTGGATATGCTACATGGAGATCCTCAAACTCTAAGAGGCATCTGCTACAACTAGTGGTAGATGTTATTGTGGGGATGGTAGATTGCGTGGTTGTAAGGGAGGAGCAGATGATAACAAAATTCTGCCTCTTACGTAAGTTCGAGGAGGGTGTCCTGGGGGGGACAGAGGGAGGCGTTTCTGATTCCCATAGAAATTATATACATTAGGGTGGAGCGACAAATCCAAAATGTCTTCATCGTATTCCAGGACAACGTCCTCGTAGAAATACGACATGACAATTGTGGGGTGGAGGGACTGCGGGGAGCGGCGAAGAACAAGGTGGAAGCCGGCGGCGGAGGTTAGGGCAATGGCTAAGTTAATGTGGTAGGAAGCGGTGATGGTGTGCAAAAGATAGTGTGATTGGTTAATGGTGCAGTGCAAGTTCAATGGAATATGCAGAAAGAAGCCTGGAATTCTCCGCCTTGTGCCTATTGTCTTCAAACTCCGGTGATTGGCTTGATGCTTGCACTTGACTCTGTTCTTGGAGACGGATAATAAGAACTTTTTGTTGGTTGATGATATCGTGGAGGTGGTTGAATTGGAGGGATTGATTTTCGTTCGTGGGCCTTGCCATCTCGAGCTCGCCTGTGCTGTTGCACTGCCTATTGTTGGAGTTGCGGGAATCTTTCATTGGTCGCATCCGGCCTCTAGATTGGCAATCCGGGCTTGGAACTCTTGGGCCTCCTTAAGAGCAACTTCTCCAGCCGCTTCAACCAACCTTCGCGTGTTCACTTCAACCGTCAGTCGTTGTTGAAGCCGGGCTGCATCTCGTGCTTGCTTCTGTGCTAGCTCGGTCGTTTGGGAGAGGATTCTTGCGGCATATTGAGTCATCTTGCCTAAAGCGTCCATATATTGCATTTCATGCCGCAAGGCCTCGTCCGATTGACTCTGCATAGCGTCCTGATGTGTGGGCATGGACGAGTACTTTTCTGAGGAGCAGTACACCATTGCTTTAAAAGTGTCTCGAAGGAACTCCTGCGGGAGGGTTCGAGGGGCTGGGAGGATGAAGGACCCGGTTGGTCCTGGGGAGGTCCTTGCTCTTGTCTTGCCTTGTCCTGGCCTCCTTGCTTCTTCTTTCCCATTAATGTTTCTCCCTCTCCCGTTGTTCCTTCTCTTGCTACTTCTTTTGGCGCTACTCTTGTTCTTGTTGTTCCTTCTCCCTCTGTTTTTCTTCTAGCCGTTCTTGTTCAATCATGTGTGCCTCGAGGGTCTGCTGGCTTCCTCTGCTTCTTCTCTCCCGTTGTGTGGTTGCCGATGGTGGTGAGCTGGCTCCGCTGGTGCTGCTGGACGATCCGCGTACCATGTCATTGAACCAGGAAGCAACGTCCATCTGCTTGGGTGGCTCGCTACTTTTGCATTAAATATGAGGACCTTGAAATATACCTTCTCCGAATCCTAGCTTTTGCAATGTCTCTCGCCAATATTCCTGACATCAGTTAAGGATTCGCCTCTAGGCTCAAGGATGTGGGGATGACAGTGCATGAACTCCAGTGCCTCCCACGCCAACTTCAGCTACACTCCCTTCACCAGACTCACTCCTTCTCTTGGCTGCAGGTTCCGTTTCCTCTTTGTGCGCATTCGTTTCTTCTCATATGCTCTCCTTATCTTCGTCCATTGGAGAGCATCCATGTTTGGCTCTCACCAACGCTGCAAGGACTAGACAACACGCATCTAGCCAGACGCATTGTACAAGCCACATTAACAGTTAAAATATTAATTTCTATTAATTGTTAATAGATGCAGTACAGCCCGGCTTCCTTTCTTCAAACCAAATGGGATTTAGCATGCCATTTTTGGGTAGATGTGCCACCGGCCTAAAGTGCAAGCCCAACGAATAGTTTTCCAAGTATGTTATTTTCTTACCAAAAAAGCCTCAAAAGCAAACTAGAAATATTTTTTAAAAATCAGCGAATTTCGCTTCCTAAGAGAGGCCTTACGGCCAAAAACGCTAAAGATCCCTTTACTCTCTTGCATTCCCATCCTTTACCTTGTTCTTTTCTCTCTTCCTTTCTTTTACACGGATCCCGTGGACCTCTTCTATGAGCAACTTGGCGATGGAGATGATGACACCTGGTTGTGGCGACCATCAACTCCAAGTTATAATGAGTTGTCTCTTCACGAGAAGGCCTGTGTCAATCTCTTAGAGCACAGGGCCAGCTTCTGTAACTTGTAGGATCTACCATGTGGGCTCTCGAGGAAGGGTCTCCGTTCAATCCGAGCCTGCAACACGGAGCCCTTCCCTCGGCTATGGAAGGACCCAGCCTTCCATTCGGACCAAGCCTGCAGCACGGAGCTCTTCCCTCAAGCTATGGAAGGACCTAGGTCCTTACGTTCAGATCGAGCCTGCAGCACGGAGCCCTTCCCTCAAGCTATGGAAGGACCCAGCCTTCTGTTCAGACTGAGCTTGCAGCATGGATCCCTTGCCTCGAGCTATGGAAAGATCCTTCCATAGCTCGAGGCAAGGGATCCATGCTACAAGCTCAGTCTAAACGGAAGGCTGGGTCGGCGGATCTTTCCATAGCTCGAGGCAAGGGATCCATGCTGCAAGCTCGGTTTGAACAGAAGGCTGGGTCCTTCCATAGCTTGAGGGAAGGGCTCCATGCTGCAGGCTCGGCCCGAACGGAAGGACCTAGGTCCTTCCATAGCTTGAGGGAAGGGCTTCGTGTTCATTAGGGAAAAAGGGAGCTCATTTTGGGGCCCTATAAGAAATTCACTATTTTTTGATTTATTTCTCTCCTAAAAGACCTCAAAAATAGTAAAATACGGAAACGTGGCTCAGAACTGTCAGTAAGGACTACAGAACTGTCAGTTCAGAAAGGAATAAGATAATCTTTTGTCTAACTAACACGATTTTGCATTAAATATCTCCTTAGTTTTTTTTTTGTTACCCGAAGATTCCGCATCTCTTTTGCCGACGTGTGCACGCCTCTCATAAAGAATCCATCACTGAACTTGGTGATTGCACGTTTTCAAAATATTTACATGGATACCGCCACACTTCCACGATTCATGTTACAAAACGACTATGAGATTGACAAGCAAACTTCGCAACCTCAGAAGCACAAAAAATGGCCGATACTAGTGAGTCACTATCTCAGAAGAAGCGATTACACCATCTTCACATCGACTTAGAAGAACAATATGCTCCAGCACAAAAAAGACGAAAGGATATGGTGCTGAATGCTCAACAGCGGGAAACTATGAGAAGAGAAGGGCTTCAACATATTGACTTATGGTGCGATGGAAGCATATATCCAAAATGTCAAGTAAAAAACTCTACACCTCCATTTGTCAATCCCACCACATTACTGAGGTTTGTCGGCGATGGACAAAATGGACTTCTTGGTTATATTTCAGCGCAGTCTACATTTGCAGAAACGTATAAAATGATGTACCTACAAGAAAAGGGGGCCAGGATGCAGGAGATAGCCATTCGTGCAAAATTGGAGCAGCAGTTGCAGAATGAAATTGAGGAGCATTCAAAGAGTAAAAAAGAGTTGACAAGAGCAAGAAAGAAGAGAACCATGCTTGGAGACAGACTACGAAGCAGGAAGACTAAAAACATTGCAAATTTGAAGGCTGGGACTGGTGGATGCAAGCAAAGAATTCAGGAAGCAAGGTTAGATTGAAATTTATCATTTTGTATACTCAAAAAGGCTCTCAAATGACTATATCTATTTCGTCCATTACCGCAAAACAAGAATGGAGGTGTTGAATGATATAGGCATATTGTGTTATTACTATAGGAAATTATTGGGGCCTGCAAAAGAAAATATGGATCCGAACCTTCTTCCTGTTAAACAAATGAAAGGATTGCTTTCTTGTGGTGTAGCAAAAGGTTTGATTGAGGAAAAAAAATACAAAACAGTCAAACGCAATGTTGTAGAGGACTTTGTATCCAATAATCAAGTTGATGGCACTACAATCCAAGAGGCTCTTGATGTTAGTGGAGTTAGCAGGAAGGGATATAGTTCGATTTTCCATGCGATATCCTCAACTTTGAAAGATCAAAGAATTAAACGAGTTTTACTGCCAAATCCAGCAACCGTGTGGAGGATAAGAGGTCATTTGAATGAAAGTATAGATGAGTTTATTGGGCAATATATCCATATTGAAGAAATATTTCATGGTGGTAAAGGAACCATTGTGTATGACCCTTGGAACAATATATTTGTAGATCTACAACAACTTCAAAGAAGAATGGTCGAGTTTTATGGAATAACATTTGAGGAGTGCAAAGGCATTTTGAAATTTGTTATCAAACTGGATGAGTGTGAGGTTGTAAAGGAAAAGAAAATGGAAAGGGTTACTATTACATTGATGAATGGAGCACTTGATACATCATTGACTGAAGCGAGTTCGAAGTATTTTAGTGTGCAGTCGGAGAAACACATATGGTGGTTAGGCTCTGTTCCAGGTATGATCATTTTTTGTTTCGTACTTGATTTTGGTCATTGTTTTCAAATCTGTTATAGTAAGACTTTTGTTTTCTATAATCTGGCAGGTGAAGACAAAAGACCATGAAACACTAGATTGGGTGTTTCACCACACGGAAATACCAAGAATAATCAAAAGACAAGTGCAAGGCGAGAATCTCCATGTTGCAGGAAAAGGTGATTTTCAAGTAGAGTGGCACATGGCAGGGGATCTTAAAACACTTAAGTGCATGTATAACGTTAGTAAAGGAGGCAACTCAAAGTCTCCTTGTCTTTACTGCAAAGAATCAGCTCAAGTAATGGATTCCAAATGGTGGAAGAGAGCACCTAATAGAGATAAAGTTTACCCTGACTTCAAGGCCATTCTAGACATTCCACTATGAAATGTTCACATCTGCACATTGCATGGTCTATGTCGAATTATTGAGAAATTGGTATTTTTGTATATTGGATTTGCTTGGAAACTCCGTCCCGAAAAAAATAGAAAGGATGCTCTTCAAGCATTGGAAAAAGTGTTATCCGATATAGGTCTGCATGGAGGAGATGTTCAAATCACAAAGGATTTTAAAAAGCCTATCAATGGCAAGGAGGTACCAATTAAGCCCTCTATTGGTGGTGTTAAGGCAAGAAGATTCTTGTCTCGACCCAAACACAGTAAGCAAGTAAGGCAAGGTAGAACAGTTTCAAAGATTAATTATGGAATATGGAAGCAAGTCCACAATGCCGTGAAAGATCATGAGGCAGATGGGGAAGCACGAAATGTGAAGGCAGAGGTGTGGAGGTCTCTTGATCAACTCTTCATGTTCTGTGACAAAGTAACATGGACAAAGAGTGATTACAAGAACTTTGAAGAGGCAATTAAACATTTTGGGAAGTCAATGAAAGACGCGTGGACAGCCTGCAATATAACTCACTACATGGTAAGGTTCTGTCTTCTTCTTTTACTTAAGTGTGATCCTCTTTTTTTTTATTACTTACTATGCATTCTTATGTCTTACAGCATATCATCTACAACCACCTTCCCTATTTTGTCAAAAAGTATGGATGCCTAGCAATTTGGTCTACCCAAGGCATGGAGAAGTCTCACTGCATTTTTCAGACACACAATACTATGGAGAGAGTCAAAAGGCAAATAGTCTGAAGGAAGTCTTCCAATGGTTTTACCGAGGCATACTACAGAGGCTGCATGCTAAAAGAAAAGTTGCTAGCTCCAAAGTCAAGCTTGCTTTTCTTCTAGCCCAAAAGCAAAGACGAAGACAAACTCTGGACAATTCAATGGCAGCAGAGAGACATAGACAATGAAGGGAATCGAAGATATTTAGAAACCATAAATGGACAAGTAAACATGAATAGCAGTTAGTAACTTATTGGTGTTATGTCCACATGTTTTCAAACTCAATTAACACCACATGCTAATGCATAAGAAGTGTAAGACAAAAAGTAAGAGGCCCTAGAGGCCTGCTTATTCACATAATCCCCAAATATATCTATGGCAGACAACCTCTCTATCAAAATGATCTTTTCCTTTTGCCATGAAAGATCATGTCCACCTAAAACACTAGACAAACATTTTAAGAAGTAAACAATGGCTTCTCCATTGTTGCTCAACTGCCTATGGTAAATCAAGATCTTAGCATTGCCTAGATCATGAATATAATGAGCTAGGCTTGACAGTTTGCCAAATCCAGCCGGCCTGCTTCCATTTGTTCTCTGGAGGAATGTGTCATCCTCAATTTGTAGCTGCCACATATTAAAAGATTGGAGTGAGACAATACACAACCTACAAAACATTTAAGCAGAAGATAAAGTATTTGATTTGAAGTAACAAGATCGTACCTTCTCATTTTCATCAGCAACAAGCAGTTCATCTTTCCAAAGATTTATTCCTCTCCCCTCCAGTCCAGCCTCTTCTTTAAGCTTTTTCGTGTATAGTTCTGAGAGATTCATAGCTTCCTGTGTGAGCTGGAAGGCAGCTTCATCTGGCTCTTGGAACTTTTCAGCCTTTTTGAAACAAATAGTAAGGACCTCTGCAGGATCAAAAGTTGTTTCCAAAGCCAGTAGTGAATGGTCATCCTCTATGCCAACCTCCTTGTCAAGCCTTGAAGCCTGGGCAATAACGGAAATGGCATAGTCCTCCCTCAAATTGAACAGACACTCTATATCATGGAGGAAAACATAATCTTTTCCACCAATCAAGACACCTGGAAGCATGAGCACTGCATAGTTGCTGTTCCTCTGCTTCAGATGTGTCTTCTTCTTCAGCCTCCTGCCCTTGTTCATCCAGAGAGTCCTGCAATGTACATAAGGAATGCCATGGTTTCCTCAAGCACTCTATACTTTCTGGTGTGCAAGTTACAGTTGAATTTATATTGATTAGGCAGGCTGTCAAATCTTCTATTCACATGGTACCTCATCCTGTCAATGGAGACAATATGAGTTATATGCACAAAAACCTTTTCACCTTCCACAATTCTTTCTGCCTCTGTCAGTTGTTTGAAGGTATCCCAATGGTTTGAAAGAAAATCTTTGTGATGCTCCAGTACAGAGCTCATAGTGAACTCCATGTTGAAAATACTATGGTATATGTGGAAGTTCCTCTGAGCCTTGCATTTGTGAAGAAACTCAAATAGGAGCAAATCTGGAGATCTGTCCTCTTCTGGTTCCTTTTGTTTTGAGATGGAAGACTCAGCATTCTGCTCCAATCTCTTCCTTTTGCCTGTTCCAAAATTTATATACATTGAATTCTATATGCTGACATATGCAATCAGGGAATGCATAGGATATCACCAAATAATTCCCTTCATGAGCTCTCATGACTCACCTGGTGATTGCTGTGGTCTAATTATAGCAGCAGAAAAGTCCAGCTTCCTCTTGAAAGGAGGGGCCTGAGAGTCAACTGTTCCAAAGCAAAAACATTTCTCATCATCAAGGAAGAATTCCACAGGGCCAAAGATAGCAAAACAATGAGGAAGAAGTGAGAACCAAAAGAGACACAGGAATTTGCAGGAAAACGCGATGTAGGACCATTTGGAAAATGTCAAGCACTCTCCTCGCATTTTGTTGCAAATTTTTCAGTTCTGTTGATATCCATGTCAAATCAAATGCTAGGATCATCTCACAGATTCCTGGACAGTATGAGTTGATATGCAAGAGAAAGGCTGGAGCTGAGTGAATCTTTTCATGAGGAATGTGTCGAGAACAAGAATTTGCAATAAAATGTGATATGGGCTATCTAGAGATGGGTAAAGCACTCTCCTCGCATTTTGTTGCAAACTTCTAAGTTCTATTCATATCCATCTCCAATCAAATTCTAGGGTGATCTACTAGATTCTTGGATAGTATAAATTGAATATGTAACAAGAAGGGTGGAGCTGAGTGAAGATATTTAGACATCAAGAATTCTATGGATGGAAGAAATATATGTCAAAAAACATTGAAAAGAATCTAGAATTCTGACCTTTCTTTTCCTTTTCCATGCTGTTGGAGTTGCACTGGTGAATCTCCTGCTCTTTCCCAAACTTGAACTGCAACCTTGGTAACCTGGAGATCTGGTAGTGGTAGTAGACTTTAGGCAGGTTGCAATCTGGATGGAGTGTGCTGGGTAGGAAGGGATCTGAGAGGGAAGGAAAAGGATGATGGGAGGGTGCTGGCAAGGATGAAAGATTGGGAGGCAAGGGAGGGAAGAGTGGTTGTGGAACTGATTATGAAATCATGAATGGCACAAGTTCCAAGGCGAAAAGTGTCCCTTTCACATGTGCCAAGTTTCAAATTCCAAGAGATCTGGGTCCCACCCACACGTGTGAAAAAACGACTCCATTCCACACGTGTGGGATTTAGCAGCTGCCTTGTTTGTATTTTGCACTAATCTTTTCTCTCCTGTTTAATCTCTCCTATGTCGGCCCTCCCGTCTCAGCTCCCTTGCCTCCCTACCTCCGTACTCTGCACCATCAGCACCCTGACCAGCAGCACAGGTTCATCCCCAGCACAGGGTACTCATCAGCAGCACAGCACACCCACATATAGCTTCCAAGTGTGTAGGACTCTTTATATCCTGATCTTCTTGTTTAATAGTATAACACACATGGCTGTAGGATGTGATGTACCTTGGATATTAGGATAAAGATTATAGGCATTCCTAAGGTATTTCCACTACAACCACAAGCGGGAAGACTTTTGAATTGGGCTGGTTGAATGAGAGATTGATCATGTCTATAGATTTAGCAATGTTTGCAGATCTTAATGTGTGACAATTGCATTTAAGGATAAAACTTTATCTATGGGTTCCTCCTTCAGTCTGTGCACTCTTCTTGCCTTTCATAGACTCAATCCATCCTACATGAACTTGCAAACACATTGAAATGACTGAAGGCATGTTCAAGCATGCTGCCTCATGAATTTGCAGGAAAATGCAAGGAGAAAACTTTAGGAATTTCAAACAGCCGAAATCGCGTTTTGTTGCAAATATTGAACTGTTGCTTCATCCACCCCTGTTATTCTGGTTTTGTGTCTTTCTAAGTTGTCCATGGCTGGACTCTCCTTGCATAAACTCAATCCATATTGTATTTTGTTGTAAGGACAGATAAATCACTGTAGGAATGCACCAGCATGTCAATCCAGGTATTCGCAGGAAAACGCGATTTCGAGTTGTTAGGCATTTTAAACTGTCCATATCGCGTTTTATTGCAAATTTGTATATGTTGCTTCAGCCACCCCTATCCATGGCTGTACTCTCCTTGCATGGACTCAGTCCATATTGTATTTAGTTGTAAAGACAGAGAAATCATTGTAGAAATGTGCTAGCAAGTCAATTCAGGTATTTGCTTCATCCGCCCCTGTCGTTGTGGATTTCTGTCTTTCTCCAGTCAAATCCTAGAATGATCTACCAGATTCTTGGACAGTGAGAGTTGGATATGTAGCAAGAAGAGGGGAGCTGAGTAAAAATATTCATAGAAATCTGTCTAGGAAGGGGTGATTAGAGATTATTATTGCAAATATCTGGGATGTTCTATGAGATTATTGGACAGCAAGACTAGGACATGTGACAAGAAATGCTGGAGCTTAGTGGAAAATGGGATATGGGATGTAAAGCCTCCAAGTGAGGCCTAAGGCCCTTATATTCTTGCTGTTGCAGGCAGCGACCATGTAGGCCATCTTCTAGTGGTTCTAGTGATGCCCTATAGGCCATGGTATGTGCCTTGTAGGCAAAAGTGTAGGCACTTGTAGTGTTAGTGCCTTTTAGGCCACATAGGACACTTAGTCCTATGTGACACCTAGGACACTTAGTCCTAGGTCTAGGTACATGTACTTTGTACTTGTGTGTTTTTTATCTATCTAAGACTTTGACGCGACGGCTGTTCTACTACGACTTCTTGCTACCTGCACTCTCTATGTCTTCTCTCCGATCCTTCAGTTGTATCAGAGCAGGTTTTGCTCGTCTTCTAGCTCTCCTCAG
Source organism: Dipteris shenzhenensis (assembly GCF_047967505.1). Taxonomy (NCBI): domain Eukaryota; kingdom Viridiplantae; phylum Streptophyta; class Polypodiopsida; order Gleicheniales; family Dipteridaceae; genus Dipteris; species Dipteris shenzhenensis. The sequence continues at coordinate 744,182 of NC_141601.1, read as the reverse complement.
CCCTGGAGTCCTCCATTGCTCTTTGGGAGTCTGCTGCCCTGCTGGTCGACACATCTTCAGCTGCTGCAGTTTTTTCGAGGTCTATCAGTCGCCATTTTTTGGTGCTGTAGATTCAAGCGTCCAGCTTCACCTGTTCTGTACTGCATACAGTACCTGCACCGTACACCCTGTACGTGTTCACGTACATCGCCGTACTGCATCGCTGTACCTGCATGTCGCCGTACACGTACATCATCGTACCTGCACGTGGGAGCATCCGTACATCTGTAGTACTTCATATTCCCGTACGCCGTACAACCATACACCTACAGCCGTGCAGCCGTACTTGAGCTCACCGTACAGCTGTACTTGAGCTGACTGTACAGCTGTACACTGTACTTGAGCTGTCCGTACAGCTGGTACTTCTCTCGAGACTGCCGTACAGGTGTTGCACGTGTGAAGTCTCTTGCAAGACTTTGGCAAAATTTGGGACTTTCAATACCTTCAGGAGAGATTCGGGATTTCGTCTGCAATTTATTTTTTATTGCAGTACATTGAGTCACATTTGCAGGACATTGAGTCATTTTACAGAACATTGAGTCACTTTTGCAGGACATTGAGTTAGATTGCAATAAATTGGGTCACATTTGCAAAATCTCAGCAAAATTTGGGGCTTTTCTGCATTTGCCTCTTTTTGGCCTATTTGCCCTCAATAAATTCAACATTGCCTGTCACAGTCACATTTGGTTCAGATCTGCATTTGCCCTTTGATTTGGGTCTGAAATTTGCAGATATTTGCTGTCATTTTTGGGACAGCCAGCTTTTTGCAGTGATAGCCTTGAGGCTTTTGGGTTTTCAGGTCTTTTTCAGGGTATCACATTTGCTATGGCTGGGAACAATCAAGATTTATTTGGAGTTCTTCGTGAAGATGATAAGTTGGATGGCACCAACTATCCGATGTGGTCTTATCTCATGAAACATATTCTTGTTGCAAAGCATTTGTGGAATATTGTTTCTGGGGCTGATCTGAGGCCAGCCAATGCTACAGTGGTTGCCTCTACTGCTGGTCCTTCTGCAGGGGGTACTCCTCCTGATGCCTCTTCCTCTAGCACTCCTGCTGCTGCTCTTCCAACTCAAGAACAGTCAAGATGGGATGCAAGAGATGCAAATACACATTCATGCATTGCTTTATCATGCTAGAGAATCATTATTCCACACATCCGGTCTTGCAGGACAGCAAAGGATGCTTGGGATAAATTGGCTTCTCTCTATCAGATTCGCAATGAAGCTCGTGTTGCATATTTGAGAAGGCAATTACAAGAAGTCAGTATGAATGAAGGTGAGTCTATGGATGCATACCTGACAAAGGTCAAGGATCTCATGGAACAGCTTGCCAACATTGATGAGGTGGTGCCAAATTCACAGCTTGTCAGTACCACATTGAATGGACTGCCAAATACATATCAAGGGTTTACTACAACCCTTCGATTAGTGGCCATGGATAATCCAGACCACTATTCTTTTGATCAGCTAGTTACTTTGCTTTTGCAGGAAGAGCAAAGTAGAGCTAACAGACAAGCCATTATTCCTGATCACGCATTTGCTTCACAGCAGACAGGAAGAGGCAAGGCTTCCAAGCCTATGGGCAAGCCAAAATCTGCGCATAGCAGCTGCAATTCCTCCCATGCATCTAAAAATACAGCAGATAAGGCAAAGAAGAAAAGATGCAACTATAAGCCTGAACATGACATTTCAGAATGCAGGAAGCGCATTGCTTCGGAGAAAAAGAAAGCAGGATTGACAGTTAATGCCTCACATGCTATTGAATCCCATGAGCCAACAGATGCTTCACATGCACATGCTCTTCAAGATGATTGGGAATGGGCTGTCCATTGCTCATTTGATCCATCCAAAGCTGATGCACTCTTTACTGCTAATGATGCTCAGTCCTGGTACTTTGATAGTGGTGCTTCCAAGCATGTCACATCTTGCAGACAGTTGTTTCATTCTCTAGCTGAAGCACCTCGAGGGGGGACTGTTACATGTGCTAATAATGCTTCATATGCTGTAAAAGGAGTTGGAGATGTGCAGCTCACATCCATTTCCAGCCATCCTGTCACTCTGACAAATGTTCTTTTTGTGCCTGGAATTGAAGTCAACTTGATTTCAATTTCAGCGATTGCTACTTCAGGTTTCAGAGTAATTTTTGATGGCTACAGATGCCTAGTATATGATCTTCATGATGACAATGCCATAGTTCTCACTGGCACTTTGCAAAAAGGGCTTTATCACCTTGATCATCATCCAGCTGCACTTTCTATTGAAGCATTGGCTATTTCAAATTCACAACTTGCTGAAACTCATCTTTGGCATGAAAGAATGGGTCATCTCAATTATAGAGCTCTTGCAAAGCTACATTCACAGCAGATGGCAAATGATGTACCTCAGACTCACACAGTTTCCAAACATGTGTGTGAGGGTTGTCTTTTGGGTAAGATGCATCGATTTCCTTTTCAAAAGAATTGTCCAAAACTCTCACAAAGGAAATTGCAGCTAGTACACAATGATGTCTGTGGCCCAATGAGGACAAATGCCATTGGAGGATACAAGTATTTCATGACTCTCATTGATGATTTCACAAGGTATTGCTGGATATATCCTTTAAAGGCCAAATCTGAAGTTTTCTTATGCTTTCAGAGATGGCTGAATATGGTTGAGAATGAATCAGGAAGCAAGCTTGTCACCCTCAACATAGATAGGGGGAGTGAGTATATGTCAGAGGAGTTTGATGCATTTCTGTCCTCACGGGGCATTATTCACTCATGCACTACTCCTTATACTCCTCAGCAGAATCATGTTTCTGAAAGGAAAAACAGGTCCACAATGGAGATGGCCAGATGCATGCTTAAGGCCAAGTCTTTGCCCAATAAATTTTGGCTTGATGCAGTAATGTGTGCCAACTATGTGCTGAATAGATCACCTACACGGGCATTGAAGACTATTACACCTTATGAAGCATGGAAAGGCAGGAAGCCTTCACTTTCACACATGAGAGTTTTTGGGTCTCTTGCATATGTCCATGTACCATCTCAGCTGAGACAAGCTTGATGACAAGGCAATCAAATGCATATTTATTGGTTACAGCCAAGAGAGCAGAGGGTATCGGTTATATCAACCAAATAATGGGAAGATTATTGTTAGTAGAGATGTGATCTTTGCTGAACATACAGCTTCTCCTCTTGTCGACTGCAAAGCAAAGCCAGATGTTGACATGTTTGATGCCTTTGAATCTTGGTTACCTCTGCCATCATCAGAAGAGGATTTTGAGCAACAACATGAGCCTCCTGCAGGCCCTCCACTAAGCAATAATCAGCCACAACCTCATGTTGATTTGCAGGTTTCTCTTCCGGCACAAAATGATCCCACTACTCATGATGCAGTCATTGAAGAAAGAGTTGTCAATAGACAGCACAGGTCTCCCTCTCCCTCTCTGCCAACCCCATCCCTCCCTTCCCGCCAGCCCTCTCCCTCCCTCTCCACGAGCCCCCTCCCTCCCTCTTCACCAGCGCCCTCCCTGCCAGCTCCCTCCCTCTCCGCCCACCTACCTACCTGCTCGTGGCACCTCACTCCTGTCACGGGCGCATTAACCTCCTATCACGGTGCCTCAGCCCCTGTCGCGGGCGCCTCAGCCTCTCATATCGCAGGCCCTCCAACCTCTGCTGCGTCTCCACCTCTCGTGCCATGGTAGCAGCTACTGTCGTGAAGCAGCTGCATGCCCATGTCACCCCCACACACACACTTCCTGGGAGATTCTTGATACATTGAGGGACAGCAAACAAGATCAGCCTTTTGCTACCCGGACAAGATCAGGGAATAGACAGCATGGTCACTTTCTTGAGTCCTTGCTACAGCTTGCAATGAAGAGCCTTTGTGCCATAAAGATGCTTCTGACAGCAAAGAGTGGATGGATGCAATGAAAGCTGAGTTACAATCTATTGCCAAAAATGACACATGGGAATTAGTAGATCTCCCACCTGGCAAGCATGCTATTGGAACGCGGTGGGTCTACAAATTAAAAAGGAAATCTGATGGCAGCATAGATCGATACAAAGCCCGTCTTGTTGCAAAAGGGTATGCCCAACAACAAGGCATTGACTTTGAGGAGACATTTGCTCCCACCTCTAGGATTACTACCATTCGATGTGTCATTGCCATTGCAGCCCATCATCATTGGCAAGTGCACCAACTTGACATCAAGACCGCTTTTCTTCATGGGGATCTGCAGGAAGAAGCCTATTTCACACAACCTCCTGGCTTTGAGGTTGTTAATTCTGAAAATAAGGTATGCCAGCTTAGAAAAGCCCTTTATGGTTTGAAGCAGGCACCCAGGGCATGGTATGCCAAAATTCATGCACACTTACTATCCCTTGGTTTTCAGAATAGTCCCACAGAACCCACTCTTTATGTCCGTGGGAGTGGATCTGATTTTTTAGTGCTGATTTTATATGTGGATGATATGCTCATCACGGGCCCAGATACTCAGCAAATTGCGGCTTTCAAGGCTGATTTGCAGCAAACTTTTGACATGTCAGACATGGGACGGCTCCATTATTATTTGGGCATTCAGTTTGCTCATGTTGAGGGGGGTATCATGATGTCTCAGTCCAAGTATATTGGACAGCTCCTTGATCGTTTTCAGTCTGAGGATTGCAAGCCAATCTCTACTCCAGTGGACCCTGGCGTCAAATTCTCAGCTCATGATGGGAGCCCACCATGTGATATCACTCTTTATCAGTAGGCTGTTGGATGCCTTATTTATTTATGTCACACCGGACCTGACTTGCAGTATGCAGTATCTCAGCTCAGCAGATTCATGCACATGCCCAGCTCACAGCATTGGCAGGCAGTGAAGAGAGTCTTCAGATATCTCAGAGGCACTTAGGATTTAGCCCTCTTCTATGGTGATCAGGGTTCACTTACCATGCATGCTTACACGAATAGTGACTGGGCAGGATGTTCCGACACCAGAGTGTCACATACTGGCAATTGTTTTTTGCTTGGCAATTCATGTATTTCTTGGCTCAACAAGAAGCAACCGACAGTTGCCACGTCTAGCTGTGAGGCTGAGTACAGGGCAGCTTTCACTGCTACAGTAGAGTGTGTTTGGCTTCGACAATTACTTACAGATCTTGGTATTTGCCAGACATCCTCCACTATTGTCTACACTGACAGCCAAAGTGCTTTGGCCTTTGCGCGTAACCCAGTGTTTCATGCGCGTACCAAGCATATTGAAGTTCACTATCATTATGTTCGGGAGCAGTTGTCAGCAGGAGACATAGAGTTGTCCTATCTTCCCACAGAGGACAACATCGCAGATATGTTTACAAAGGCACTTCCTCGTCCCAAGTTCGAAGTCTTCCGATAGGCTTTACACTTGGTTCCCTTTGTTACATGATTTGACATTCCTTGTACATTCATAGGTGGCTATATCCTTTTGGATGAACATGTGCCACCATGACCAAAAACTACCAGGTATTATGAGACGTTTCCAGAGTACTTCAGCCCCCATCCCATGGAGGGGGGTCTGTAGGCCATCTTCTAGTGGTTCTAGTGATGCCCTATAGGCCATGGTATGTGCCTTGTAGGCATAAGTGTAGGCAATGATAGTGTTAGTGCCTTTTAGGCCACATAGGACACTTAGTCCTATGTGACACCTAGGACACTTAGTCCTAGGTCTAGGTACAAGTACTTTGTACTTGTGTGTTTTTTATCTATCTAAGACTTTGACGTGACGGCTGTTCTACTACGACTTCTTGCTACCTGCACTCTCTCTCTCTTCTCTCCGATCCTTCAGACCAGCCCGTGTGCTGGTCACCTCTTTCTGCCTCTGTTTCTGGCCTGAGTCACTCTCTCCCATCCCCCTACCTCTCACTGCCCCTTGTCCCCTCAAATCGGGGGCTCACAGGTGGCCACAGTGAGTTTCTTACAAGCTCAACTTGGAGGGCACAATTCACACAATTGAAGAAGAGTTTGAGAGGGCTTTCTGTGCAAAACTAAAGCTTGAATACCCAAGTAAGTTCACCACAGAGCATTGCTGAAATAGTGCGCCTTTTTGTCTGGGAGAGTTGCACCTTCTTTGACTGTCTTTTCTCTAATTTCTCCTTGCTCCAGCAAGCATTGGCCTTCAAAATTCATCAACAGCAGGTGCTAGGCATGGACCAACTTGTGCTAGAAGGGCTCAGGCAATGGTTGAGCAAAAAGGCGAATTTGACGTTTCAGCTTGCTTGGATCAACGCGGGTGGAAGACACCATCTCTGGGAGAATGCTCTGGGCTAGGGGAGCGCCCCATAGTATAGAAACTCCAGCTGGAAGGACTTGGCAAAAGTCGCAAGGAATGGGGAGAACAAAGCTAAGCAAATTCTAAGAAGGAAGGAGGAAGAAAGCTCAAAAGGAGGTGTTGGAGAAGATGATGAGGTGGCACTACCAAAATGAGTTCTACAAAGCCTACCAGCTCTAATACCAAATGTAGAGGAGTGTGGGGTAGAAGAGATGCATCATGGCACAAAGAGTGAGAGCACAAGTGAGGCAAAACCCATGTATTAGAATGAAGGAATGACCTCCATTTTATAGAGAGGATGGTATAGGTACCTCCCCTATATCAGTGGCAATCAGCCCCTACATTAGTGGGACTGGCCTATATCAAAGGAACCTCCCATGTGGGGGCCTTTGGCTTACATCATCACTTAGGTCACACACTAGACACATCATAGCACTAGATCTGCCTCTACAACACACACACACATGTGACTCCCCTAGATGCACACATGCACCATAGAGCAAGCCATTGACCATAGTTATCCCAACAGGGCCTTCGTTACTCTTCATGAAAAATGGTGCTTTTCAATGAGTTGCATTATCCAAACCTTTTAACGTGCTCAAAGGAAACAATTTAGTGGTTAGGATGTGAATTAATTTTTAGTCAATGAAGACAATAAATGTACACTGCAAGAGCAAAATGTGTTCTCTCAAACTTCAAAAAAATTGGAATCTTGCTCCTACTTTCATGAGTTAAGTTTGCATTCCAATTCTCATGGACCATCATACATACATCTACGAGAGACTTGTCGAATTCTGGTGACTAGCTAATTCCATGAGATATCAGATTCTACCTCCCGTCCTCGATGCTTCAAAGAAAGGCTTCACTTGTTGCTTCATGTACTCCATTTACTGCTGCTTTAAAGATTCAACTTGGGCTTAAGTTTGTTTTGCTTTGCCCTATATTTTGATACGAGGCACGACCACTTCTTGAGAGTATCGGAGGATGGACTCATCATCAAACCCCAGTACCTAGAGAACAGAGGAGTCTCACATACAATGAGGATTGCCATTAGGCAGATGCAGGTCTCATCCCATCAGCAGACAATTCAAGCAAGGAGAGCTGCAGGCACACCCAGAGAGCAGCAGATCTGTAGGTTATGCAAGCTGGGGGAGGTCAAGACAGAGGAGCACTTCTTGTATGCCTGCCCAGCCTACTATGAGGTCCCGGAACGATATCACTGCCTCTTCCAAGAGGGGCATGGCTTTGGTCCACTCACAATTGATCCACTTCCATGACCAAGTTTGTGTTGGGCTCTGACTGATTGAGATGTGACGGTATAGAGAGACTGTTGAGATAGATCAGACAGCAATAGGAGATGACCGCGCCATAGAAGACTAAGGTAGACCGAGCACAGCGACATGTCTCGGATTTTATGCATTTGAGTCAGCTCCAGGACATAGTGGGGTGGAGGAGGAGCTAGCTGACATGAGGGCAGCGGGGAGAGACGACGCGGCACTTCTGAGCCAGAGATGCAAAGACCACACACGACACAAAGAGTCACCAGAGCATGCACAATAGAGGTCCAGTCTATCTCAGCTCTCCTCAGAGGAGACTGCCAATCACGAGGCATCCCTCTTGACATAGCCCATCGGATACACACGTCAAGGAGACCATGTCCTTTGCCACAGCGAGAGAAAGCTCGATAGATGCAAATCCAAGACATCTTTGTAGCCCACCGGAGAGCCACCACGGCACCGGGTTTCAGATTTTGAGTGTCAGTTTTTAGTTTGAGCTCTTGAGCTCTTTAGCTTAGCATAGCACGCAGCAAGGGCCCTAGCGCACCCTTTGCTTCAGCCCACAAAGGCTGATGTACTTTGTCCCATAGGCCCGTGAGGCCTTCCGAGGACGTTAATCTCTCTCTCTCTCTCTCTCTCTCTCTCTCTCTCTCTCTCTCTCTCTCTGCCATGTGATGACGACATTATATAGAGGAAAGGAATGTACCATCAAATTCAATTACAGCTTCCTCTGCGAACATACTTCCACAAACGATCAGTCAGCAATTAATGTTCTTGTCCAGATTCCTGCAATTGGGCCCAACACTACCTCTTTACAGCAGCCCTACTTTGAAGTAGATGAAAGGGTAAAGAATCAACGCTAGCTATTGAGTAGAGGGCTACCTTGTCACAAATTGTCCTGTATTTCATAAGCTGAGGCCTCCAAATTATGCATCGTGCTGCAGAGTCAGAAAGCAAAAAATCAACGCGCTAATCTCTTACAATCCTAGACAAGCAACAAGCACTCATTTGTCAAAAGGCATTGCAACCAAAGTGATAACCACCCCTCTATTCAGGGCACCATGCAGCTAAGAGCTAGCGAACCCACCTACTACTCCTGGATGCTGATAAAGCAACACCGTTGAAAATTAACTTGCAGTTTCAAACATGGCCAGGCAGCCTGTTTTCAAAGCACTTGTTTGATCTGTGTACATAGCCCTTCCAACTTTACAGCGACCCCAAATAGATCCCCCACATAAGCAAGCCTCAAGTTTGCACTCACATCATGCAAATGCAATTCATATAGATCAAGTGTGCTCCTCCACAATAATAGTCCTCTCAGCTTTGATTTCCTTCTAAAGCCATGTTGACCGTTGCTAGACTACAAATAGCATTTCTTTCTAGCATTTCTGTAAATATTAAAAAAGCTTTCTCTGCTCTATTTGCCATTAAAAGGCTGATAATCATGGTATTGTATGTTTCAAAGTCAAGACCACACTCCTGTGTTCTTATCTCATCCCAAACACTGATAGCCTCATCAACCTTGCCCTCTCTGCAGAGGTTCTGAATAGTTGAACTGTTTGTCATCAGATGCATATTGGATCCATTTTCGACTATCGCCTGTGACATAAAAGCATGTTTACCAGCTCTGCCAACTTCCAGGAGACTATTCATCATTGCCAACAGAGTAGTTGTGTCAGGATAAAATCCCCTGGCTTTCATCTGCTTTAGAAGCCATAAAAGCTCATCCGTTTTGCTCTCCTTGCAAAATCCTTTTGTAAAAGAATTCAACACCACTGCATCAGGAGTACATCCTTTTTCCATCATTTTTGTGAAAATAGGAATAACCAAATGAGCCTTCCCAGCCTTGAAGAGTCCCTTGATTATTACAGTGTATGTCTTGACATCAGCATCACACTCGTTCCCCCTTGTCATCTCATCCAGCAATTTCAAAGCCTGGTCAATTTCACCCTCATCACATAACCACTTGATCCATGAAGTATAAGTCACTGTGTCTGGATGGTATCCTTCAGCAGTCATTGATTGAATTGAGGAGAGGGCTATGTCGGCTCTGCCTGCCTTGAAGAGACCGTCAATCAACGTATTATGTGTTACTGTAGTAGGTGAACACCCAGTACTTCTCATCCGCCTGAATGAGTCCAAAGCATCATCTACTCGGCCCTCCTTACAAAACCAATCAATGAGAGTATTGTAGGTTACTGCATCTGGTGTGCATCCCTTGATCAGCATTTGTTTCAATGTTCCAAAAGCTCTCTCTTGTCGCCCAGCTCTTAAAAAACTATGTATCAACGCGTTATACGTCCACACATGGAGTGCACAGCCCGTGCTCATCATCTCATCCAAATACTTTGCCGCCTCATCTAGTTCGCCGTTTGCACTCAGACCAGTGATCAACGTGGTGTAATATGCAGAATCAGGGACGCACCCATTTTGGATCATTGCCGCTATTAGGGCCAATGCTTTCCTGACATTGTGCGCTTTCAGCAGAATGTTTAAGAAAGCATTATAAGTGTAGACGTCAGGCCTGCAATCGAAGTCTTCCATTGAATGAAAGGCTTCTTCTGCTTCTTCCATCATGCCAGCCCTACCATAACTGTTTATAAGAGTCGTGAATGGAACTGCGGTCACGACAGTCCCATTCTCTCTCATAGCGAGAAGAAGCCGCCATATGAGCTGAAACTCCTTAGCACGGCCTAGAATCTCTATAAGCGCACAGTAGGTGTATCTGTTATGGACAAAATTGGTTTGCTGGGCAGCCCAGTGAAAAAGACTCCAGGCCAAGCGGGCATCGGTCTGCAGCTTGAGCATTCGAAAGAGCGTGATGGGTTTCAGAAAAGGCACAACGGGCGCAAGTGCTGATTCAAGGCGAGGGGTCCATCGACCTTCCTTTTCTATCATGGAGCAGACGGCTTGGAAGGGAAAGCGGCGGGCTTTACGGCTACAGCTACTAAAGCAGCCATGGAGGAGGAGAGCGTTCGGGAAAGGTGCCTGGTGAGGAATGCCCACAACTCCAGGAACCAATGCTCTTCGGGGCCTTGCCAATGGAGCTCCTGCTGCAGCTCTTCCTGCACACATGAAGCATGAGGGTGACGACTGCCGTTTCCTCAAAGCATTCATTACTTAGCAACGATCGTACACTTCTACAGGGATGGACCATTTGGAATTATCCATGTCTGCAATGGGGAATGGTCCCGGGGAGGGGATTCCCGGCTGGAAAGTGCCCATTATTTTATTCCTCGAAGCGGGAGGTGAGCGACAGGCCTATTGTAGATCGACATGTGGCAAAGGGCCGAACTCTTTGGGGCAAGTTCTTCTTCGCTCAATTTGTTTCTTCAAGCTTCTGAAGTCGGGCTAGGAAATTGGGCAACACCACACTATGATACTCCATAAGCTGGATTTGGGTAAGCAAGGTGACGACCAAAGTTGCTTTGGCCAGTGCCTCATTCTGGATGAGGTTGATAAGGACGCCACCCCTGTGCACCTTGGTGTTGTAATTGACAACCGTGGCCGATCTCTTCTCCATGGTTTGTAGCTTAGCAAATGGTTGGGAGAGGTCAGGGAGATTGAATGCCCATCGAACTCTATCTACCATGAATTGGTAGTAATGATACTCCCCCTCTACATGTATCCCAGCTGATAGTGCTTGTAGCCTAATTGTACGTGTCAATAAACTCCACTGCTTGGCGGAGATTAAGGTGGCAGGGAAATCTACTGCAACCATTTGTAGCCCAACTGCCTAGAGGAATGGTACTACTTCCAGGTCGTGGAGAGCCTAGTAGGCTGCGGCATTGTGGTAGTACAACTTATAGTCTTCTGCGTTGCATCTAAACTGGGAATGGACAACCACCCCTGGAGTTGCTCGAGCCAATCCTATCCAAGGGGTGAGAACCTTGCAGCGTGTTTGGAGAAATTATGTACGTTCGCGGTATCCAGTTTAGTCATTTACGAAGCGTGCGGGTGGTGAACTACTGGGCCAAAGACACTGGCTCATGGGTGGTTTGTTGTGTAGAGGGATCCTATTCCATCTGGTGGGGAAGCATACCAGAGATAGTGTAGGAAGAAGAGAGCATGGCAAAACGGGGGAAAGCGGAAGATGCTTCGTTGGTGAGTTCTTCTATGGAAAAGAGGTCGTGGTGGGCATTGATGGAGTGTGAGGAGGTAGTGGACATGTAGTAAAGCTGTGGGTAGGCATTATTATCGCATTGGTTGGCATTGGCAGGATAGCGTATCGCTACATTAGAAGCCGAGTAATTAGCAATAAAGCGATAGGGGCAGTAGTATAGCAACGGGTAAGCATTATTATAGCAGCGATTTATGAGTCATCGTGTTCGTTGTATAAGACTGAGTTAGTCTCATCGCGTTATCAATCGTGCTACATTACTCCTTATAGCAACGACTCAATTTTGTGGGCCATGTTGAGGAATTTGAGTGACTGACCAACTATCTTTGACATCACCTAAGTGTGTACAATTGCATGTGAAGAGATGTGGGCAATTCGGCAATGAAAATTGAAAGTATTACGATGTGACTTTGGCCATGTGCTAGTGGGTGAGTGAGTTGGTGAACGCAGTGCAAGTGAGCACATGGACCCTAGTCACCTAGTGGAGGCGGATTGCCCGTACGGAGTGGAGAATGGCAAGGACTCATCTTCACCGGAGGACGATGTGAACTTGACCATACCCTATTTTCACCTACATTGTCAACTTTCTATTCTCATCTGGACCGAGTGCACGAACAATGGACTAGAAACTTTAAGACTCAGAGTACGTGGCATCCCTTCAGGTGTCAGTGCACCTATCATAGCATTCATGAAGCCTAGAGAAGTGGTGTCGTGAGTTTGTTGGTGTCGAATTGCTTCAGTTGAGTGCATTCTTCAACTGAGTGTACAATTGCTTGAAGCTCAACATAAACTTGAGGAATTCATTGACTTCCAACGGTGCTTGCAAGGGAATTGGCACGTTCCTCAGATGTTTGTGGTGCAGAAACAATGGTAGGTTCTTGTGGGTCTATCACCTTTTTAGGGACAGGGTCTTGTGGATCTATCGTGTTTGTTGCCGATACCAAAGTTGAGGTTGCGGTTGAGTGTGATGAAGGGCATTTTGGAACCCAGCAAGCCTCGTCCTTCCCCTTGAGTACAAGTTCTTGTGGGATTGTCCCCTTTTTAGAAATAGGTTCTTGTGGGTCTGTTGTGGCAACTCCTGTTGCAGTCTATAAAAGAGATTGGATTTTCCATTGGAGAGCAACAAGGGGCTGTTGCTAGCCTTCAACATAATCATAAATGATGTAGCCATAAGAGGGCTTTATAGGCCTAGTATACATGTTTGGAGGGTTTTATAGGCAAAATTGTGGCTCATTTACATGTGTGCACACATACTGATAGGAGAGATACTTATATATAGGAAAATTAATAGAAATACTAATAGGATAAATACTTATATGTAGAAATACTTATACTAATATAAGAAACACTTATATGTAGGGTATGGAACAAGCCAAAATAAAGGTGGCAACGAAGCAGGCCTAGTTGGTGAAAAGAGAGCATATGAGCCAAGCAATGATGGGCAACTTTATGATAGAAATGTTGACCAACAAGGTAAGGATTGGAATGTGCTAGCTTTTGATACCTATAAGAATGAAAAATTTGAGACAAAGTTTTTTAAGAAAAAGATGAGTATTCATCAATGTATGTCCTCCACATAAAAGAGACTGTTTGGGAGTCTCACCTTGTATACTTGTTAGTCATATGGAAAGTAGGGGCATCTCATGGGAGTGCTAAAAGTGAAAGAAATATTTTTGGAACGACAACCTATATGATGCAGATAGAGGATAGGAAAGTACGATTGGTTGTCATGATAGTTTTGAAGAGCAATTCATTGGACAAGATGATGCTATGGGGATATGGGCATAGCGATAATGTTGTTGAGCAGCTCTTGAAAATCATATACACACATAGCAAAAAGAGAGTGCATACATGCAAGATGAAACATATGCACATGAAAGTATCATCAAAGGAAGTCAAGGAAAGGATTCAAATGGTGATGTGGCTAGCATTATGCATGGGGGCTTCATTGTAGACACACGTCATAGGCAGCACGCAAACTATTCATTCCATGCCCAAGGGAAATTTATAGTCTTTGTGATACTATCCAGATGGTAGCCTATGCAATGCCCATGTGGCATCCTCTCTACCATGCTATAGGTGTCGCTCCCCCATGCTTTCCTCATTTGGGGGGTTACAAATGGGAAGTTGACCCTTATTCTCTAACACTCCTCTTAACAAGCTATTGTGAGCCACACCCCATTCCTTGAAATGAAAGAGCATGGAGGAATACATCATAGGAATCTTATTATCTGGTCCAAGCACCTACTCTCTAATGGTGTGGTCAATGTTATCTAGAAATCACTCTGCATCATCCACACCCACTTGAGTTGTACATAGCAACTCACCCATGATATGGCACTCCAAGTGGTATTGACCATTTGACAAATCTTTTATTAGCATGCCACAACCTCTTCATTAAGGATTAGTACCAAGTTATATTCAACCTATTCAGTGCCAGTCAAACATAAATGTATTATTTGTGCTTGGTGATTTGCTAAGGCCATAGGACAAAGTAACAGTTAGCATAGTCTTCTACTATGGATAGTAGTAGAGGGGTGTGTGTGTGTGTGTGTGTGTGTGTGTGTGTGTGTGTGTGTGTGTGTGTGTGTGTGCATGCATGTGTGTGTGCATGTGTGTGTGTGTGCATGCGTGTGTGTGTGTGTGTGTGTGTGTGTGTGTGTGTGTGTGTGTGTGTGTGTGTGTGTGTCTGAAGAGAAAGTCAAGCAGCAGGTGACTAGATCAAGGGAGTTCACAGCAAACCAAGATGTTCTTTTAGTCAGCTAAGAGAAAATATATGCGCAAGTCCATAGACCGAGTGTAAGATGAGGATGAAAATTTGGTAACCAATTTTTGGCATGTTGCTGGTGTGTTCAAATCAAAACCAGCTGCAATTGTGAATACCCCCCATAGAGTTGATGATGCCTGGAGAGAGACCCTAGTACAAGTGTTGTCCTCGATTAAGGCAAGAGTATCTATAAAAGATAGATTAAGAATTTCAAGACCTTTCACAGTGTCAGGGTTGTAGGATGCTTTGACCCAAAGGAAAAAGGATAAATCCCCAAAGCCGAATGGTTTTACTCTGGAGTTTTACTTGCATTTTTGGGACATTATGAAATTAGATCTGGTAAACATGGCCAATAAGGCAGTCGAAGAGGATTCGCTTTCAGAAGATGTAAATGTTGGGTTGATTAAAATTTTTACTAAGAGGCAAACCAGATTAAAAGTCAATGATTTGAGACCAATCACAATGCTAAATATTTCATACAAATTCTTAGCTAAGGCAATTTCTTTAAGGATTCAGGGTATTTGTATCTATTTGGTGGACATGGAAAGAAATGGCTTCATCAAATGTCGAGACATCATGGAAAATATTTTGAATGTGTCATCGATCTTGGATTATGCCTGCACCTCTGGTCAAAAGTGTATGCTATTTGAATTTGACTTTTACATAGCATATGATTGAATTTCATGGGAGTTTATCTCTAGGGTGCTGGAGCATGTGGGTTTTGGGTCATTCCTGATTAAGGTGGTGTGGGCGTTGTTTGGCAAGGCATCTACAATTTCATGCTTAAATGGTGGGGTTGTTGGGAGATTCAACAGTCTATAAGGTAGGGGTGCCCTCTAGTGCCCCTCCTCTTTGCAATATGCACCATGCCTTTGATTGGGCTAGACAAGCTTACTCTCAAGGTCATTAAAGGGGTCTCCTTGCCATCTGGAATACAATTTTGTGTACAAATGTTTGTGGATGATTTAGTTGCGTTTGCGTTGGAATCCAAGGAGAATATCAGGAACCTTTTTCAAGTTCTATATTTGTATTGCCTTGCTTCACCTTCGGTATGTAGTATTTGCTTTAAGTGTTAGTTTGGATGCTCTTCCTAATTGGGCAGCTGAATTTTTGGTCGATTGGATCCATGTTAACTACCACAACAGTTAACAGTTCATGTACTATAATAGCAAGCAGAGATGTAGGAGAGAGCGTGAGGTTTAGCATATGACAGTTGCCTTAGAGCCATATGAGCCCAAGTGGTTGTAGCTTGGGTGACACAAGTGGGAGGCTTGTGCATGCAAAGCTTCTAAGGAGTTGCTTGGGAGTAGAGGCTTCAACGGAATTCTTTCCAAGATCCCTGTGACACGTGGGTCACTGCCAAAGACTACACAATTTTTGGTGCCATTGTTAGGGAGTTCGAGCTATGCTTTCGTATTGCACAAGCTCTCTATCGTTATCCACCCATTGCACAATGCTTCTAGCCTAACTAGAAGTGTTATTAGTCAAGTCTAGGCTGGGATAAAAGGAGTAAAGTGTGGATTTGGAGTAGGAAAAGTGGAAATTATCACTTGTTCCCATAGAGTGTTTTTCATGCATTTGAGCATGTTTTTTAGTATTTTTGTTGTCATGCTGTAGGAATAGTTAGTGCGGGTGATTGCTAAAGTCTTTGTGGTGTTAAATCTTACTCAACAATACTAAAAAATGAGTTTGGATCAAATTGAGTTGGAGTAAGAGTGAGTTCTCAGTCACCCCCCTCAAAAATCCCTGTTTGATGCTTTCAAGTGGTTGTTTTTGTGCTTTTTTGGTTTCAATACATAGAATAGGTAGCATAGCATCCATTTGTACTCACAAACCTTGCACAAAACCCAAAAATCCTCAAAGAGCACCAAATACTAGTTGGCAACATAGCCAGACTGTGAGTCGCTACTTTAAGGATAATGCAATGACTCATACAATCATTGTTGCTTTATAACGTAGCGAGTGACACGTGGATTTCCAATTGGCCACCCACCCATACCTACCTCACCTAACACCATGTGGCATTTAATGAATTCACAACTATCACTTCAGAGGTCAACCCTTCGCTTTAAGGTTAACAAAGAGTCACATAACCCAATGCGTTAGCAGTGTGCTATATTTGACCCATTGCATTAAGAAGCCGTTGCTTTACCATCGCCATTATATCATTCGTTGATTTAATTAACAGTTGTGTTAAGCATCCACTTCTTTAAGGGCCAGTCGCATTAAGAGTTGCTGCTATATTACTAATGCGATGGCTATTGCTATAAGGATAATGCAATAACTAACAATGCATTGACTCCTTGAGTTGCTGCTTTAAGGCTAACACTACGAGGTTGCTGCTTTAAGGGCCAGAAAGACAGAGAGACTGATTTTGACTGGGCAGCCAGGTTGAGGGGGTGACACATGCACCTAAGGTCTGGGAGGTGATAGGCATTGAACCTGAGCCAAAGGATAGCACTTCAAACAATGCCCTAACCGGCCCATATGACGTCGCATTGTTAGTTCCGTCTAGGATCTTGACCTTAAGTTCATATTTGGTACATGGTCCTATGCACACGGAGTCTTCAAGCTCAAAAGATGCCATAAGCTTTGACGTTGAAATGCAAAAAAACCTGAACCCAAATCATGGGGCCTCCATGGCTCCCAATTCTAGCTCTATAAGGCCCCAATCCCCCACCCCTTCCACTATAGCCTCGCATTTGAGGGAGTCATTCTCCAATCTTATGGGATGGTTCAGCTTGTCCGACCTCGACCAAGTCAATCAATTCACCACGCAAACTAGAGTGGCTGAGGAATAGCAAAACCCACTGCCAACTTTCATATCTGATAATGCTCAAAGCAATCCCATGCATGCCTCAGTTGAGGAACCTACAGGGCCGCATGTTCAATTCTATGAGGGTGAACCATCCTTCACAAGAACTTATGAAACCCTAGGTACCTAGGGCCTGGCCACCTAGTCCCGATGGATAGAGGAATAATCAAATGGACTTTGGGGATAACACCTTACCACATTCAATGGGCCCTCGTCCTAATCTATATACAACTTGGGGAGGAGCTCTAGAAGGTGCTCCCTTCCCATGGCCCCATCTTATAGGCATGTACCTCATGTAAATGTATCCATACGAAGGCCCATACCAGTTAGGCCAATAGACCCGAGCCCACCACGCATGCTAGCTCCAAGTCCCATGGGGCTAGGACTAGCAAATACAAATCCTATTTGGTCGATGAACTACTATAATCCACCCCAAGGACCACCCAACTATGGTACCGTGCCAGTCCATCAAGCACCTCTGACTATGCCATAGACAATACTCACTGATGAGGCAATGAGGGTCCTAGTGCAAGCACTAGGAAAGGGGTTTGTGCCACAAATGGACATGGCAAGAGACACTAATGCTTCACGAAGTCACCCAGTCATGATCTATAAGCTTATCACCAAGTTCTTAGGGGAAGGAGATCCTCCCACGTCAAAAAGTTCGAGCAGATCTATAAGACCTTTGGAGATATTGGTGACCTAGATAAAGTGAATGCATTTAGGCTGAGCCTTGATGGCAAGCAAGGCCAATGGTACAGATCCTTAGGAGTTGAGGAAAGTATCAACCGGGAAACATTAAAGAAGGCCTTTATAGTGGGATTCGCTCCCACTAGCCCAAAATGGAGTCCGATCAACCAGTTGTATGAGGTTAAGCAAAAGGAGTGTGAAACTCTTTGGGTACGCATCGCTAGGATCAAACATCTAAATTTTTGATGTGAATTGCATGAGAGGATGTGTGATGCATGGCTTTTGCCTCGATTCCCCATTGGATTAAGGGATGCAAGTTGCATGATCATTTGTTCACCCTAAATCCCACATCCTACGAGCTGTACAGCAAGACTGCCATGCTCTTGGACGACAATATGAAGGATAAGCCACAACCTAAGAAGTCACCTATTGCTCCTTTTGTAGTGTCTCATATGGGCAAGGTAATTAGCATGGTCGAGGCCAAGGATGCCAATCATGTGGCTAACGGCATGAATATAGATGAGATGTCCAAGGATTTGCTAAATCGAGTAGTCGAAGAGAAGCCCAACACCTCAAGGTGGGCTCAGCAGGGAAGGCCCTAGCAATCTGCACCTATTTTCAGGAATATGTATGGGCAACCACCCTACGAATGAGTGCCCTTGCCTACAGGCAAGGTCAGTGCTCTATTGTGCCCTTATGCTAGATGGGGAAACCATGATACTTCACAATGCCGATATCCCAAATCGATGCCCCCAGCAGAGGCAACCACTGTCTCTAACTGCACCACCCAATCAAAATAATTAAGGTCAATTGGCCATACAAGGATCCCCTCTAGACAACCAAGGGCCATTATGGGCTCAAAACATTATGGGCTCAAAACCTACCATTGCCACTACCAGTTCTAGGTCTATAACCCTTTCCACCATGGATTACCCCCATAAACTAGGTTATCATTAAAGAGCCACTAAGCAAGTGGGAGGACCCTGACTATGCCTTACCGGCACCTGATCCTTCTCCTTATGAAAGTCTTGCGTATCAAACCAGTTAGATCAATCACTATGTCATGCAAGATGAACAATTTATTCTGGTGTATTGGATGGCTCCCGCAATGCAAGGAGCTAGGGACATGAACACCATGAATTGCAGTCTGGCTATCCAATGCTACACTTGCTAGGGTCCGTACCATGCCAGTGAGTGTCCTTATAAGGCAGTTGCCAACCAAACCATAGCCTACTATAAATGCCAAGGACCTTACTTTCTTAACGATTTCCCATACAAGGATGACCAACACGGACTTGGGCCAACCGTAACCACTTCGAACACTCCCTTGTGTTCTGGTTTTGGGGTGGATCATCTTTAAAAGGATTGTCCCATGAGGGGAACTCCCTAACCCAAAAGGTAGCATTAACCTGCGGAGTATCGAGAGAGGACAGGTATCCTAAGTATCATTGAATGTGATCATGAGGGCCCGAGCTAAAGCCATGAGTAAGGAGATCCACAAACAAGCTAATAGGGAAAGAGCAACCACCTCTCACTCTAAGGGTAAATGCCGTGCAAGTGCAATTAAGGTAGGAAAAGGATCAGGTCAAGTCGTCATCAAGAGCGGCTTGAATTAAGAGACTGCAAGTGAAGTACATACTCATAGACGAGGTGTAAGGCCAGTGGGCCAAAATGAATACCTTGATCCAACCACAGAGAAACAACACCTTACAGAGGCACAACAGTTAGCCTGAGAATGTTAGGATAGATTCGAGCAATGGCTCAGGACTATTAAGAATATGGGCACCATCCATCCCAACCATCAAGCCCCAAAAGGAGCTTTAAAGCCCCTGCCTACCTTGGATAAGATAGATGTGAATAGCACATCATCGCAAAAGTCTCTCCTATGATATAAGATGTTTAGAGACCCTAGTTAGCAATAGGCTATAAACGAGGATCTTCTGTCCTTTTATAGGTTTGAAGAACCATAGTTTGAGGGTCAAGAACCGATTGGCCAACCTTGGGATGTGGCTAGGCTTGCCGTATTCTTGTCCATAGAGGTAAAAATGCCCATAGTAGCCCTGCTAGACTATCCTTTATAGAAACCTCTCTGATTGGATGAATGGACAAATGGTCACCCCAAAAGAAGGGACACCCAAGGTAGTCAAAGCCCTCGTTGAAGACCCAAATGTGCTAAAGATACCAATCAAAAAGTTGGGCTAGTACTTCGAGAGTGATGACACGAATGCTGTAATTCCAATCTTCTACCCAAACAAGAAGGCCATGGAAATATTGGATGGCAGAGTGGGCATCATCATTGTCATGAAGTAGTGCTACGCAAAATGGGGAAATCCCCAAATGAAAAGCACCAACTTGATCCACTAGGAGTCCTAAAGGACATAAAGATCAAAACCTTTGGACTCACCTACCAGGTTTGGTTTGTGGTGATGGACTTCCACAAGTAGCTAGATGGCTATGATGTAATCCCAGGAAGACCTTTTATGTGAGCCGTAAGCCTAGTACACGAATGGGCCTCTAATAGAATTTATAAGTGCAAGGATAGACAAATTGTAAGGATCAACCTACAGACCTGGAAGGCACACCCCATGAAGACAAATTGTAAGGGTCAACCTACAGACCTGGAAGGCACACCCCATGACCGGCATTCTATTTGTGGCTAAGGCAATACTACTCAGAGAATTGGCCCCATTAATGTGCTCCAAGCCTGTAACAAAAAGGACATGGGTGAGGACCGGGATGAGCACTGGTATACTTTGTTGCCAAAGCCTAAATTCTCCCAAAATTGTATGCATGTCCTAGTGACCATAGACGCGGTCAAGAAGATAGGAACCAAAATGGCAGCTTACGATTCCAAGGGGCCAAGAATGGTGGCTCCCCTAAATATGATAAGAGTCTCGAGGGCACTAGTTGAAGATCAAGGAGTGCAAAAAGTGAAGACGGATATGTGGGTGCTATTACATCACACCATGAGTTCTCATCAAACTAGGGAGAAAGATTGAATAGAATTAAGGCACCCCTTGGATCCCTTAAGGGTAAGGAAGCTCCTTCTATCGAGATTAATCCTCTTACAGAAGAGAAATTACCCTGCAAAAACAAGGCCTCAAAATCCAAGGCTACCAAGGCTTATTCCTGAGAGAAGCAACCTGCCCTGAAAATCATAGAGGATGGGGAGGAAAAAGAGACTAATATGTGACAAGTCGCAAAGCACTTAAAAGCTTACACGGTATAGGACCGCAAGATACTCCTAGGTCAAGCTAAAAGGTCAGCTAAACAAGGAGACCAATAGGGTATGATGGTCCTCCTGCTAAGGTCAAAGAGGTCTAACAAAAGAGAAGACCCTAAACTAGTTTACATAGCTGATGATTTGACTTTTGAGCAAGAACAAGCCTTGCTTGCTTTGCTACATGAGTTTCACGACTGTTTTGCCTAAAAATATATAGACATGAAGGGCGTGCCACCAGAAGTTGTGCAGCATACCATCCCTATGATTGATGACATTAGGTCAACCCTATCTGATGAGCCCAAAGTATGTGATGATCGTCTAAGAAGAGATACATAAACAGATCGATGCAGGGTTCATTTATGAGAATGAGCATACACACCGCGACTTGCAAAGACCATTACCCGCTACTGCCTTTCACGGAGCATGTCCTGGACAGAGTCATAGGAAAAGAGGCTTAGAGCTTGTTAGATGGGTTCTCAAGGTATAGTCAAGGGTATCAGCATAAGGCTACATTCCCCATGGAATGGGGAGTCTACAGGATTGGCATAAGACTATTCACCATGGAGGAGTCTACACATCAAGGGTAATGCTCTGTGGGCTCGCTAATGCTCCCACAAAATTCCAAAGGTTGATGATCACGGGCTTCAAAGAATATATGAGAGATTTTTAGAGGTTTTTTTGATGACTTGTGCGTTCATTCCAAATGGAATGATCATCTCAAGTATCTAATACTCATATTTGAAAGATGTCGTCTCTACCAAATCTCCCTCAACCCCTTGAAGTGCTAGTTTTGGGTAAAACACGGGGTTATACTCGATCACATATTGTCCAAGTGGCAAGAATGGAATTTCCATGGATTCTAATAAGATTAAGCTTATCCTAGAATTACCCCACCCACTAATGCAAAGGGTGTACAATGGTTCATGGGGAACATGGGCTATCACCGCAAGTTTATTTACAATTATGTTGAGATTGCCCGCCCTTTGTACAAATTGTTGATCGTATTTCATTGGACAAAAGAATGCCAACTATCCTATGAGACCCTTAAGTTAGTCTTGGCATCAGCTTTAATTCTGCAAGCACTCAATTGGAATTTCATTTTCCATGTCCATATTGATGCTTCAAAATTTGCGATAGGGTGCATGTTGGCACAGCCACCAGAGAGTTCAATTTGGACTATCCAATATACTTTGCTAGTCACCAATTGAACGAAGATGAACTACACTACATCTAAACATGAAAGGACTTACCATGGTGTATGCAATCAAAAAGTTTAGGCACTACTTGTTAGAAAACAAGTTTGTCTTCTTCGTGGATTACCAAGCTCTCCTTTATCTCATCAACAAACCATACATGACTTGATGCATCACACGGTGGATGCTCATCCTTTTAGAATTCAATTTCACCATGGTTGTCAGGAAAGGACGCATGCATTTCATGGCCGACCATATGTCGTGAATCCCCAATAGAGAACCAAGAATAGGAGTTGAAGATGATCTCTTAGATGTGCTGCTAAGATACAGCTAGGAAATTGATGAAGGATGCATCCCCATGCCAACTAATAACCGGACAACTTTATCGGTTGGGGAAAGATGGCATTATGCATGCTGCACCTGAGAAGACAAGTTCATAGAAATTCTTGAGATGAAGCTCATTTAGGTATTGCAGTCGGCCACTTTGGGGGAGAGCTCGCGGCCTGTAAGGTATTACAAGTTGGATTATGGTGGCCAACACTCTTCATACATGCAACCGAATTCATCAAACCTGATGATCCTTGCCAGCGAGTCTCCATACCTCACAGCCAAGATTATATGCCCTTGACCGGTGTTCTCTCAGACCAACCCTTTTACAGGTCCAATTATTCCAGCCACAAAAGGGACCCAGGCCGGTTACATCATAGTGGCCACATACTACTTCACTAAGTGGGCAGAGGCCAACGCCACATGGAAAGTAGATGTGCAAACAATCGCCAAGTTCTTATATGAGAAAATAATATCCTGCTTTGGACTTCCACTATAAATTATGAGTGACAGAGGGCACACTTCATAAATGACACGATTCATATCTTAATGAGTGAGTTCCTCATTATGCATCGGAAGTCCACACCCTATTACCCTCGTAGAACCATGGCACAGAATAGAGCAACTAACCTATGGTTATCGTTCGGCCCATCCGAGATCATCTGGGGCTCTAAACGGGCCCCGCAGCCCGAGAGTGGGCTGCCCCGAGAAATGCTCTGTCTACCCTCAATGTGGTCAGTCATGGGATTCCTTCCCGCACTTCATGTAGCCTAGTTGGTAGTGTGCCAACTCTATCTAAAGCTGTCCAGCCATCAGGCAACACATGGCCCCCATCTGGTGTCCAAACTAGGACCTACCGGACAACTGAGCTACTCAAATGCCTTCTCCTCATATGGGGGGGCTTATAAATAGAGTTAGTTGGTTCCCGCATAGTTACATGAGAGTGGAGCATTGATATCTAACAATCCACCGAGAAAAGGAGCTCAAAAAAGAAGTTGCTTGAATGAAGCAACATGCGATAAATGAAGCTAAGGAGTGCCAAACCAAAGTGAGAAATGTAAGGCTCATAACTATTTGTAAAGCGTCCGTGAAAGGGTTAAACACAATGGAAGATCTTACCATAGCTCCTGCAAGAGTGCCGAAAAATTCTTAGTTGTGCAAGGAAACGAAATGCTCCACCAAAGCCTTCATCAACCCAAGTGCCAGCCATAACCTGATTTCATACGAGATGTGCACCCGATTCCTAACATTCGAGGTAACCCTTGAACCTACACCTATCATGGTAAGAGCAATAAATGGAAAAATCTCACCCGCTATAGGTTGTATTGAAATTCCTTTATCAATTAATAACCATCACGTGGCGAGTAGATTCTATGTTATGCTAGTAGGTGCTATGGATGAACAGGTTATCTTGGGAAGGACATGGCGTTGGGCAATTAATTGCCAGATTGATTGGATGGAACACACTGCAACTCTTACCAACGACGGTTGCACCTCAATCATCACAATCAATCATGGGACTGCTGAGAGTACAACCCTCCTTGAAGTACAAAAAGTCAATAGGCAATCCAAGACTCCAATGTCCCCAATAGAAGCTTCCTCATCCACTATAGTTACCAGTCCCAAGGTACTGGTAGCCATAGGAAAAAAGGGGAATGGCTTTACTACAACTTCATCGATCCTCACAATGTCTTGACCACTCAAGTCAAAGAACTTCTATTGGCTTCCAAAGGTCACGACCCTGGCTTCAATCTTTGAGCCCATGCATGGACAAAGTAAGAAGGCATGTTTGCCTTGTCATTCTAGCCCTACATCCACAAAGGTTTAAGCTATGTAATGGTAGAAGATTGGTTCTTGATCGATGCAAGGAAACAAAAGGCCAATGGAGGTACCACTCCCAGTGGATCCCTAAGAAATAGCTAGAAGCTCAAGGATTTTACCGGGGCAATAGCTTGATATGGGTGCCTAAAGATTGCAAGTCTTCTATGGACATCGTTTATGGTAAAGGCCACAGTAGTACCACATGAATCTATAAATGAGGTAGACACACAGGAATAGGACCTCACAAACAAATATAGTCAAAGTATGACCATGGGAAACCCCCTTGTACCCTCGAGTAATGACCTACCATATTAGGAGCGGGTCATAATTTATCCTAAGAATGATATATGCATTGTAATGAAGGCCAAAAGCCCTCCTCTGATTTTCAAGGAACATCTTGATGTGACTCCCCAATCTTAATCTAGGGTTAGTTGGTATAAAGTTTTTGCATGGTATAAATATTTATTGTAATTGTTGAACCCTAAATGTTCATTTTATGGACATACAAATTGCTAAGATGCTATCTTCTATAGGCTGCCATCATGGATATGGGCTACATGATATGAGACATGCATTAGTGCTATATAACTTTCCTTTATATCCTATTCATGAAGTTACCCTAAAGCTTTGATCCAATCAAAGCTTATACATATCACTTGCCTTTCTAGCCTATGCATGAGAGTTACCCTAAATGTTTGATGCAATCAATTGGTAGCACTCAATGCCTTGCATGGGTAGGGAACACTTGTACAATGAAAATGAAATAAAGGGATAGATAAAGAAAGGGAAACATGCTGAATTTTCTTGCAATCAACAAGACAATGATGGTGGTAATGACACGTTGTACATACCACACTCAATAACCCCAAGGATGCTTTAATACTTTAGCATGCCGATACCCATTATGTAACATGGTTGGAATAGCAACTTGTTGACTACAAGTGTGGCAATAATGCATAATAGCTTCTTGTTTTTTAGGTCAACACTATGATTACGTAACACAAGGTAGCACCCTAACATGCATATTTGAGGAGCAAAATTTGGAGATGGAATGAATAGAGATTTTCTAGACATGGATGGCAATACTTGGATTGTTAAGTATTCAAAGGTTGTAAAGCAAACACATCATCAATGTAATATCTCAAGGGAAATATATGGTCCCACAAATTGTATCACAAAAGAAAGAAAATAAAGAAAACCAAATTTGTGAAAGTAAGGGATCCCATGTAGAAGATGCACATGGTGGAGCATTGAGATGGCTTTGCTTTTGAAGGTAGATCACAAGAATATCATGTTCTTAAGAATATTCTAGATGGTGCCCCTATGGTGCCATGATGCCTATATAGAGTACATAGCTTTCAAATCTAAGGGAAACTAGCACAATGATGTTTAGTGGTCTTATGTCTCATAAAAGGAAGGCCGATGAAAGTGAACACTTTTCATCTAAGGATCACACACTTATGCATATGCATGTGATGTAGCCTAGGCTAGTCATGTTCCTGTTTCACATAAGTGCTACACATCAATATGGTACTTTTATGCCTCTTCCAAGCATACAAAAACATTGATGGCATCCTCATACCCAAACTGTTGCATTTGCAAATGCCAAATGACTATCTATTTTGGGCTAAGTCCAAAAATAAAAATAGTAGCCCAAATAATAGAGATGAATTCACCATGGACCAAATCCTTGTGACTTGCTCTATGAGCCATGTCTGGAATTGAGCTTCATGGATTGCTTGTTCCCTATCTGTTTCTTCTGCCCTTCACTGCATTCCTTCAGTTTTGCCTATCGTTAGCTCGTTGGTGCGCTATGTGCTTTGTTTACACTTCACTCATTTTGGAATGTATTTCGTCTAGATGGGTCTTTGGTGGGGTGGTTGCTTTTTGGTGCATTGTCAGGCATGCATATTTCCCTATTCCACACCACGTATCCTACATGAGTGGTCAAAAAATATGCATTGGGTACTTCTAACCTAGGTGTTTATGTCTAATGGGTATGATACTTTGTAGGGCCTTGATCTTACAAAATTTAAGGCCAACGCAAAGCATCATCTCGATCAAACAAAAAGAGATTATTGGCATCAAGATTTTGTGCCTTGCCCAAAACATATCCTTGTCTAGGAAGCCATGCCATGTTAGTGAGGAGCTCCTTGCATTGTCCATGGGAGGGTCAATGATATCCTCCTTTGGTTTTAGTAGCTCAATGATGTTGCAATAGCTCCTTGATGATTGTCATTGTTTTTCTTTCTATGTGGAACATCATCAGCACCATCTAGACATATGGATTGATGGCATCAACAACCAAATCTTGATTGTAGAATCACATCCAAGAGAGATCTTGGAAATTGGCCAAGTTTATGCATTGAAACCATGCCATTGCTACTAGTTGGTATCCCAAATTGCTTTTCCAACCAGCCCAATCGTTGAAACAACTATGTTTTTCATAGTTTGATTTTCAATCTTGATTTTGTAAGATACCTAAGAGGATTTGCAAAAACAATACTTATGGAATAAGGTTGTGGGATTAGAAATATTGCAAGCAAATTCTTTCCAAAGGTCCTTGGGAAGTTTAAGTCTACACATCAAAATTCCAAGCTATCTACTCAATTACCTCAGCCCTAAAAAAAACTTTAAGTCTACACATCAAAATTTCAACCTATTTACTCAATTACCTCACCCCTAAAAGAAAGTATAAGGAATATCTAGGACCTTAATAATAGATAATATACATGGTCCACCTAGAGTTAGAACAACCATTTTAAATATTTATTATTTCATATAAATTTTGGTTGTGATAAAACATTTCAATTGGCAACATATCATGTCACTAGTATTAGTTGTCAAAGAAACATACCATGATAAGGGTTTTTTATTGTGATAAAAGGTTTTGGTAAAAAACATATCAAATTACTAGTATTAATTGCCTGTGTAGTCTCTAAACTACCAATCATATTTCTCTAGAGAAAAAACTACCGATAATATATTCCTTCTATTCAAGGATTCATAATTAGCTCAAAGGCTAGCCTCCTCTCATTCACAAAGGTCCACCTAGAGTTAGAACAATACTATAACATTAGTATATCTTTTGTAGAAAACATGGGTGTATGTTACAAAAATTCAACATAGTGAAGTTCAAATAGAGACACACATTCATTTGTAGTGAACCAACTATATAAGCACCATCTAGAAAATGAAGAATGTTTTGACTATAAATTGAATTATCTACAAGTTTATGCTGTGCAGGTGCATATGTGCACATGGCAGATGTGTATATCTGTGTTATGCATGCATGTATATGGGTGAAGTTTGCATACATCCTTGCATTTCTTGTTGCATTGTCAATCATTTGATCCATTGATACACAAGGATTAGTATAAGGGCTTGACGTTGTGGAATGTAAAAAATGAAATAGGAGGGGGTACAAAGTTAATCTATGCTATACTAGTTGTAAAGCGATGAAAAGAAAGAAATAGTTTCTTTTTCTTTTGTTCCTTTTAGGTGCACGGTCAAATGCATCGATGAAGAGGCTTCAATGTGTGAAAGAAGTGGATTTGTTGCTAAGGCTAAAAGCTATGTGATGCAAGTGCTACATGTGAGGAAACAAGCATGTAGAGCTAAAAAACTAATTGATTTTCCTTTTTGAAGCACCCTCAAATTCTTCCTGGATCAAGAGATATGACTTGATCAAGGTGGAGGGGATAAAATGGATGAATTGGGATGAATTGTGATGAGTTGTCAAGTGGTGCACATGTAAAGTGCATAGTGTGCCAATGAGGAGGTAAGTGTGCTTGGTTGGCACTATGTGTGCCACTTGGCAATGCTAACATGGAAGCTTAGTGACTCCAGTTGATGTGACACTATTGATGTGGTAGCGCTGAGTCACAATGATGATGTGGCTAAGCTAACATGTCAGAGATGATGTGTCATGATGATGTGGTGGATGATCAGTTGTTGTGATAACATGGTTTCTAGATGACATGGTAGATAAGATGGATGGCATGGCACTAGCCAACTGCACTGACATGGTAGTGGCTAGTTGTGCTGACATGGCACTATGCCGGCTCCTAAATGATGTGGTAGATAAGAAGAGATGGCGTTGCCATGTGTCACCACTCTAACCAAGCCTTTGTGTTTGGTAACATGAGAATAGTCTTGTTTGTTAAAATCTATAGATTCACTCAAAATCCTCTAGATTCTGTCGATGGGTCTTTTGGTACAATTGTCTTTTTCGCATATGCATTTATTGGGAGTTGGTTGTTCTTGGCATTGATTTTGTTGTGTGGGTATGCTTGGTTGGGTACTAGCCAAAATTTAGGCCTGAGTGTTTGTAAAGGAGCATTGAAGAAGAAGAAGCAATCTTAATATTTGCATCATGTACTATGTTTCACATAGGGCCAAAGTCATATAGCCTTTGAGGGGTCCCCTTTAGGGATCCGAACAAGCCATATATGTCTTGCTGGCACCATTTAGCTATCAAAAAGAAATTGTAATATCTTTTACATGTATTGTGCAAAATATAGTTTACTTGATGTTCTTTGCATGCATGAAAGTTATATCCCACCAGGTTAATGTGATTGTCCTAAAGTAGCCCAGTGATTTGTTATGTACTATCTTTTGTTATTAGCCTAGTGATTTCTTATGTGCTATGTTTTAATATAGTTTAATAAATGCCCTTACTAATTTCTACCCGTGGCTTATTGTTAAATTCATATCATACTCAACATTTTGATAGGCATTCTCAATAAAGGGAGTTGGCACCCCAGGATAACTCCCAAGACTACCATTGGTCTTTCCTCTTGGAGAGTTCTATATTACATGTATCTTGGGAGGAAGGAAACTCAACAAGCGAGAAATGTAGTTTTTTATTTTGGATCTCTCTCTCTATCACCTAAATATTGAGATTGCATGTCAGTATTTAAAATGAGAATCATTGGTAAGGGTAGAGATATATCAAGAGATATTACATCATTGATACCATTAATTATTATAGAACTACATATATCAATAGATATTATATCATGGGTACCATTAATAATCACATTACATAATATAGGCTATCCACCATAAAACTATAGCTATTGCGATTGTCTTGGGTCTTTCTTCACCCTTCTTTGATTTGGTGTTGGTGCCTGTTGTTCTTCTGGTGCTTTGACCATGAACTTTGCCTGAATGAATTTGGATTGTGGCCAAAACTCTTTGATGTTCATTCCATTGGTTCACTTTGGCAATTTGTTCCCTTCAAGATCTTCCAAATGTCCAGTCAATGTGTCAAAGCATATTTTGATTCTATAGGGTTTGACCCATTTCCATTGTTTTAGGTTTTGCTTCATTGCTCCCAATGGGAATTGTAGGGTATGACTATCTCTTGATACTTTCTTATTGATATGGTAGTCATGCCATTCTATTGGATTAGGCCTCATGTCTAGGCTGCTAACTTCATTGACCTTGAACATGTCATCCTTTTTTTTTTCCTTGTTCTTGGCCATTTATGTGCTATATTGCCACATGCAGACTCAACACAAGCAATTCTAACAATACCATTGCTTCAAGACCAAAAGCAAGTTGGAATGGAGTGTACATCATTGTGACCCTAACTTTAGTTTGGTATTCCCAAAGTTCATTATGTAGCCTGTGATCTTAGTCTTTTGGTTGTCATTCACCATCTTGTGGAGGATCGTTTTGAGCACTTTGTTTGTTGACTTGGCATGACCATTTATTCTTGGATAGTAAGTTGTGCACCTCTTATGCTACATGTTAAACTCCTTTGACATTATGGCAATAATTGAATTGATGAAGTGCACCCCTTGGTCAACCACGATGTCAATGGGACACCCAAATCCATAAATCATGTTCCCATACAAGAACCTTGTTGTAATGTGGCATGTGTTTTATATGAGGTCTTTTGCTTTGGCCCACTTGTGACTTAGTCAATTGCTACCATTATGTTTCGATTCCTTGTTGGATGTGTCACCACATGGAATAGACCCACAAAGTCCAATCCTATTTCTAAAAAGACTCCCATGGATTGGTTGACTGCAAAAGGACATTTGGTTTTAGAAGATTGGCTCCCCATTCATCGGCACACATTGCATGGCTTATAGTGCTTTGATACATTAGCATAATGGTGCTCCACCATAGCCCTACACTGAGAATATTTCTTACCATTACCTTGGTGGAGAAGTGTCCACCACCTACACCTTGATGGGCTTCTTCCATGACAATTTGCCTTTCGTGTAGAAAAACACATCGTCAAAGGACCATGTCTCCCCCTTTCAATACAAATAGCTACCAATGAGTGAATACTTCTAGGACTTTAGTGCAATTGGGTGCCATTTTTCCTTGCTTATTGATTTGGAGAACTCATCGGTCAAGAAATACCAAATGATCTCTTCATGCTTTTCTTTGAACATGGGCATAGCAAATAGGTTCACACCTAGGAGATGAACCCCTCAGGGGATTTCTCATCTTCGGTTCGAGATAAGAAATTTGGCCCCACAATGTGATGAACCAGCCTTGTGCATGATATCGACTTCAAACTCTTGGAGCAAGAGTATCCAATAAATCAAGCACGCCATGGTGATCTTCTTGATGATGTACAAGAGTGCTTGATGGTCTACATTAAATTAAAAGGCCTATCAAGGTCATAAAGCCAAAAGTTTTGATCATTGTACACCATCCCTAGGGCTTCTCATAAGTAGTTCATTTTGATGATAAAAAACATTTAACTCACATAGTAAAAAATGGGAAAATCTTAGTCCCCTTTGGGCTCAACTAGAATGGACCCAATTGTTATCCCTAATGCATCAAAATGCACATGGAAGATTGTATTCCCATCAGCCTTCCTTAGATTGGTGCCTTGATTACATTGCTTGCAAGGTCTTAAATGCTTCGTCACATTCATTGCTCTACTTGAAAGTTGCATCAACCCTTATCAAATGATGAAGCAACTTGATAATACCTATTAACTTCCTTATGAAATGTATATAGTGACAAAATATGAAGAGGGGAGAGGAGAAGAGTGGAGATGAGGAGAGGGGGCACAGCTAGAGAGCACACCACAATGACTAACTATACACTAGATTTAGTTGAAAATCTAGAATATATACAAACCCTTTGTTGAGAGTTGTGGTGCCATGAGCACATAATTAAAGGCTAAGGTATGGTATAGGAAAGAATTAAAGTAGCCACCCTAAGATGTGGACTACAAGATGTGAAGATGTGGATTGAGGATATCCACAAGGAGAGATGTGGATGAGAGGATCCCACATGGTTTGACTATTCTAAAGGCTCTCTCTATATAAGAAGCCTATCATGTATTGTTGAGTACACACGTTTTGCAATAGATTGAGTGTTTGCTATCCTATGTCTCTCTTGTGGTGTTTTGATCCCCCTTGATCCCTCACTTTGACACCCTTTTAGGGTAAGGGTTATGGCATCTAACCCTTTCCTTTATAGCACTCTATTGGGTTAGTGCTATGCAGATATGATCACATGATATTGCGCATGGTTTCTCAACACCTTCCCTCGAGATCAACATCATGAAGTAGGCCTTCCCTCAAGATGATGATTCTGGGGAATCGAAGATGGACTGAGCATTACATTCCATCACACCGCTTTAATGGAAATGTCCTTCCTCTGCATCAAACCAAGAGCTTGTCGGTGCTTCTTGAAAAGCTCTTTACTGAGTGGTTTGGTAAAGATGTTTGTAAAATTCTTTTTGCTATCACAATGCTGCAATGTGATGTCACCAAGTAACACTTTTTCCTCTCATAATGGAATGGATTCCTAGAGAGAAGAATACCCCCAAAGACAAAGACACAAGAAACAGAGTAGATGCCATAATCCTAACCCTAAAAGGTTTATATATATTCTACATTTTCAACTGTGCAGTTAATCATTTGTGGTGTGCTCTAGCTGTGCCCTCTCTTCTCATCTCCACTCTTCTCCTCTCCCCTCTTCATATCTTGTCATGGCATCAGAGCATGGTTTCTCAACATATAGAAGCTAAGATAGCCCATGAGCGAGCACACTTGCTTGATGTTGTTCGGCTTTATCATCATTTGTATGGCATTTATTTTTTATTTTTCTATCATGATGCCTTCACCAAAAATTATGTGACTTAGCAACACACATGAGAAGCTAAAAAGAACTTGTAAGGATAAAAGACAATTCTTATTTTACTACATTTTTTGAATACCTTTTGGAGACATTCCAAGTGTGCTTGCTTGGTGTTATAGAGAGAGAAACCATCCAAGAAGATGGAAACAAACTCATCATCCATTCTTCAATGCAAATGGCATCACTTTGTAAAGTATGCCCCCCGTGAGTGAGAAATTACAACTTCTCATGGTCCTCTTTAACCACGTTGATTTGGTTTGTACCCGCTATATCCATCCATGAATGGTTACATTTTTTGTCTTGCTACCTTGTCAAGGAATGTGTCCATGAATGGTAATGGGAATTGGTTTGCTCCTTTAACTTTTGATAGTCGATGCAAAGCCATAGTTTGTCATTTTTATTGGGCATGATAATGATTGGAAATACCTAATCACTATAGCCCTGATCCACATAAACCTTGCTTTAATCACTTAGTCTCCCATCCTTCATCAAGTTGCATAGTGGGCTTCATTCGGTATCTTTCTTGTCAAATGCACTTTGCGTCCAAAATGAGTGGGGTTTAATGTTGGATGGAGCTTGGAAGAATCCCTTTTAAGTTCATGTATTCCTAGGTTAATGCATCTCTATACCCCTAAAAGAACACTTTGTCAACGTTGAGAAATTTGATGGGAAGCTCTTTATTTATTTGGATCATCTTTGAGTGCTCACTTGTCCACATGTTGATTTCTTTCATTACTACCCTTGATTTGGATGATTTGTCTTACTGATTGTTCTAGGACTTTATGGTCCTTCTTTGTCTGTAATAAAGCCCTTCAAAAAGCATATGTGGCTCTTCAACTTTGTGCACCCATTTTCTACTTGTAGGGCATCAATCATTGCGACCAAAGCAATATTCATCGTGAGTAGCTTTTCTTCAATGTTAGAGGTGTAGTCTTCCTCTACCTTTAGACATTTGAGCTTGCATTCCTATTTAATTGTGCCTTTAGACATGGATATTCACACTTCATTTCCTTCTTGGGTTATTGCTAGGGTCTCTACCCCCATTCATAAAGTGCTTTAGCTGTCTTTAACCATGGTCCATGGCTGTCCCAACAACATCGGGTACCCTCTTTTGTCTTTTGTGCTGCATATTCACATATTTCTTAAATGATGCCCAAAAGACGAGGTAACAGGCAAGTTTGTGGTGCTCATTGCTTTGCCTAGTCATTCGACCGCTCTCTCCAACATGCCATATTCAGTGGGAGCATCATCTAGCAGCTAGGTCCTTTGCTCGAGATCTCCCTTTGCCTTTCAGTTGGAAACCCACTTTGTCCTTTGGTTGGAGCTTTCAAATTTAGTCTTGGTGTTAGTAGAATCCTAGATTTCAACAACTTTGGAGCCACAAAGCAACCAAGCATAGTTTGGAAGAACATAATTGCAAAAGCAAGTGGATGTGATGGAAGCTAAATGTAAAATTCTCCCTCTTTAGTGCTACATACATACATACATACATACATACATACATACATACATACATACATACATACATACATACATACATACATACATACATACATACATACATACATATATATATATATATATATATATATATATATAGATAGATAGATAGATAGATAGATAGATAGATAGATAGAGAGAGAGAGAGAGAGAGAGAGAGAGAGAGAGAGAGAGAGAAAGAGAGAGAGAGATCTAAATATAACTATAAAATAAATAAATAACATATATCTCTTGGTAGTAAAATAATTACACATTTAGATATAACTCATTACATCCATTCCATTATTTTCCCTTTATTTTATCATTATGAGGGATAATCCACAACCACCCATTTTCCAAGAACGATTAGATTCACTTCACACATATTTAGTACAAGAGCGAGAACATAGGGAAAATGTACAAAGGAAATCAATAATAAGAAGAGAAAGAGCATCATACACTTTCACACATGCGGATCATTTCTTTATAAATGTAAAACCTACACTAAAGACACAAAGCTCTATAAATGGAACAAATTAGCCGAAAAAAATTTATCCTTCAAATTTTTGATCGGAAGAAACATTCACATATAATACTTTCATGGGTTGATTAGCTAAATGATTGCTTTTTGAGGGAGAAATTCTATGATAATGATAAGATCAAATGCACTACCAACCATTTGGTAGAAAGTGCTATTCTTTGGTGACACATGACTAGAAACAATAAAAGACAACTAGCAACCTAGAATCCATTTCAAAAACTAATAAAAAGGGAAATTTTACCATCATATTTTAAGGTTAGGGCTAGGCAATAATGGCACCATTTTATAAAATTTAAGAGAGAGATAGGACCAATTTCAGAAAAAAATAGTTTCGATTGACACTGATTGATTCTAATAAACATTGCTATAGTTACAAAAAATAAGAAAACCTCAATGAGAAGGATCAAACTAGAAAATTTGTAGCTAGCTAAGTCATAAATTAGAGCATAAATTAACATGCCCCATCCACACCTGTGCAGCTCTGCCATTTCACTAATAATGAATTATGAAAAGGGTATTCCAAAAGAGGGCAAAGGTTTAAAAAAGTCTATATTTTTATACAAAAATTAGAAGTTTGGTGGTAAACCATTTGTCTAGCCTAAAGTTGGACTTGGTATTCTAGAAGATAATAAACGTCCAAAAAAGTCTATACCGTTTCACAAAAATAAGAAGTTTGGTGGTAAACCATTTGTCTAAATTGAAAGATTAGCTTTTTTAATAAAAAGAGGAATGCTTTGAATAAAGCAATGAAGATTCCAAGAAGACAATGACTAATGTTCTAGGTGCAACAATAGATTTTCCAAAAGGGAAGAAGAAATGAGTTGCAAATGTCTATATACTGGCAATTAGAAAGAGCAACATTTGAAAAAAGATATGGGAGGGTTTTACCTATACCTATTACTAGATTGACCTATAGAGTTGAGGTAGACAATGGATTCACTAATAATTATGATAATATCCATAAGTTAAAGTTACTATTAACCTTACTCAAAAGAAAGGTTCAAGCTACAAAGGAAAGAAAATATATATATTTTAAGAAGGTGATTATTGTCCTTTTAAAGGCCGTTGAAAAGTGATGTGCTCTAAAGATGGCTCCACAATTCTTTGAACCATTCAAAGTTCTTATACATTGAAATTAACATACTATTGCAAAATCCATAATGCATTCCATATCAGTTTAACTCAAAGAACCTCTACTTGAACGATTCATTTATGAGAAGGCTCCACTCATAGTTGATCGAGAGGAAATACTTGAACTTGAATGTATTGTGGATCATTGGAAAATTTCTACACAAGCAATAAATTATATGTCAAATATTTGTTAAAATTCAAGAATCATCTAAGTGTTGATGCTCAATGCATGCTTGAGCAATTAAAAAGGATTTTCTAGACCCCAGCACTTCGTATAATCAAACACACAATCGCAAAGTGATATGGGTACTCATACCGATCTAGAAGGCCCTAAGGAATGATGGCTCAACAAAGCAATAGAGGTAATCAGACCAATCTGGAAGGGGTTAGTATCTCGAGCCAACTATACAAATCCTAAAATTGATAAATCAGACCATAGTGTATGGATTCCTTAATGTTATTCATGGAAAATGTCAAATATACCAAATCCATAAAAAAGGACTTTATTTAGGCAAAAATACTACTTTAGGATTAGAGGTGACGAAATAAGTAAAATACAAACAGTTACCATTATGTAGTTAAGAACCTTAGGTTGTGGCTTAATTATGGGCCAATTAGGTGGATGTGATACTTAGACAGTAATAACGAATGTGCCAAACATTGAAGACTACCCACCAAAGGTGACAAAGAGGAATAAAAGAAAGCAGAAACCACTTGAGTAAAACACAGATTCTTTTTCTTCATCTTTCATAGCAACTAAGGATCAAAGAGTACCAAATTTGAGAAGTAATTGTAACCCAAACAAGAGGGATGTTACAAAAATTCCATTTCATGCTAGGTTAATTACAACTATATTCAGGCATTAGAGACAATGCAATGATATCAATGGAGGTGTTGCAAGGAGCTTTGTATGTCTTTTATATGTTGTCATTTAAATTTTTATAGGTTAGTGCAATAACAATGTAAATTCAAACAATTTACTTTTGCTAAAATCGGCTTACTTTTTAAAAATAGAAAACATTGTATTTCCAATTAAGTTGGTTGAATGAGTATATGCTTTGTCTATATCAGCTTCAGTTGGACATAAAGTAGTCGGATTCCACTCATGATATTCAAAGCTTTGACCAACTAAAAGCACAATGTTTCACATATTGCATCAATAGAAAAGTGTTTTAAGACTTATGACTCAATACTTGAGAGGTCAGGAAAACCAATGAATGTGCTATAGTCATATTTTATTCAAATCTTCGTAATGGAGCAATTTCTAGGGTTAGAAGTAGGTATAGAGTGTAAAGGGGTGTAAAGGGTTGGGATTTCTGCTAGGCTTTAGGAGGTGAGGCAAAACCTCCTTTATGCATATGCATTGTACATGGAAGAGGGGAGTTCAAGTTGGTAATATGATTTATTTGAGGATCTCAAGTTGCTATAGGATAGGTATTAGAATGAAGGCAAATACTTGGCTAATAAGAGTGCAAGGCCCGTGTTGTGGTTGATAATGGTGAGAGGTGGAAGACAAAGGGTATGGTTTGTTTCTTAGGGATTCGAGTCTAAAAGGCTATTTGGGTGAATCCACTATTGTAGCACCAACATATATGCTTCTTTCACATACTTTGAACTAGCCTCAAGGCTTCATAAAGGTGGCAAGAAAACAACTCTTCAATGTACAATGCATATGCATAAAAGTAGCAAAAGCTCCTTTATGCATATGTTTTGTACATTGAAGGGGGGAGTTCAAGTTGGTAATATGATTTATTTGAGGATCTCATGCTGCTATAGGATAGGTATTGAAATGAAGGCAAATACTTAGCTAATAAGAGTGCAAGGCCGGTGTTGTGGGGTTGATAATGGTGAGAGGTGGAAGATGAAGGGTATGGTGTCTCTTATGGATTCAAGTCTAAAAGACTATTGGGGTAAATCCACTGTTGTAGCACTGGCATATATGCTTCTTCTTTCACATGCTTTGAACTAGCTTCAAGCCAGCTTGCCAAAGGTGGCAAGCAAACAATTCTTTCTTGGCCTCTTCCTCCTTTGTAGCATTGCATGGGCCTTGTTGGTAATCTACATTGAGTTCTTGGTAGCTCCATGAATTTTGACCGTGAGCAAGCATGCTGTCTTTAGATTATCAAAGGTGTATGATGTCTAATTTAGGTCACCCTTGGTCATCTTATCGAGTGTCCTCCTCAATCTTCATCCTATTGCATGTGTCATTGGCTATGTTTATTATAAAAAATTTGTACTTAGCTTTGTATATTTTTCTTGGCCTAATGTTTTGTTGGCCTCAATTTTAAGCTTCTTGAGGGTGGAACAAAGGCATAGAGGAAATCATGAGTCAAATTTTGACATGAGATCCTTCTTCCCTCATTCCCCTTGCTTTCCTTCCACTTCTTGCTTGCTTTATTACCTTACATACATTTAATAACGACATTTACAACTTCTAGACGTCTATATGTCTTCTATCTTGTCTACGATTGTCCTATATGCTATTGTAATTTCTCTTCTCCTACCTTAGGAGTAGTAAGCTCGGATATATATTTATCCTTTTCTATTCATTGAGTCTTTTCCACCATCAATGCTTAAGTGAGATAATTCATAAGTATTTTACTTGTGCTCTATGTTATTGTGCTTAAGATGAAAGGACTTGGTACCAAACTCTTATTTTTCATAAGTTTCATTGGTTATTAGACTTCTCCTTCACCTTTTATGTGTCCTGTAACCATAGTTTGATTTTCATACTTCTTTTTAACTGCTTGATCATGTGTAGAAGGTTTACTTGGAGTTGAGAAAGCTCCTCTTGCCTTGTCCAGAGCTGCTAGGCAAAGGGGGGGTAATGTATTTTGCAAAAATTATTCATTGGTCCACCCCATCTATAGTTTTTTTTTTTTTTTGGGCAAAGAAAATAACCTTCTATTAATGCTTGAAAGACTTCATACAAAACAGCAGCCCTGGAGGTGCTGAGTCTGGAAAAAACTAAAAAAAGGCTGAAAGGAAAACTAACCTGTTATAGAGAAACCCACTCATTGCCTAGGGGATCTTTGGTATTGTGGCTAATTGCCAAGTGGGGGGGCTATACAACTAGTTAATCCATCACAGAGTGAAGATGTAAAAAACTCATGCAGGCCAAGCCTTGCAAAATGGAGCGCGCCTCGTGATAATTGCCCTAGAGCCAGGGGTCCCACGCTCCCAGGTGGAGCGGAGGGTGTAGATGATATCATGTCAGATGGTGACCGAGGTAGTTAAGCGGAGCTGGATGCTCACCCATCACCAGACTGCAGTGAGCAACCCAAATGTTCCATGCATGATACTGGCTACTACCTCCCATATGCTGTCCTCCCAAGGAGAATGAGGAATGAGGCTATCATGAGGGACTGCCTCATGGAGCTCTATCCTTTGAATGCTCTGACCCTGTATTCGGTAAGCCGGGGAGACCTCATCAATCCGAAACGTGTGTCCTCCCTCAATCAACCAGGCCACCATTCCCCACGTGTAGTCCCTTTGAAGGCTCTGCATACGGGTCGTTACCCTGAGGGCTCTCGTCCAAATCC
Source organism: Dipteris shenzhenensis (assembly GCF_047967505.1). Taxonomy (NCBI): domain Eukaryota; kingdom Viridiplantae; phylum Streptophyta; class Polypodiopsida; order Gleicheniales; family Dipteridaceae; genus Dipteris; species Dipteris shenzhenensis. Next base: position 704,819 of record NC_141601.1, on the reverse strand, counting down.
TCGCTGTGATACGACAGCTCCAGAGGTAGCGAGGGATCGTCTCTAGAATACTAGCAGAGCAATAATGACACTGCCCCTCCACGTGCATCTGCTCCAACCACGAACTGATGGGAAAGCCTCCGTGGGCAGCCAACCTAGAAGAAGTAGGAGATCTTCCTCAATCGCAAGCTGGACCATAATCGTGTCCAAAACCTGGAACGGACCTCTTGGGGCACTCTCTAGGCCACCCAATGCCTCTCCCTCAAAGGGGTCCAAGTCAAAGAGTCCATCTGAAGCCTCCTACCAATTCGTGTGGTGTTGGAAAAGAAGGGCATCTCGTCCACCTGCTGGCAAGGCCGCCCCTGGAGGGCTAGAACCACTCTCCCGATACCCATTGGACCTCCCTCAAGGGCCTACCCTCCCAAAGCTAGAGGCGCCATTTGGGGGCAACCTGCTCTGGGATACTAGGAGGATCAATGTGCCACTCCTTCCCCAAACGTCTCACCACTCTGATCATTTGCCAATGAATCCCATCCAGACTCCCATCCATCTATGGGTCTCTCAAAGTGAGTGCCTGGAGTAGGCCTCCAGGTCCTACACGAAAAAGACCAGGCTACGTGCTGCCTCACTGCATCATCATCCTCAAGGGGACACCAATCCGAGAAACACGCGAAGTCCCTCTCACTAGGACTTAGGGATGGCTAGGTCAATCTCTATCATCCACTGCCCTGCCCCTCGCGAATGTGCTAAGGCGCTAAGCCTCGCCTCTGCCTCCATCGGTAATCTGCTCCATCTGCAAAAGGAGTTGATCGGTCCACTGTCCCACTGTGCCCAACCAATGTGAGTCTGTTGCTCGAGCATACGTCCATCCTGATCTGTGATCTTCGGGTGCCAAATAAGGGGCTGACGCTCGAACTCCTCTCTGCATTGGGCTGAGCACGAATGAGGCCTCTTGCTAATCTCAGCCAGACCCTATGGAGGCTCCTCATAAAGGGGGAACCCTTCCCCGTAAGGGGGGCCTCTGAGAAGATCCATTTGTGTGAATGTTGCCACTGCCCCTAGTGCATGGAGTGTTCCTGAGAAGCCCTGGTTGTAAGAGGAGCTTCCAAGGCTCTGCACCTGGGGTGAGGCCGCACACAACCAACTTGCCCAAGAGGGCTCTACTCTGCATCTTCGAATTATACTTTATTGGACTTGCAAGGGTCTATGGAAATTTTAGGATTTTTTTTTGCTAAATTGGTCCGATGGTTTGTTTTCCTTTGTTTTTCAACCTATCATGTTAAAAAGTTATATATATACACCCACCCCACACTCACGCACCCGTGGTCTTATCAAGGGGCACCCTGCCCTGGACTGGTGGGCAATGGGTCCACGGGTGTGGCACCACACACACACACACTCGACCACAAGCTAAGACTCCATGCCCCAACTACCAAGACTTGAACCCATAACCTAAGCACTGATAGCCCAACAATCTGAAACCACTAGGCCAAAGCCTTGGAGGCCATAGTGGCCTGTAGTTGTTTTTAATTGTTAGGTTTACATCGGCCATAGTGGTTTTGCCACCTTGTTTATAAAGCACCAAAGCTGAATATGATAAGTCCAGTGACGATACAATGATCGGCCTCAATTTTCCCTCCTCGCGCCTTCTAGCCTCCTCAAACAGTTTGGCTCACTCATGCCTGACCTTTTATTCCACTTCATGTCCCGTCGTTTGCACCGTCCATGTGAGTGATAATGATATCACACCAGCCGGAAGACCTAGAGATAGCGTGCAGAAGTGCACATATGTTTCGCAAAACACTTCGTGGTTGGCGCAAGAAAGGTCGCGTCTTCTCTCCATGCAGGTAGTCTCTCAACTTACCCCTGCCGATTCAGAACTGAAGTAGGGTCCAACTTGCAGATCTGGACGACACAGATCAAGGGGCCCATTATCATTTGTACCGGGGCCGACCTGGATAGCAGACCCACCCTCTTTTCAGCTGACACCTAGGTGGACCCTACGTGGCCAGCTGCAGGCCCCTAGTTGGGACTCCTTCCTTAAGTTGTTTAAGAAAATAGGGCAGCAAAGCCCTAGCTCCCCTTGCAGCAGAATACAGTTCCTAAGGATATCACTTACTCTTTAGACCTTTCTTTGATGTCAACACAAGTAATAAAATAAAGAACACAAACTCATCCTCTAAAAACACAACACAGTGTGTAGTTTCAATCTCATAACAGTCACAAGGTTGAAAACCATAAACTCTATCATGTGTAGCAGGGACTACCTACTAAGTCGTATACCATAGTATAAACAAGTAGTAGAATGAAGAAGCAAAAGATTGTGTAAAGGTTTGCCCAAAAATCACACAGTGCTGATTCAAATCCTACTCCTTTCCTTAACGTGTATACAAGCGAATATAGAGAGATGCATACATAGACAGATCTTGGAATAGTGCATGGCAGTAGATCATGTACTAAAGATTGCCCCAAACAAATGGACAAAATCTAATATAAAAAGTGTGCTCAGTGTGCCACATCTAGCAGATAAGATATTGCCTAAATATGGATCCTTGACACCTCAAAACTGTCATCTACCTCCACTTTGGCACCGTCAATCTCTGTCAGCTTGTGTGCTCTACTTGAGCTTTAATGGGCTGGACATTCGTTGCTGCTTCTCTTCCTAATGAAGACCTACATGCCGAAAGAAGGAAGAAAGAAAGGAAGGAAGAAAGTTTATTAAAGTCTTCAAAAGAGTGAAGGATCTAATAGACTGAAAAAACCGGATACAATGACAAACACAAAAGCAAGTATTAAATATCCATGAATAATGAGCTGATGATTCAAGTCAAGACAGTCATTCCGCTACCTAGGCATAGGTTGGGGGTCTCATGCTCTCCTTTTGTTGTTTTTACTTTCCAAACATTGGTAATTTGTTTTTTCAAAGAAAAGAATTCTATTAAAGGGAGAAGTACATCATGTGAGGCATGAAAACACTAATACTCTAATAGGGCAAAATCAAACTCCTGTAAAATCCCAGTTGAGGCTGAAAGTGCCATCTCAATCTTGTGGGAGGCTTCGAGAAGAACAAGGAGCCATTCCACTCATTGAAAAAAACAGTCCTCTTGGTGGAGGCCACCTGTGAAGACCCCTTCATACTTCCTCAAATGGCCACCAAGGTGTGTATCGTATCTGTCCAAATAGTGGCCAATGTGTGTGCGGGGTGGACCTGGGAACTATCCAAGGCCTCGATGCATCTGGCTCTCTAAATATGCCACGCTGATATCATTTGACTTACATTGTTTGTCCATCAAAGTCTGCTATTTGTCCATTACAATGTAAAGTCTCTGCAATTGTCACCAGAATCTCCCATGAAGTATCCACAAAGGCATGCAAGGACCTATATGGAGTGCTAGGAACATCATCCAGTGAGCATGACTCAACATCGAACCGAAAGAGCCCAAGAAGAGTCCTGTCTCTCGTAAAACACCTGAGGCCCCGAAAGAGAGAGCCAAGCTATCTAGCCCTAGGTCATAAAAGAAGGAGAATGCATAAAGGTGCTAAAAAATCTAGCAATCCCCTTCTAGATGATCCTCACCTGTCTGTAGTTCCATAAACAATGCTGAATAGACTCCTTAACAAAAAGGCAATGAATACATGTGGAATTTGCCCCAAACATGGACGTGCAATCCCTCCATAAACAAAAAGCTAAAAAAAAAGAGTGATTCTTTTGTTTTTGAGGGATTTTCAGAGTCTCTTCCAAAAGGATTTCAGCAAATTAGCAGAAATCTGAAAATCCTTCCAATGAGGTTTTGGTGGGCCTTCGGCCTCTAAGGTCAAATTGAAACTTCGTTGCATTACTGACCATGTATCAAAAGAAGGGGAGGCTCTTCTCTTGGTGCCTTGCATCAAACTATTCTCACTCCCCGGGATCCCGCTGCAAATACTTTATGGGAACACCTCCACAGAGCCAAAGCTCAATCCAAGGGAATGTGATTTGGGCTAGGGTCTAGATACCATCCTGAAGCCAAGCTCCACATAGCGTAAAACCTTGACAGGCTGAAATCGAAAATGCGCAAGTATACATTTTGTAGACCTAGACAACGTGCCCTCTGAATCGACATCAAAGACCATCCCCGTTTGATTCTCGAAATCCTATGAGCTGAAGTGGGGTCCCTAATCTTGTAAAGGCCCCTAGCTAAGTAGCTCGAGAGAGTGGCTTGTCACTTGTAAGAACCCAATCCAAGGGCATGGCTGCATCAATCTGCTAGATTCTCCTTGCACTCCCTCTGAGGTGACTTGCTAATTGGAGTCTGCGATCATTTGGAAGCCTTTTGAATACCTTCTAAGAACTCGCAAAGGAAGCATGACCTCTCTCCTATCTAGGCCACTGCATATAGTGAGAAGTACGAAGTAGGCTGCCGTGCTCATCAAGTATACTGTCATTCCATATGATAGGCTATCTATCAATCTTTTCCAAAGAGGAAGGGGGAACTTCCCGAAGAGTACTCTTGAAGCTGGCCCAAGCTTTTGGGATAGCAGCTATAAGAAGGGAGGAGGAATCTTTGAGGTGGTTGTGGCCACTTGGTACTATTCATCCAATCTCCACTTGTAGAAGGAGAGGAGGACTGTATGCATCTAATTGAAAAATCCTTCTAAGGGTCATGTCCTGGCAAGAGTCCTCTAACCACAGTCTTGCATACTAAAGCTTTGCTCTGCAAGTATGGATTTATTATATCGAGGCCTCCTTCCCATGAGGGTAGGATCAAAGTCTCCCGAGCCACTCTGGCTCTGGTGTGTGCTAAACCATCTAGACCATTCCAAAGAAAAATCTTTATTGGCCTTTTGAGTTGAATGATGTAGTCTCTAGAATGGCACCAATAAGAGCAAACAAACCATGCCGTGGCCAACAATTTTTGGTTGACCACTGGCACCTTGGAAGCAAGGTCAAGTTTGGATGAGCTTTAGAAAAGGAGTTTCTCTTGATACTCTCCAACACTGGGTGAAATTGTTGCGAAGGAGAGATGTCCATTGTGTGACAAAAAATGTAAATACGGTGTGTTGTACATGAGATGTGCTTGGAGTGACCAGGGAGCGGTATAGTGTGTGGTGGGTGCGGTTTTTTATAGTATGGGTGCACCAGACAGCATGGTATCCAATGTGCGACGATGTTTTGTTACGGGATGACATGTGCTCTTTGTGATTGTCCCGAGTCATATGTGTATGAGGGCAATAGTTTTTTTGTTGTGGGTGTCTTGTAAATCCACCGTGTGTTGGGATTGGGCTTATATGTGGATAGTCGGTGGGCAATTAGATACTAAGTGCTTGTGGTGTGCATTAGTGTGCACAAAGTGTATGGATCGGGCATTTAATTGCCTTGGTATTAATTTTAAAGGAAGGGTGGAAGAGTAGTAAAAAGCATGGGATGACGTGGCTATTTTTGAAAGAAGGCAAGCCATGCATGCAAGCGTGGTTACGTGAAAGGTAAGGGGAGCTTTTGGATTGACGACCGAGTCATATACATGGAGATGCAGCTCGCAGAAAGAGGCTAGAAGGATGCCGTGGGTGAGAGTACTTTACAGAGAGGATCTCAGAGGAGGGGGATGGGAACACGGTTGGGGGGAGGCTGCTGGAGAGATGGACTGCTGCTGGTGTGGAATGTTCTCTACAAGGTGAGGCTACTATGGAGACGGGGGGTCTGATGATGGTGGAGCGTCTCTACTTCGCTTGGCTGGGAACTCTGCGGGCAAAGGAGAGCTGTCGGGTGGATTGAAGGAAAGGAAAACGTACTATGAGAGAGAAGGGCGATGCTTTTGTGTGGGCTGAAGATGACGGGCGACGGGTTTTGGGAGGTGGCATCTCTGCTATGCGGGTTGGGAGATCCTAGGTCAAGGAGGCGTTCTTCACAATCATAGATGTGTGTGCAAGCCAGAATAGACAGTGCATCCAAGACAAATATAGAAGTAATACTTATATATTTCCGTTCGTCCACAAACTGGACACAATACAAAAGGAATGCGGAGTCACACTAAACCGTGGTCCTCCAATCTTACCAAAATGTTCTCCTACTATTGCGTGGCACCTCTAGATCTCTGACCCCGTGTGCTCCTCTGAGCTTATGTAGAGTCTTTGTCCAAAGATTCCTTCCACCTTGCTGTCTGGAAAGCCAGCCTAGGTGGGCAGTACCTCGAGCTTAGTCTGCAGCCTCTTTCTGGGTCTCCTTTACCTCTTGGATAACGCCCAAGGATGCCCTAATTGCTGCTGCTATCTGCTGTTTGAGGGCTGCTTCAAGTGATAAGAATGGAGCCCCCTAGTGCCCCCTTTAATAGTGCTGAAGCCCTACCCAAAACAGCTGACCCCCCAGGTCGTTTTGGCCGATCCAGGGGTCTGCCTTCAGCCAACCCAGGCAGCCTACTGGCCGACCTGGTTAGGGGGGCTTACCAGCCCATTTGCTGGCCCCTCCACCCCTGACTTGACATGTGGCATTGCACTACTGGTTTGCCTCCATTAGAGGCCTGTTTTCAGGCCCTATGCCTCCTTTCAGCCGCCTTTTGCCTCTGCTGGTTCCACCTCTATTCAGGGCATTCTCTGCCCATGGATTCCATGCTGCAGCCCCAACCAGTCCCGTACCCTGCTCCGTTCACTTCTGTACATCTGCGTCAACCCTGCGTACATCCTTTGCAGGCTTCCAGGATGCTGACATCAACCTCCAGCCCTCATGTACTGATGCTGGCAGTTCCATACTGTTCATGTGGCCAGGTACTTGACTTCTGTTGTGCTGCCTTTGTTGTGAGTGTGCAGCCCACATGCAGTCTAGATCCTGCCCATGTGGCAGCCTTGTACCCAATGGTTCACCCCCCCTTTGCTCTCTTTATTTGGGGGTTCGCAGGTGGGGAGGTGACCAGCTCTATTCCAACAGGAACCCGAGATTAATTTGGACTTAGAAAACATAGTCTGCGTCAACATCAATAATTGGTGGTGATTCATGCTGAACCAATCCTGCAAAATGAAGTTCCTGCTCTTCATCAACTATGCAAGCTTTTGAGCTGCTAGAGGCATCTCTTCCCTACTTGTTCTTGTTGTCAACATCTTTCTTATAGCGATATTTTTCTTCATGTTCTTCACGGCCACAGTAGTCACAGATCGTCAAGGTCTTTTTTCCATTGCCTTTGCTTTTCCTCTGTCCTTTGATGATGTATGCTTGCTCTCCTGTTCCTGTTGTACTCATCTCCACTCTTCTCTCGTCACTAAGGAGCATAGCAATGACATCATGAACCCGATGTGCTTGAAGTTGCTTCAATATTGCCTCCATCCTGTTAAGACGTGTCCCCAGAGAGTCTCTATCTCCCATTTGGAGTGCAAAAAGCTCCTGTTCAAGCATAAACTTTGAATTTCGAACTCTCGAGCCGAACAAAGTCTCTAGGATGCTCCAATTTTGAGCTGCTGTCTTTGAGATACTCCTAGAGTCCCTTCCTAGAAGATCTAGGTCTTTCTTATTTAAGTCCCATGCATTCATTTTCTCGAGGCCTTGATTGCTTGCAGGTCACTTCTCAGGGTCTCTCTGACCCTGAGACAACCCCCGAGAGTCCCTTCTCCATAAAGAGAAGTCGAACGAAAAGTTGCCAGGAAGGAAAGTTCCTTCCATCAAAGTTTACGACAGAGGGTTTTGGTAAACCCAACTTGGGGGTTTTCGGCCATGTCCATTCTGACTCACTACAGATTGCTCAGAAACTTCTTGACAATTTGCAGGACCTCACCAATTGCTTTGATACCAATTGTTGGTTATCAGGGATTGCAAGTGATCACTCTCGAGATCAATTACTCACGTAAAATATGAAACCAAGAAAATGATCCGAGAAGGTAAGTTCACACAAAATTCAAATGTATATTATAGAAAAGACTCAGAGACTTGTTTCTCAACCCAACAAGGCTTGTTGCGACTTACAAGACTTGCAACAGGTTAAGGATAGAGCCACAAAGACTCCTGACGCCAAACACTGAGACTCCACTGCATAAAATGATAAAGTCTCCACCATATGAGACTGACAGACAGTCTGATGATCAAGATTGCTGCCACACATGCAGCTCTGAATTACCACACAAAAGTAATGCCACACGGGCTTTAGAAGTAGGGCGACACATGCATCCTACTGATAGCACCAATAGTAACCATTATAGAGTGAAACCACCAGTATGATGATCAAGATTGCTGCCACACATGCAGCTCTGAATTACCACACAGGCTCCAGAAGTAGGGCGACACATGCATCCTACTGATAGCACCATTAGTAACCATTATAGAGTGAAACCACCTTATGAGTTGATGGTGAAGCAACTGCTAGCAACTCTGAGACACCAAAATGATCATTCCAGCACATATGACTGTGAGAATGGGAGAGAGAGAGCAAATGAGAGCAAGAAGCAGGAGAGAGTGAGAGCTGAAAGCTTAGTTGCAAATAGATGAGAGTAAGAGAGATACAACTGAAGGAGTGAGATAAGGTTTTGTCCTAGTGACAAAACCTTAGTAGTCACTAACCATAGTTAGTGGACTAACTGCGGTTAGGGGGAAAAACCTCTTAAAGAGGGAAAAGTGCCCCTAACTAGCTTATTAAATTACATTGGTCACTGCTGAATTATATCTATAATTCTAACACCCCCCTGCAATGCCAATGTCATGTACAAGGATGATTAATCACCAAACGGATATAAGTTCAGGGCACTGCGAAATGCCTCAAACTTTTCACGTGGAAGTGCTTTGGTGAAAATATCTGCAACATCGTCATGTGTGGACAAAAAGATCATACCGATCTCTCCTGCATGCAACTTCTCTCTGACGTAGTGATAGTGAACCTCAATGTGCTTCGTGCGAGCATGAAACAGTGGATTCTTTGCCACTGCAATGGCACTCTGACTATCAGTGAGAATTGGAGAAGGACCCTCGAATGACAGATGAAGATCAGCAAATAGATGACGCAGCCAGACACATTCAATTGTTGCTGTGAAAGCTGCCCTGTACTCAGCTTCACATGATGAGGTAGCCACTGTAGATTGTTTCTTGCTCAGCCAAGAAATGCAAGCTTTACCAAAAAAGAAACAATTGCCACTAGTGGACTGCCTAGTGTCATAATCACCAACCCAATCTGAATCACTATAGGCATGCATCTGCAAGTCACCCCCCCTTTGAAATAACAAGCCAAAAGACTTCGTGCCCTGCAAATAACGGAAGATGCGCTTAATTGCCTGCCAATGCATAGTTTTTGGGTTGTGCATATACCTGCTCACCTGAGATACTGCAAACTGAATATCAGGTCTAGTGTTGCAGAGATAAATGAGGCATCCAACAGCCTGACTGTAAAATGTGGCATCAACTGATTCTCTTGCATCATGCATTGTGAGTTTCAGCCCCGGCTCCATGGGAGTGGCTATGGGCTTACAATCATGCATGTTAAATCTGTCCAAGAGTTTCTGCACATACTTGGACTGAGACATAACAGTGCTACGTCTCTCTTGAGAGAACTGGATCCCCAAATAAAAGTGAAGCAGCCCCAAATCTGACATGTCAAAGTTGGTCTGCAAATCAGCTTTGAAATCTGCAATATTATCTTCATTGGACCCTGTGAGCAGCAAGTCATCGACATAAAGAATGATGACTAAAATTTCCCCCCCATCCTTCTTGATGTAGAGGGTGCTCTCAGTAGGACTATTGTGCAGCCCCTTGCTGGTCAAAAAGGCATGAATCTTGGCATACCATGCACGAGGGGCCTGTTTCAGCCCATACAAAGCTTTATTCAGCTTGCATACCTGAAGTGCATTTCTTGAAATTTCAAAGCCTGGAGGTTGTTTGACATAAACCTCTTTCAACAAGCCTCCATTAGGAAGGCTGTTTTAATGTCCAACTGATGAACATTCCACTCAAAATGTGCAGCCATTGCAATAACAGATCGGATGGTGGTCATCCGGGATGTAGGAGCAAAAGTCTCCTCATAATCTATGCCCTTTTTCTGAGCATAGCCTTTGGCAACCAGCCTTGCCTTGTATCTGTCAATGGAGCCATCTGGCTTCCGTTTCACCTTGAAAACCCATCGTGTACCAATGGCATGTTTACCTAGTGGCAAGTCTACGACATCCCAAGTTTGATTTTTTTGAATGGACTGCAATTCATCGTGCATGGCATTCATCCAATGCACATTGTCCTTTGGTTCTTCGAATGTTGCAGGCTCCTCCTCATCGAGAAGAGTACCTGCATATGCTGATTCCACTGAATTAGCACCTTCCATGTGCCTTACTGCACTGCGAGTCCTACCAGGTAATGGAGCATCAATCTTACTCTCCCTGAGAGTCTGTAACAGCCAGTTTGGGACTGTTTTTGCTGCATGTATGTCTGCAATTTCTTGCTGAACCACTTGTTCCACTGCCTGTGGAGGTGGCAAGACATCCTGTGGCTGAACTGGAGCATTGGGAGGTGGCTGTAAATTCTGATTTGCATCAGAAATATCAGCAGGGGAACCCAAGGCAATGGGTAGCAACCCCTCAAAAACATCCGCTGAAGAAGAAGGCATATGAAATTCAGCCTGAGTGAGCCGAATTTTATGCAAATATCACATCTCTACTGACAATGATCTTGCGTGTAGCAAGATTGTAGAGACGGTACCCCTTGCTTTCTGCACTGTACCCAACAAATATGCACTTAATTGCCTTATTTGACAACTTATGCCGAAATTCAAGTGGCACATGAGCATATGCAAGGCATCCAAAGACACGGAAATGATCCACTGAAGGCTTTCTCCCATTCGAGACTTATAGGGAGTTTTTGTTTTTAAAGCCTTAGTGGGAGACCGATTTAAGATGTAGTTGACACACATTAGACCTTCAAGCCAGAATTTGTGAGGCATGTGTTTGCTTTTCAGCATACATTTGTCCATCTCCATAAGAGTTCTATTTTTCCTCTCAGCTTTGCCATTTTGCTGAGGGGTCAGCCTCACTGTGAGCTGATGCACAATACCCTTGCCTTTCAGGAAAGCATCAAAATTTGCAGACAAGTATTCCCCACCTCTATCTGTGCGCAATGTCTGTATCTTGAGTCCAGATTCATTTTCAACCATGGCTGAAAAGTGTTTAAACATCATGAACACTTTTGATTTGCGCTTCAGCCCAAAGACCCAAGTGAAATTGGAGTAATCATCAATAAAAGTAACAAAGTAGAGATGACCAAATGATGGAGTCCTCATGGGACCACAGACATCACTGTGTATAAGCTGTAATTTGCGGACAGCTTTAACTGAACCATCCTTTTTGAAGGGGAATCTGTGCATCTTGCCTAAAATGCACCCTTCACAGGCATGTGGAGGAGGTATCTCAAGAGGTGGCAATGCATCAACCATAGAGTGCTTCTGAAGTGTCATCAAGCTGTTGTAATGCATGTGGCCATATCTGGCATGCCATAACTCTGCATTCTGCATGGCAGCAGTAGGAGTAGAAACTGCAAGAGCATGGGCTGCTCTTTTCTCAAAAAGATCAAGCTGAAAAAGCCCACGCAGCAGAGTACCAGATAATCTCAAGGCATAATCATTTTCTCTGTCTCGGACAGCACAGTTGTCATCCTCAAAGTTGACCTGAAATCCAGCCCTGTTAAGAGTGGACACTGAAAGGAGATTCTTGGTGATACCAGGCACATACAAGACATCTGAAAGTCTGAAAACTGAGCCATCAATGGCGGTAAGCTCAACTTCTCTTGTACCACGTACTGAATATGACGAGTTGTTGGCACAAGTGACTTTCTTACCAACGGGAGGTGGATGCAAGGAAGTGAAGAGACACTTCCTAGAAGGGATATGCTTGGAGGCACCGCTGTCAAAATACCAAGTATTCAGTGTTTCATTGACACTGAAAGCTGATGCATCCGTGGAAGGATCATAACTGCAAGTCAAAAAGGCATATGTATCATCATTACAAGTGGCTGTACTATCCCGAGCATCTGGAGCAGCCAGCCTAGAATCTGAAATGCAAGATAAGAAGGCATAATCCTGTCCAACAAAGTTGGCTGTAGCATCCCCACTGTCAGATGCATGAGGAGCTGAATCTGAAACAGCCATACCGGAGCTGTTTTTCTTCTCTTTTGCAAGCCTTTTCTTGCATTCTGCAATGTGATGACCTGGCTTTTTGCAGTAGTGACAAAAACCCTTCTTCTTGGGCTTACTTGCATCATTTTTAGCGTTTTGTGAAGGCTGTCCTGACCCACTGGAAGGCTGATTTACTGATGTCTTTGCCTGTCCCTTTGTTTTTTATTTAAACTTTGAGAGCATAGCTTGTTCACCTGCACGTGAAGCCAAGTTTTTCCTGGTCTGCTCTTCCTGAAGCAGAAGTCCTATCAACTCATGAAAAGTGAGAGGGGTGCAAGGATTTGCACCCCCCCTCAATGATAAGTTCAGCGAGGTATGAAAGCTGAGATAAGTCTCAGGAAGAGAATTCAGAGTGGTGGTAATCATCTCTGAATCAGGAATAATCTCATCAATGTTCAATAATTGCTCTCTGAGATCCTGTAGCTTTGTGAGGTGGACTGACATGGAGTCACCCTCTTCCATATGTGTATTACTTAACTCTCTTTTCAAGAAAGATACCCTTGCATCATTCCCGGCTGCATACATGCTTTCTAAGATATCCCACGCTGCCTTCGAGGTCTTACACGACTGGATATGTGGAATGATAAATCTTTTCACTGAAAGAGAGATGCATGACAAAGCTAAGACATCCCGTGAATCCCATCTCTTTTGTTATGGAGTGGTGGCTACAGCTGCACCAACAACCTGTCCTGCAACTGCACCCTGTGCACGACCTCTTCCACCTCCTTGCTGGGGAGGGGTATTAGGTGCCATACCTGCTGGTCGGATCTCATCCCCATTCACATAATCCCATAAATTGCGAGAAATCAGACCATAAAACTCCATAGGGAGTAGTTGGTACCATCCAACTTGTCTTCTTGTGAAAGACCACCGAACGGGAAATCATTCTGATTTTGCTGGGCCATATCTGAGAAAGAGATTTTAGCAGATACAAAACTGAATTCCCTTACTGGGAATGAAATGCACAACTCTCAAAAAACACAGCCAAGCATTGGCTGTAAATGCAACTCCGATTTCTGCACTTGCAATGTCAGAAATCTGTCCAAGCATCAAAAACTCTCCAGAATCTGCCAAAAGTGCTGCAAAACACTTCAAGAAAGGTAGTGTGAAATCTCCAAAATTGCTTCTCCAACACAAAAGCCCCAAAATAGACCTGAAATTGCAACCAGAAAGGGGCAAATTGAACAAAAGCCCCAAATGTTGCAAGAATTGCGCTCTGTCAGCAAAAGCCCCAAATTTCACTGCGAAATTGCAGTGTAATCACAAAATCCTCAAATTTTTGCAAGAAATTGTACTACAAAACTGAAAGCCCCAAATTTTGAGCTTGAAACTCTGCTTAATGAATCCTGTACGGAATCCGTACACCTGCAGTACGGCTGTACGAAATACAGTGCGGCGGTTGATGCAGGTGTGCAGTACGGAACTTGCAGGTACGGATGTACGGACGAGCAGGTACAATGCAGTACGAACGGAGTGGGCTGTACGGTTGTACCGTCGAAATGCAGTACGGGTTGAGAAGTACGGTCGCGCAGTACGGAAGCAACAGGTACGAGCAGGTACGGTAGATCTGCAGTACGGACCGAGCCGGACTGAGCGAAATCGTATGGAAATGTACGGATGGCGGAAATAGTACGGCGCAGTATGGATCTGCAGATCGTGGAGCTCGAGCAGATCTGTACGGTTGAATGCAGGTTTGTAAGGGCGAGATGCAGTAGAGTATGGACTGGAGTAGCAGGGCCGTACGGACCTGTACGGAATGTACGGCACACGGACTGTAGTACAACACTGTACGGGATGACGAGACTGCAGCAGACAGAGGGTACGGCCAGCAAAGGGAGCTCGCGGGAGCTAGAGTCCGGGAGCAGGGAGCAGGTCCAAGAGCACGATCTGCTCTGATACCAAATGTGAGAATGGGAGAGAGAGAGCAAATGAGAGCAAGAAGCAGGAGAGAGTGAGAGCTGAAAGCTTAGTTGCAAATAGATGAGAGTAAGAGAGATACAACTGAAGGAGTGAGATAAGGTTTTGTCCTACTGACAAAACCTTAGTAGTCACTAACCATAGTTAGTGGACTAACTGCGGTTAGGGGGAAAAACCTCTTAAAGAGGGAAAAGTGCCCCTAACTAGCTTATTAAATTACATTGGTCACTGCTGAATTATATCTATAATTCTAACAATGACCTATCATGAATGTTCTAGAAGCCGCGTATCATCAGGCAACCTCCAAAGGTCACGTAGCTTCACATGAATTCCGGGGACAGCTTCAGGCGACTCTCAAGGAAGAATCAAATGATCTCGAACTGCTAGGAAAGAGCCTTGCTTGTCTAGAAGATCACGTAGTGAGCTGCATGGTAAATTGCCATGTGGCATTGTAGATCTACCACCCTTCAACCTTAGGATAGAATGACCCCTACAAGGTTTAGCACACCAAGCCAAAATCGCCAACACTAACAATCTTCATCCGGGGAGGAAGTAGCATGAAACACCTTACCCAACCTAGTTGCGGAAACAGCTCCCTCCTGAGAAGAAGATCTCCTAGAGTAATGCAGAGCAGGTGAGGGAGGGAGAGAGACTGAGGGCTGAGGGGATGAGGGAGATGGAGGTAGGGAAGCAGGGGCAGATGGAATGATGTGAAGCTGGTGCAACATTTTTTTCAAACATTTCTAATTTCATATGGCCTGTGCTTGAAATGTGAAATTTTGTTTCATGCCTACATCTGTCAGAGGAGTGGTGTTTGCAGACTTATTTTCTGCTTCATTGTTATTGTTTGTGCTCCAACTAGAAGCATAGGTTTATTTAGTGCATAAATGGGGGCACATATCGGTCGCATGTAATTGGCTTTTAGTGTAACATCTTAATCTGTTCTACTGGTGTGCAGTTAATGTGATCGTAGTAGCATTCAGCTAATGAGCCAAGAGCTCATTGTACTTCTTCATTATGACAAAGTGTGTCAGTTTAGCTTAGCTTGCAAGATTGATGGCATTATAGGAACTTTGAAGAGAATACTATGAGGAACTCTTTGATGAAGAAAACTAGTTGTTCCTGGATGTAATCTTTTTTTAATGGTTCCTGGGCTTTCCAGGATGGCATGTAAACGGCAATTGGGTTGTACTATTTTTTGTGACATGAATTTACAATATGCTCTGGTTTATGAGTATAGCGTGTGTAGGTTTGTATTGAGACATGAGACTGCTAGGTGATAGGCCAAGCAATATTTCTTGTTAGGCTGGGTAATATTTCCTCTTGCTTGTTATGTTGGTATAATTGCAGGAGAAGCCTGTGAGTGGCATTTTGTTGACACGTGGAAGTTGGACTTGGAATGTGGAAGAAAACACCCATTATGAGCTTCGAGGGATAATGCAGTATGCTTTTTGTGGCTTAAGTTATTTATTTGACATTAATTTTACTGCTATTGATTATTGTACATGCGTCAACTGTTGTATCTTCATTTGGAAAACGATTTCAAATGTTTGCTAAAAATAGTTTTTCCAAAGCCTTTGCTTTTCTTTGGGAGGGAGGGGCGGGGGCATTAGTTTAGGAAGTCGTGACATATGTACAAACAGAACAAAACTTTGGCATGGCTTTAGGGGCGAAAGTGTTCTATATTAGAACGTACATAGATGTGTCATGCTATAATTTTAGGAAACTAGTGACATTTTTTTGGGCCCACGTTTCTTTATACAGCTTGAGATGCAAGCGTTTGCTTGTAAGTATCAGGCCATGCACAAAGTAAGTGTGGAAACTCTGCTGAAAAAGATGCTATAAAAAAGTACTTTTCAGTCTGCTAGGAAGTAGGTCTCTCCTTTAACTGGTCAAGTACTAGAACCACGTCCATGCAGATGCAATGCGCTTTTTGCACTCACTAGCATGTGATGAGGGTTGAAACTTTCCCTTTGCCCCTGTTTTCAATGCTGTGCAGCAAAGGCTTGATCACTAGCCATAGAAGCATTCTATTAAAACGGCTTTGTTCCTCCTGTAATAAAGGGCAACCAGCCGGTCAAAGGAGTAATGGTTGGCATTGCCCATGGCTACAAACCACAAAGTAGTAGCAAAGCCCTAGTAGGAATTAGGCAATCCATCAAGTGTCATGGATACAAGCTGAGAATCGGGGAGGACCTCATCAATATGTGCCAACTGCTCTTTCAAATCGTTCACACTGGTAAGATAGGCATCCACATTACCACCCTCTTCAAGCTTTAAATCCTTCAACTGCTTGCGGAGATAGGCAACCCTAGCCTCATTCCGCGCTTGATATAAGGAGGCAAGCTGATCCCGTGCTTGCTTAGCTGTCTTGCATGAACGGATATGAGGGATAATAACCCTTGTCATTGAAAGAGCAATGAAGGCATGTGCTTTGGCACCATGTCCATCCCACTGAATCTGCTCTTGAGTAGGAGGCAAAGTACCTGTAGTGGAAGTGGCAACTGCACCAGAAGTAGCATTAGACCCATCACCAGATGAGCCTGAGGCAGTACCAGATGTACTAGAAGTAGGAGGTCTAGTGGGTCTTACCTTAGTGCCTGTAACAATATTCCAAAGATTCTTGGCAACCAAGACATGCCCCATCATATAAGCCCACATGGGGTAATTTGTGCCATCAAGTTTGTCCTCATACCCAAGCATCCCAAACAAATCATCCTTATTGCCAGCCATAATGCAAAAATGCAAGGCAAAAGCACCAACTGACAATGTAAATGAGAGGAGTGCAATCTCCCAAATCCAAAGGCAAATTACTGCACAAACCTTTCCCATTGCAAATGTGTGGCTGTCACAAGGTGTACCTGCTGCAAAACGCATGCAATGAAAGGTACCAAAAGAAGCTGGAAAATGGAATTACAACAAGAGTATATGGCTCCACAATTGTCAAGACCTCAAGTGGAAGTTCCCACAAGCAAAGGCCAGCAGGAGAAGGCCTCAAAATGGGAGCTCTGAGCAACATCAACGTGAGAAGATAATCTTGCAGCCCGAGGTAAAGGAACATTAAATGAGAGCAAAAGGGCGTAAGGAGAGGTCTCCAAAGGGCAGCAGCAAGCTTCAAAACACCAAGTCGGTTGAGATAGGGGTCCCAAATGCAGCAAGAAGCTCCAAAATGTGCAAGGTGGCTTCTTCGGGTGCTCCAAAAGACTGCAACAGATACCGAGGGGTGCTCCGTACAGTTCCGCACTGCAGCAACAAGTCCGTACAGTAAGGCGGCTGCCTTAAATGCTCCGTACAGGTCACACATGTGGTTGGCGGCTGTCCGTACTGTAGCACCAGGGTATTAAATGCTCTGAAATGTGAACCAGGGCCCCAATGAAGCACCTATGACAGGCGGCTATGCTGCAGTAGCACTGAATCAGACCTGTACGGAAGCAAGTCACACGTGTGAGCATTTATGAGCCATTGGCTGCCAAACAGCTCCAAATGCGAGGGCTTGAGCTCGGGGAGGCAGCCAATGGCTGAGGGGAAGGACCCTAGTCTGCTCTGATACCACTGTAGTCTAGGGTAAGCAATGGAAGCTCAAATGGTGAAGCAATGAAGACAAAGACGAGCTGCTGTAATGAATTTCTGCAATAGAGAAATGAGTACAAAGTACACCCTATATGATGAAACCCTAGGACAGGGTGTTCTAATGGTACTAACTGTACTGACTGGTACATGTGCTAACTGTACCAAGTGTCTTAACTGCCCCTAACTAGGCCTACAAGGCACATACCAAGGAATGCGTGGCACCTATGGATAGCCCATAGAATGGCCTACAGTTACACATTGGGAATAGGCTAGGGGCAAGGAACCATAGGTTTAAACCATGGGTGGTGAATGAGTCTAGCTGTTCAATAGATGCAATTATTACCTAGAGAATGTAAGGGACGTTTACTCATGTACTTATTCAATTAGCTTGATAAACACAACCAAGGGGTATAGTCGCAAGGGATGCTATAATGAAACATTGGTCAATGTTGGATCTATTATTTTAATAGTCAGGAAAGTCTCCTTGTAGAATCATCATGTGCCAGGGCGTGTAGGAGGCTTGCTGAATGCTAGGTCATGGTTTGATCTAGTCCTCACGCTTGGGGCTGAACTTGTAAAGATTCTTCAATTGATTCAGTTTCTCGACCTTTGGAGATTTGCTAACCACTTACATTTCCAACCTTTAGTGGCACCACGAGTTTCCAGCCCCAAGGCTACTTATTCTTAGAAACAAGTTGTGTGTTTTTAGAGCCACATTCCATTTGTTTGTAGAAGCTGGAGGTTTCTGAGTCATGAAGCTTGTGAGTGTGCAAGAAGCTACCGCTGCAGACAACAGCCTTCTCTCTTACTCTTTGTTGTTTACTCAGAAAAGGGATCAGCAGAATTCTGTGCCGCCTCCTCTTCATCTGAATTATCAAGAAGTTAGATTTGTTATGGGGAGAATATTTGTGGGGCAGATTGTTTTGCGTTAAAAACACTTTTGAATTTTGAATGATGGAGGACCCCACAGTTACTACTTCTGTACGAACTTTTATGATTTAGAACACTGTGCTATTGCAGGTTTTCCAATGTGACGAGACGTAATGAAATATTTATTACGGAGGTGGATGGAAGAACAGTCTTACTTGCAGATGGTTTGTTGGATCAGGTTGCTACAACGATACAGGTGGAATCCTTTGTGTCCCTTTTGAATTAAAATCAATCTGTGGATTGTTATCTGCTATGCTGAAGTGATGCTCATTGTATTTCTGTTAGTTGTTTATAACCATTAGATTCAATCAAAACATCCGGGAGGAAAGCCTGCATCTAGGAAGGATGGGTATTGGCCTGCTTATATTACTCGTGCTGGAGAACACACACACATAGAGGTTGGAAACGTCTGACCTTGTGGCGTTTATTCTCTTCAACTTTTTGAATCATTAAAATTTTCTGCATATGCTGGCCCTTTGTATTTTAAACGCATGTTATTAGTATTAGATAATTGTTTGCCATGTAATCATTTGAACTTGACCTGTTGCACGGAAGATAATGCAAACATAGTGACGATAATGTTAACATTGCACATTGCGGAAGCATGAGAGAGAGAGAGAGAGAAGAAGAAGAAGAAGAAGAATATATTATCGTCCTCTGAAGACCAAAACTGGCCTATGGGACCTGAGCAATACAATATCACAAGTACATGAAAGCTCCTCCCGAAGATGGGAGGGTGGAAAGAGAAACCACCTTCTAGGATTCAGGTGGATTCCTATGCTTGAAGAGCTTATACACAAATGTTCCTAAAGCTGAAGGTGACCCTTTATGCAGCAAATCAGCCAGTTTGTTATGTCCCTCAAGGAGGTGATTGAACTCTTCCCTAATGTGTGTATAGTGAGGGCATATCATTACCATGTGTTCTTCTGTTTCAACCATACCTTGATCACATAGTTGGCATATTCTACTCTCCCTTGGCATCTTTTTCCATCCCCCTCATTGACAGCATGGAAAACAGTCCCAAACAGAGGGGTGTGTCAGGGTGGAATGGAACACTTCAAATGTGGCAAGAGAACCCTGTTTATAGGGTGGGAGTACGGGCTGCAGACAGCCGACCCAATCACCCTGCTTGACTGACCCAACACGTCGGGTTTCAAGAGAGCCCTATTTATAGGGTGGGGGTAGGGGCTGCAGACACGTAATCCAGTCAGCATGCTTGACCCGACCCAGGTCAGGTCGGCTGACCTGACTTTGGTCAGCCAAAATGCTGGTCTGGTTAGCCCCAGCCAGCTGTCAGAAAATTAGCCTGAAACATGCCTTTAACCAGCCCTCTAAGCCCCCCAAACTAACTGAGTGACCTACTCCTTTCCGGGGCGGGCACACCCACAAAAGGCTCTCACTCTCCACATATGAGATGCTGTTAATTCTAACAACCTCTTCACAGCTCATAGTGTGCAAAAGTCTGAAGAAGAAAGCTGATGGAAATGCAATCTTAGATTCGCTCTTGGCCTTAGACTCACAATCCTTGCCCAGGTGACCTCTCTTTCCACAAGAATAGCACCGGGTTCGTCCTTTCTTCTACACTGTCGAGAGTGCCTGATCACCATTAAGAGACACCTGCAGCTTACCGGGGGGACAGGAGAACAGATTCCTCCTTCATGAGAGAAGAGTAGAGGTTATCAAAGTCCAATTGAGATGTCATGACCTGGCACCGCAAAAGTTGACAAACCATATAATACTCTGATGAAAGCTTTGTGAGGATAAGTGCAGCCAACTGAAGAGAGGGTAAGGAAGCACCCATTGCCTATAGCTGGTCATGGATGACCTTGGCCTTCATTAAGAACGGCTGCATCAAGCTACCTATAGGGAATTCAAGTCTGTAGAGCCGACCCTGCAAAGTGACAACTTGCATAGACGAATCCCGGGCATAGAGATCCTCCAACTTAGACACCCATTGCCTATAGCTGGTCATGGATGACCTTGGCCTTCATTAAGAACGGCTGCATCAAGCTACCTATAGGGAATTCAAGTCTGTAGAGCCGACCCTGCAAAGTGACAACTTGCATAGACGAATCCCGGGCATAGAGATCCTCCAACTTAGACTGCACTTCGGAGGCACTAGTCAAGGTTTGTAATGCTGAGGAGACTTCCTTCGTAATGGTCTGGAATGTGCCTTGGAGTCACGCTCCTCCCATTCTTGCAGTTCCTCAAGGAAAGCTTCTCCCGGTCAGTGTCCCAATGGATCGAGTTCTTTGGACATTTGGGCTTCCACTCGTACCCCTGATCGATTTTCGAGAGGCCTTTGCGATTGAACTAGATCTTCATGTTCAGCTTCCAATGAGCATAGTTGGATCTGTTGACTTTGTACTTCGCGCTCGTACATGGGGGTGCCATGGATCCACCAGTCCTCACACACTTGTGCTGAAAGAAACACCCTTCTCCAAGTAGTCGCTTGTGTCGGTACTAGCCACGCCCTCGACAATGGTTCACGTTCTCCTTGAGCTGTCCATGCTACACTATATTGTGCAATCACCACAAAATCAAGACATGGGTGATGGTTTCATCCATGCGTGATGCAATTAAGGGTGTGTAATCAAGGATAGGTCAGATATGGCCTGCGACAATATCCTAGATTCAGCAACCAGCAACCTTTGGTTTGCGTCACTCCTTCCCGTGGTAGATTGTGTCAGCCCCACACTCTCCAGGTCCAAGCCTAGGCTTCTAGATGACCTGATGATCTGATACGATGTTAACGTTGCACATTGCGAAAGCATATGAGAGAGAGAGAGAGAGAGAGAGAGAGAGAGAGAGAGAGATTAACGTCTACGGGAAGCCTCGCGGGCCTATGGCACAAAGTGACACCAAAAGGGAAAAACTCATACAGGCCACAAAGGGCTGAGGCAAAGGGCGCGCTAAGACCCTTTGCTAAGTACTGTGCTGAAATAAATAGAGCTCAATGGCTCAAGCAAAAACAAGTACAAAAATATATATCATATCATGTGCTATCTACTATCTGGAGTAGGCTGAGAACTGGAACCGGAACCGGAAACTCAGAAATCGAAACCCGGCACTGTGGTGGCTCATCTATGAGCGGTGAAAATGTCTCGAATCTGAGTCTGTCTAGTTGTCTCGTGTTGCGGTGTCAAAGGGGGGGGCGTGGTCTCCTCGATCTTTGAACGTGCTGAGCTATATTCAGAGTGATCCCTCATCTCGGGCAGTCTCCTATGAGGAAAGCTGCGATAGGGCGAACCTCAATCGAG
The DNA here is from genome assembly GCF_047967505.1 of Dipteris shenzhenensis. NCBI lineage: Eukaryota > Viridiplantae > Streptophyta > Polypodiopsida > Gleicheniales > Dipteridaceae > Dipteris > Dipteris shenzhenensis. The sequence continues at coordinate 683,065 of NC_141601.1, read as the reverse complement.
TGTGCTTTGGGCGCTCTCAGTGTCGTGGATGGCCTTTGCAATCCTCTCTCGGTAATCTAGACTCTACAATCCTCTCTCGGTAATCTAGACTGCCCGCATAGCAACTAGCTCCTCCTCCACTCCACTGAATCCTGGAGTTGACTCGAATGCATAGAAATCTGTGATGTGCCGCTATATGTGGTCAGCCTTTGCATCCTGTGGTGTGATCGCCTCCTGCTGCTCTCTGATCTGTCGTAGCAGGGTCTCCCTGTGTCAGCACATCTGAAACCAGGCTCTAATCACTCAGAGGGCAGTGGAACTAAACCTCTAATCACTTCAGCACTTATTTACAGCTCACAAAGCATATATCACAACCATTAACCATTGCATGATCACCATTTGGCATTTACCCATTTGTTCACAAACAAAACCACTGAAAAAGGGATGGGGGCTAGATTGCCCATGCTCAACAAACATAGACAAGTGCATCCGATTGGCCCCAAACACCGTGGCACCCCTTTCGGTATTTCTTTATATTTCACAGTGAAATGATTACAAGTTGCATCTGGGAGACCTTCCCTGCAACTGAGCACGCAGCCCCAATTCATTGAGCCTTCGCAAGGCTTTCAAGCATAGAACACCATCACATAAGTGCACTTAAGCCATAGGCTCAATCCAAAGGCATTCTCTTTTTCGAGTGCAATTCCATTGGCTGTCCATATGCAATCACACTGCACCCCATCTGCACTCTCTTTGAGTGAGTGGTTTCCAGATAGCATTCATGAAGCTTTTCAAAGCTCCAAAATAAAATCAGCAAAGTACCCAACCAAAGAATGATTCATGTAGCACTGCCTGGGCACCTGTGAACCAAGAAAGAGGCGGCACACGAGGCCAACCAATAGCTTATGGCAAAAAGAAATTGCAGCAGCAAAATCACAACTCACCAAGCCCTGAAAACTGGAACCAATTCCTCAATCGCCAAGAAGACATAGTAGCCAATGCCCAATTGCATTCTCAGCCAAAGAGGAGTGCAAAGGCATGAAGAAAGAGCATTTACAAGAGCCGACCAGCAAGAATTCCACTGAAAAATGCGAAAGGAAGCACTTCTGTCGCGAAGAAGTGGGAGTTCTTGGGCTCAAAAGAAGCGTACTTCAGAGAGGAATGCATTGAGAAGGTTTTGGAGAAGTTTCATCGCCAGAAAGTCATCCAAAACTGAGAAAAACCAGTCAACCAGCACGTGGGAGCACTCGAAATTCAACAGAACAAAAAGGTTTAGAAAAAGCCACTTTTGCAAATTCGACCAGCAAAAGAAGTGCTCAGCTCTGCCCGTTCTACCAAACGCACGGAGGGAAAAACATATTACTGCGAAGGGGGAGGCAGAGGGGAAGCCATCGGGCCAAATGGAAGTCGAGGAATCCAAACGGGTGAGGAGTTATGAAGAAAAACGGAATTCAGCTGAAGGAGGCTGAAAAACCAGTCCAAAATCTCAACAAAGGGAGAAGATGAGAGAGAAAACCACACATGTGAAGTTTAGAAAGCCCGGGAAGGTCGAGGAATGGCAAAGGAGCATGTAGAAGGCACTAGAGCCACTTGGAACTCTAGGAGGGCCATTGAAGGTACATGGCCCTCTAGGGGGTCCATTAAAAATGCCACGTCATCATTTCCCAACAACCACTCTTTTAATTCCTTGGAATGCCTTTGGGCCTAGGGATTAATTACGCTTATGTGCTAGGCACCATGGCGTGTTTAATTACACATTATTAAGCCCACGCTTGGACTTTTAAAACCAAAGTTGTCACGGTCTTGTAGTACATTAAAGTACTTAGAATTTCACGCCCCTGTGACAGCATCTCAAGCAGATAGAGCCCAATGCAGACCTGGTCATGGAAGTGGATCAATCGTGATAGTGGATTGAAGCCACTCCCATCTTGATAGAGACAGTGGTATCATCCTCAGATCTCGTAGTAGGCTAGGCAGGTGCAAATAAAGTATTCCTCTGTCTCAACCACTCCCAGTGCATAGCGTGCAGGTCCGCTGCTCTCTAGGTATACGTGCTGCTCTCCTTATCTCAATCCTTAGCTGATGGGATTAAACCCGCATCTGCCCAATGACGATCCTCAATGCATGTGAGACTCTTCTGTTCTCGAGATATAGGGGTCTAACGATGGCTCCCTCCTTTGAGACATTTAGGAAATGGTCATGGTAGAACTGTGTCTTGATGGGGAGCTCCTGCGATCTCCCCCCCAAGCCCGAGACGTGTGAAGCTGGAGAAGGTATAACCGTATGATACGGTTAATCTCATCTTGCGGGATCGACTCAGGGGGTGCATCCAAATTATACTAAAGGGGGGGAGGCTGTCCATCTGAATCCCGTGTTTGGCAAACCATATGGATATACGTGCATACCATGTGTCCGCCCCACCCTCAGCTAGTCGCTTGGATGACTCTAGAGCCAGTCTCCAATGAGGTAAGTCCCAGACTCTATGGATGAAAGTCACTGTCTGAAAGATTTGTAGTGGCGTCATGGCGAACTCTGCCAATACTCTCATGCGGGACTGAGGGCTTGCTATGAATCATCCTAGATCCCATGGTCACTTGTAGCCGCTGAAATCTCTTCCACACTGCTATCGGTAGATCACATCCCCAGAAGGGTGCTGCATACATGGTAGTTGGTCGCACTAGCGTATAAAAAAGCCAGCACGTCGTTGGTGGATCCTGAAAGTGTGTCTGGAAACATTGTCTCTCCAATCGGGCCAGAGCACTCTGTCCCCACGTGAGTGGTGCCTTGGATGCATGTGTCATAGTGAAAAGGGGTCATGTGAAGACTGCTCCCAAATACGTTTAGGACTGCACTATCTCCATTGGCTCGGCTCGATAAGTGAAGCTGGGTCATCGGGTTACTGCATGTGAGGTGTTGAAGACCATAACCTTGGTCTTTTCAAGGTTGATTGTCAAGTCTCTCTCTCTACAAAACACCTCTAGGGCCTCCAAGTGTCTCTGCAGCCCCTCCGCTGAGGCTGAGAGAGAGAGAGTGAAAAACAATCCCAAATAGAGGAGTGTGTCACGGTAAAATGGAACACTCCAAACATGGCAAGAGAGGCCTATTTATAGGGCGGGGGTAGAGGCTGCAGAAAACTGACCCAGTTGGCCTGCTTGATCTGACCCAAGTCAGGCTGGGTTACCCGACCTAGGTCAGGTTGGGTCCAAGAGAGCCGTGTTTGTAGGGTGGGGTAGGGCCTGCAGACAGCCACCCAGTCAGCCTGATTGACCCAACCCGGGTCGGGTCAGGTCCAAGAGAGCCCTGTTTATAGGGTAGGGGTAGGGGCTGCAAACAGGTGACCTAGTCGGGGTAGGTGTAGGGGATGCAAAACAGCTGACCTAGTCAGCCTGCATGACCCGACCAATGAAGCATGTTCCTTCTGCATCTCTCCCACAAATGCTGCATTATAGAAGCTTGAGTTTCTCAATCAGCTTTGTCACCCTTTGTGACCTTCTAGGTCCTTCTAATGGGGTTCTTGTATCTCTGAACCTTTTATTAGATCCGTGCTCCATCTGGCAAGCTTTTCTCTGGAGTAGCAGGGGGACTTTATTCCTCAACCACCTTTTGCTTATCCTTATCAAAAAACTCGTTTATCTTTTTTCAGCCTGCTTGCCTGTCATCTGGTTATTGTTCCAATTGAACCTTAGGTTTATCCTCTTCTTCAATTTCAAGAGTGAATGGCTGCTGTTTTTCCCGTCATCCAGTTTAAGTGTCATCAGATTCAAAGAACATATCTGTGCTGATTATGAGCTTTCTGGTCTGCGTATCATATAACCTATATCTTCTGCATATCCAACAAAAATGCGGTTTGCTGATTTTTAACTTTAACTTCTCCTCTTCTCATTTGGAATACGTGCATAAGCAGTGCAGCCAAAAATCTTGGGATGTTTACACTTGGCTTTCTGCCTGTAAAAGCCGCCTGGGGTGTATTCCAGTGACAGCTTTTGTTGTTTCTGTATTGAGTAAAATTACAGCTGTATTTACAGCTTCAGACCAAAAATATTTGGGCACATTTCAATCTTTAAGCAATGCCTTGGTACATTCTAAATTGTGCTGATTATGAGCTTTCTGGTCTGCATATCATATAAGCTCTATGCTTTTTTCTCTTCTGCGTATCCAACAAAAATGCACTCTACAGATTTTGTATCTAACTTCTCCTCTTCTCATTTGGAATACGTGCATAAGCAGTGCAGCCAAAAAACTTGGGATGTTTACACTTGGCTTTCTGCCTGTAAAAGCCTCCTGGGGTGCATTCCAGTGACAGCTTTTGTTGTTTCTGTATTGAGTAAAATTACAGCTGTATTTACAGCTTCAGACCAAAAGTAGTTGAGCACATTTCAATCTTTAAGCATTGCCTTGGTACAGTCTAAATTGTTCAATTTTTACTCTCAGCCACCCCATTTTATTGATGTGTGCGAATGGTTCGTGGTAAAAGAAATTCAAGATTGGTACTCTGTTCAGAATGGTCTCTTGTTCCGAGAGGGGGAAGTTTGCTGCAAGATGTTCAAGACATGAGGAAAAAGTCATTTTTGAGTGTCATGACATCCCTTGTGCAAGACACAATGGCATACAACAAATGTTGGCTTTGATCAAGCACAGGCTTGTCTTAGGTAGAGACACATGGCTGTCAACTGCTCATAGAGCTTCAGCTTATAATCTAAGTCCAATTCTTTGGTAATTCACACCTATCATTATTCTATTTTTCCAAGGAAAGAGAGGAGAAATTCCGTAATTAGCAGTTTTATATAAAAGGAACATTCCTAGTGTCAAAGCAATTCTATCTAAGTCCAACTGTCTGGTAATCTGCATCTGTATTAAGAGAGGAGAAATTTCTTAATCAGCAGTTCTATATAAAAGCAAACTTCCTAGTGTCAATGTCCACTCATAACATTACTTTCCTCCTATACAGATGAAGAGTATCTTAAACTGCTAAGAATTAGCTTATGGAAAAACAGATTAGGGCAGCAAAATCTGGAGACAGCAGTCATAACTGGCAAACAAAAACTGGGTCAGCACTTATTCTCTCATAAAAATATAGGATTCCTCACAACCAACCTGGATTATACCTACGATTTCTCTAGGTACAAGCCTAGCAAAATTATAAAACCTCTTAAGATTCATCCTGACAATGAAGCAAACTGCCACACAAAATATTGCAATATCCCCAGTACTGTCAGAATACAGACATCCATATTATGTGTAAAGGCATGTTATGAACATCACCACCTGCCTCTAATCTGACAGTATAATCAACCTTTGAATGGAATAAGTGTCCAATCCTCCTATCCTATATATATATATATATATATATAGAGAGAGAGAGAGAGAGAGAGAGAGAGAGAGAGAGATTAACGTCCGCAAAAGGCCTCGCGGGCCTATGGGACAAAGTACGAAATCAAGTAACTCATATAGACCACTGTGGGCCGGGGCAAAGGGCTCACTAAGGGCCTTGTTGAGTACTAACATGCTATACTGTACAAAATAGCAAAAAAGTAGCAAAATAGTATGAGGGTGGCATGAAAATATCAAGTGCTCAGAGCTAGAGTCCCAAGTGCATGAACTGGCTCCACATATCTAGGCTCCATGGTGGCTCTCTGATGAGATGCAAAGAGCTCACGTATTTGCATCTGTCGGGCTGTCTCCCGTGGTGGTGGAGGGCGTGGTCTCCTCGATCTCTGGATCCGATGGGCTATGTCAAGGGTGACACCTCGCCTCGATTGATCTCCCTTGAGGAGAGCTGAAATAGGTCGAACCTCGATCGTGTGTGCTCTGGTCGCCTGTCGCGTCGTGTACGTTCTCTGAGTCCCTCGTCCAGCAGTGCTCTGTCGGCTCTCTCCACCGATCCATACATATCTCATGTCGGCTAGCTCCTCCTCCTCTACCCCAGAGTGCCCTGGAGCTGAGTCAAATGCATAGAAATCCGTGACATGTCTTTGCGCTTAGTCTACCTCAATACCCTGTGGTGCGGTGGTTCCATCCTACAGCTCTCTGATATGTTGCAGTAGCGTCTCTCTGTGTCGTCGCATCTCCATTAGGTAGAGCTCAATAAAACCTGGCCTTTGAAGTGGATCAGTCGTGAGAGTGGGCCAAAGCTGTGCCCCTCTTGAAAAAGGCAGTGGTAGCGCTCTCAGATCTCATAGTAGGCTGACAGACACATAGAAAGTGCTCCTCTGTCTCGACTGCCCCCATCGTGCACAACCTACAAGTCCGCTGCTCTCTGGGTATGCCTGTAGTTTTCCCTGCCTCGATCCTCAGCTGATGGGACGAGATCCGCATTTGTCCGATGGCAATCCTCAACGCATGTGAGACTCCTTTGTCCTCGAGATATTGAGGTCTGATGATGAGCCCATCCTCCGATACTCTCAGGAAATGGTCATAGTAGAGTTGGGTCTTGGTGGGAAACTCTTGGTCCCCCCCCCAAAAGTGTGAGATGTGTGGAGTTGAAGGAGATCTAACCGTATGATGTGGTTAATCTCATCTCGTGGGATCAACTCGGGCGGTGCATCCATGCTATATTGAAACGGGGGAAGCCGATCCATCTGAATGCCGTGATTGGCAAACCATGCGGTGATGCGTGCATACCATGCTGTACCGACCCCCCTCTCTGCTAGTCGTATGGAAGACTCTAGTGCCAGTCTCGAAAGGCTCTCGCGAGGTAGGTCCCAAACTTTGTGGAGGAATGCCACTGTCTGAAAAATGGCATCAACCTGGAGAGGGGTCATGGCAAACTCTGCCTGTACTATCTGATGGGGTCTGCACAGCCTTGTACACTGCTCCGTACGCTTGCTGATGTCAGCGCCTTCTGTGCGCCTCTATTTGGGGCCTGTTCCAGCCCGTACACCTGTTGTGAAGTTCTGTCTTGCCAGGTCAGATCCAGGGCTACATGCCCCACCATCTCTCCTGCACAAGGTCTCTTGTGCTGTCCACATGACAGCTCATGTGCTGCCCATGTGGCAGTCTATACATCCCTAGGTCCACCTCCCCAATGTTCTCCTCATATGGGGGCTTACAGATGGGGAGGTGACCATTCCAACACCTTCTCTCACCGACACATCCAGGCCCAATGCCAACACGTTGATGACGATGCTCCACTAACTCCCTGGTCGTAGTCCTATATATGCCATGCATCCGCATCATAGATATGAGTGGTCTCAGGTGTGATCTGAAGAGGACAGCTACACCCCCAGACCCTCATTTCCCAATATCTCTCCTCATCTCCATCCTGTGAACCGACTTCTATGTGTACCTTGTCCGAATTTGCTCCTCCTTAGAACACTTGAGGACTTACAAGCATTGTGCACTTGCTCTGCTAGGTCCTCTGGGCCTCTCTGCAATCCCAAGGGCAATACTAAATGGACTGTAATGCCGTGAGCCATCATGGGCATCTGGGATCGGCACCAAAGGCCTATCACTAGGTGTTGATCGAGAGTGCTCCATGCTACAAGGCCTACTCTAGGTGTTGGGAGTCCTCCGTGCTGGAAGAGCCAAAAGAAATTGAAATTCTCTCTTCTAATTGGATCTCTAGAGTCGTCTCCTGAAAATGAGTTTGCATGTGTATTATAGTGTAATGCCAATGGTCCCCAATGTACTCTCTGAGCATTGGAAGCTTTGAATTTGGGCTTTTCTAGCATTTTTGACTCTGTAGTTGAAGAAGGATGGTGCCCTATGGGGAGAAGGTCAAGTTGGGAAAACCAAAGATTGTTGCATCGTATACATGTCTGGGGGTTCTCTTCTCGGGCATGATCCTCATGATGTGACTCGTTTGAGCTGAGGGTATACTTGTTTGAACTGAGGGTATGCTACATTAGCTAGACTCGAGCATCAATGCTTTCACTCGCATTTTCAGAACCCTTGTACCAAGTTTCTCCTATTTGATTCGCTTGTCTATCTAGTTGGGATGTATGGTAGTCTATTTCGAGGACAGACTTATCGGAGACAGATTGGTCCTACATAGAGAGACTTTAGGTTCCACTTCTTGCTCGACTGATCCACCAAAAGCCCTTGGCCCCACATCACGTGGGACCAATGGTTGATGAAAAACATCCTCTTGGGATCCTGGACATCATTGACATTTGCCATCACAGCCCCCTTACATTGGTCCATACCGCCTTATGCATGATGAGCCAGAGCAGGGTTGACATCTTCTCCGGGATAGCTTTTGACCAAATAAACAGGAGGAATCTCCGCTTCCAGCATCGAGCGGAGTTCCAACGAGCATTTAGAATGGGGATCATGTCTCCTATATCATCGAAGGGGGTAGGCACAGGAAGCAGGTGGGGGGAGAGGATCCAATTAAAGGTGTAATTAAGAACCCCGCCTCCCTTCCACTGTATGTTTCCATCCCAAAGTGCTAATCTTGGTGACAAAGAGTGCATCTTGATTGGTGAGTCTGAATTCTCTTCTGATCTCTAGCAAACTTTTCCATCTGAGTTGTCACTGTGCCACAGCCCCAAGATTGGAGGCCCTTGTTGTAAAGCGTTTCTGTGTATTGCGGAAGTCCATATGGAATCCAGACGCATAAAGGATCCTTTCCCGGAGAACAGAAGTTGAGATTTGATTGACTTGAGCTGTCCAAAGAGATTTCCATAAGGCACTTCCCTTTGTTGAGCAGGGTTCGGGGCAAAAAACAGTAGAAAGGATTGGGTATCTTTTCCACCCCTTGGCTTTGACAGGTTGGATGTGCTTGAAATTCCATGCAAGAAGCGAAGCCCAATCAAGCTTAGGGCTTAGGAGTACTTTGAGAATCCACATTGCAGCCAGTTTCGCCGCCACCTGTTTGATGTCCACTACCCCCACTCCTCCTTCACTCTTGGGTGTGGTACAAAAACTCCATCTAACTTTGGGGATCCTGTTTGTTCCGCCACAGGAAAGATCTGCATTTGGAAATCAGTTTGTTCAATCGTGCCCAACAAGATGCACTCTTTGTCTGATTGGTGTTTCCATCCCAAAGTGCTAATCTTGGTGACAAAGAGTGCATCTTGATTGGTGCATGTTCACAGCCTTCCCAGATATTTACAGTAGCCTCCAGGAGGTGCCTCCCTTTTATCAAACCCTTATGTTCCTGCATAATCCATCTGTCCATCTTGTGTTGAATCCTTAGGGCTAACGCTTTGGCGAAGATTTTGTAGCTGTAGTTAAGCATAGCTAGAGGTCTCCAATTTTTAATCAAGTCCTTTCTTCCTTCCCTGGGAATCAGCTTGATTATTCCACTGTTCAGATGTTCAGGAAGACACGAAGTAGAAACACTTTCCTGCCACACCTCTAGGAGCCTGGGGCCTACCCAATCCCAAAAGACTTTGTAAAACTCAACCGGCAGACTGTCCTCTCCCAGGGTCTTACCGTCCTTCATGACAAGCACCGCTTCCTTGAGCTCTCTCAGTGTAAGAGGGACCTCCAAACTCTGATGATCTAGACTTGTGATCACTCCTTGTCTTGCAGCCTGGCATCTGTTTCTTGCTCGTACCACTTCTTTATCTGACTGCATAGTATTTGACAGCAGGTTCTTAAAATGTTCACAGATAAAGTCATTGTTTTCAATGTCAGACTGTGCCCAACTGTTTGTATTGACTTCGAGAAGAGGAATTTCCTCAACAGCTCTTTTCCTGCGAATGATCTTGAAAGTTTCCTTGGTGGGTCTACCAAGTTTACCTGCCTACCATCTTTTGGTGTATAGTCTAGCTGAAGAATATTTATGAGTTCTAGCCTAGCAAGTTCACTCTAATCTGAGCTTGACTATCCCTGCGCGCATGAGCTTCAAGGACATCGAGTCTCTTTTGGACAGCATCTAGCCTCTTATGGTGGACTTTATCTTTGTGCTTTCTAGCCTGCTTTAGTATTTCCTCTGTTTTAAGAACGTTCTGTAGCCAAAAGTCTGCAGCTGATTCATCAATGAGTCTGGGGGCAGTCCACAGTTCCTTCACTTTGTTTTGCACAGTTCCTAGCTGGAAAAGGCTGGGGTCAGCCTTAAACCAAGATGAGGCTCTACTTCTTGACCCAAAGTCGCACTGAACCAAAAGTGGCTTGTGATCTGAAATTGAAAGGGTGGAATAGACAATGATTTTGGAGTTAGAGGTGGATTGTAGGAGATTCTGAGAGAGATGGGCTTTGTCAAGCCTTGCTTCTCTCCTTAACTTCCCTATCTGCCTGTTGGACCATGTTAGGTCCCCTGCACAATTCATGTCAGCCAAGAAAAGAAAATCTTTAAGTTCACTCCATGATTAGAGCTCATATCCTCTTATAGTGGTGCCTTTACCATCTGTCCGTGCTTCTTTCAACCATGTTAAAATCTCCTATCAAAACAGCCTCGTCACATAGATCTGATAAGGACTGCCAAGTAGTGCTTCTCTCACGACAACTTGTGGGGGCATAGACTGACACTAGCGAGAACTTGATTCCTTTGAGAAGGCATTTCATCAAGATCCATCTATCAACCACAACATCAAGAACGCTCTGGGAATAGTGTGACAAAATTCCAATAGCGCACCCTCCTCTACCATCTTCGTGGGAGGTGGCATACCAAGTTCTCCTCTTATCAATACATCTGAGTCATGCGACTAGAGTGTCTCCTGTAGTTTTAACCTCTTGTAGAGCCAGAAAGGTAGGAGAAAGAGATTTTCCTTTCAGCCAAGTGGCCAAGATACCTGCCCTGTTGGGGTCAGTGAGACCACGAATGTTCAGAACAGGAACGAAATGGCTTTACTTAACATGCTTTTTCTGCCCCTTTTTGGCCCTGGGGTTTGGGCTACTTGTATGCGCAGAAGGACCTTTGGCTGTCGAAAGCCTCCTCTTGCTGTGTCCCGTGACCGTAGGTTTACATTTGACCAGTATATCTTTATCCGCTTGAGGAGGAAGAGGAAGATCTTCCTCCGAGTCATCCAGGTTCTCTGTTAACATATCATCACGCTTGTTAACTTCATCCTCAAAATCCTTGGCACATTCCTCTCCCGGTTCAGGCTTGGGAATGAGCTGGAGGTTGGGTTCAGGAACCGTCTCTGATAACGCCTCGAAAGCATTTTTCACTGGGATGTCAGGAGTAAGCTTGGGTTCGGGCTGCGGGAACCTGAGGAGGTTTTGTGTTCCCTTTGGGCTTGGTTCGCTTCAAGGGATAGTTCTTAACTGTATGGTTAGACAGTCCACAGAGAAAACATGAATTTGGCAAGTTCTTGTACAGAACTTTTTGCTCTCTGATCACTCCACCCCTGCGATTGAGGATTACAATGGTTTCAGGTAACTCTTTAGCTAGATCTAGCTGCACGCACACTTGAGGGTTCACCCTGGGATTAATGAACTGCTCTCTTTCGACACTGACTACCTCACCTAAGCTGCTGCATATTGAAGCAGCTTGATTACATAGCGAGAAAGGAAGGTCAGGAAGCTCTACCCAGACCGGGAGAATAGTACGTGTGGCTGATTGCGCACTGTCTAGAGTCCATGCAGAAGGACTCTCGAAGCATACTCAACTTTTTCAAAGAGAAAAATGAAGTACCCTCATCTTAGGAAGCGGATATTGGTGACCAAGTAACCTCTCTACTCCAGTTGGTTCGAAACCAGTTCTCAAGAAAAGGGATGCGGACCATGCAGGTACCCGATGAGTGCACGTGATTCAAGCCATTCGACAGATTCTTCAAGAAGATCTTCATCAACCTGTGCAAAAACAGCTTTACCTGATGCAGTAGTTGTCCTCTCTCCTGGAAGGCCTGTTGAGCTCGGCTCTTGAAAGTCTCGTGGAGCTTCAGGTGCTCGGACTCCAGTCACTGTGCTATCGAAGAAGGGGACGTAGGATTTGTCTCTGTGGGTGTTCTTGGAGGACGACGGACCATTTTCTTGGGACGGCTTCACAGCTTTGGTCTGGGTCCCGTGCTTTGCTTCGTGTACTTCCTCTTGTCCGGGAGCTGCCAGAAGGTTTTTTCGTTCTCTGACGGGAGCTGAGAAGAAGCCCCCTCTATTTTGCTGGAGAGCCCCCGCGTACGAGGAGCTGGGTGCTGTGGCTTGTCCAGAGTGGCGAGAAGTCGGTGCTCCGAAGTAGAAAGCACCATGACCTGCTGACTTGCCCAACCCGCTTCCTCCCCGGCCTGAGAAGGTAAAGGTGCTACCTCGCTCAGCGGTTCCTCCTTGGGAACCAGAAGGAGCTGCCTAGATTTCTCTACTTCCGCTGTCTCCAACATTCTACTGAGGTGGAGAGGGGAAGTTGTCGACTAGTGGAGGGAAGGAAGCGAGATCAGTGAAGTCAGGACCTTTGTATTCCTTTCCAACAGAAGGTCGAAGAGGCGCAGCCACTGTCACATCATGCATGAGGAACGAGGGATTCTCTATGAGTGTCGCATGTGGCGAAGTGAGCATTGAGTGAGACAAAAGGTCGAGAGAAGGCATCTATAATCGGGTCTGAGAGGAAGGAGAGGGAGCCTAGATTGCGAAGGACACATGTCACCATCACCGTCCTCTATCTTCCGGGTTTCCCTCTCGCAGCAATATTGCGGTGTATTTATTTATTGTCTTGTTCCACACACCAACCTTGGGGTATGGGGACCCGTTTTTAGTGGCCCCACCGCTTAGCTTTTATTGTATCTTGTTTTCAAAAATCTCATAGACCCTTCGGCCTTTTGGAGATGTTAATAAACTTTCTCTCTCTCATGGGTCCCAAGGTAGGTGTTGAGGAGGGCACCATAGAGCTAGATGCACCATGGATAACCCGAGTCAAGAGAGGGGTGAGGATTTATGCACCATTGCCCCTCACTATGCCAACAACTTTGATTGTGTTGAGAATAGCATTCACGATCTGCCCTGGCTTTGTCAATCTGAGTAGTCTCCAACCCTCAACTGCATAAAGGACTCGCTTGCCTCTACAGATAACCTAAAGCCAATCAAGAGGGATAGCTGTGTCAATTTGTAAGGTGCATTTGCGAGTGCCCCGTAAGGCTTGGGTGATGGTGTGCCACTTCAGTGAAGGTAGCTCTTCTGATAACCCAAGAAGGGAAAAGTCTAATATGGGCATTTGTGAAGATCCATCTTGTGCTCAAGAGCCAATCGCTGCCTCAGTGGGGACTGCAGCCCTGAATTGGCTGATTGAAGAAGTCTTTGCAAGCCGAGGAGTCCTTTGATGACCAACTTACCTAGCAAGGCTTTTCACCCCTCATGTCTAGTTAAGATGATTGGGTCATGTGTGCCATCAGATGTGGACCAAAGATAGTTCTGTATCGATATCATAAGCTGACCAATGCACGAGGATGAGAAGCAACAAAAGGAGTGACTTACCATGCAGAATCTTGTAAAACTTGGTTCACCATGAGGGCTCTGGAGGCTAAGTAGTGGAGCTTCAATAGAGGAAAGTCCCCTTGATGTTCTCCAAAACGGGAAGAAATTGTTGGGTAGGGGTCACATCAACATCTACCTTGCATCCCAAATATCCGATAGTGTACCCCTGTCTATCCATCTAAAACCAAGCTGAATCCCCCAACCTGGCGTATCTGCATCATTGACCCAAATTCCAGTTGATGAGTGCACCTGCTGAAGGCAGATAAAGAAACAGCAAATTGCTCCTCAATCCCTTTTAGTATCAGCAAAGCTGGGTGCTCCACGCTCTAGTGGCCTGCCTTCTAAGTTTTTAATCCCTAGGTTGGTAAATAAAAGGCTGTGCTGCTCCTTGTTTACCTGGTGGTTTATCCTTGTCATCTTGCATCAATCAAGGCTCACCTTGCATATCCTCTCTGGTATATTAGATACACATTGTACAGGTATCATGGCATACACTTGGCACTGCAGGGAAATTGAATTAAATGCATATTCTACATATCCTCTTCTATACAATCAATACACAAATGATTATGCATGTATGCAGCACTGTCAATGATATATTTTGTCAAATTCTGAAATAAAGGCTTCATGTATGTGCAGTAAACATGATTATAAATATGATAAAACATATTTTATATTCTTCTTGATTTCAACTTGTTTGTGATTGTAGGTGATAGTAAATATCAAATCAGACAATGAAGGATCGCTGGCCAAACTGCAGGTATATATTTCGGTTGACATGACTTGTGAGAATAAATGAATAAGGAGCTCAGTTCTCAAGCTGATTTAGTCAGAATTGTGTGTAGGATAACTTGATGATACTAATCCTTGTTTATATGCTTTGAAAATTAGGCCCAAAGAGGAGGCAACATTGTTTAACGCTATAGTATCGTGCTGACATAGAGTTGTAATGTTTTTGGCATGGAGAAGAAAGAAAGAAAGAAAGATATATTAACGTCCGCAAGAGGCCTCGCGGGCCTCTGGGACAAAGTACGGAATCAAGTAACTCATACAGACCGCTGTGGGCTAGGGCAAAGGGCTCACTAAGGCCCTTGCTGAGTACTAAAATGCTATACTAGTACAAAATAGCAAAAAATTAGCAAAATAGCATGAGGTTGGCATGAAAATATCAAGTGCTCAGAGCTAAAGTCCCAAGTGCATGAACCAGCTCCACGTATCCAGGCTCCATGGTGGCTCTCTGATGAGATGCAAAGAGCTCACGTATCTGCATCTGTCGGGATGTCTCCCGTGGTGGCGGAGGGCGTGGTCTCCTCGATCTCTGGATCTGATGAGCTATGTCAAGGGTGACGCCTCCCCTCGGTTTGGGTGCTGGTCTGAATAGTATGGCTTTTCCTAATGCTGGTAGTGTGGGGGATAGAGTGAGTGCTGTTGTGCCTTTTGCCCAGGCACTTGTTTATGACAATTTGGCACCTTAAGGGAAGTTGAAGGACTTTAAAGAGGCAGGTGTAGTCGTAAAATTTGAGACATTTAGTGGGGTGCATGACAAACTTAAGGCCTTGACCTTTTTGCAGCAGTTCGATGCAACCTACACAGGAGGGAATTTCACAGAGTCATCCAAAGTATGCCGGGCTGCAAGTTTTCTAAAGGAGAATGCACTTCAGTGGTGGACCACTATGCTTATGCAAAACACTGCACCAAACACATGGGTAGGTTTCAAGCAGGTGTTTTCGGCTGCGTGGCTTACCACGACTTTTGAAGTGGATATCATGATTGCTTGGCATGAGCTGAATTTCATTAATTGCCGCAATTTAGAGGAGTATAACATCAAGTTTTGGGCGGCTTTGTTGCCCGTTAGTTCCTACCGGCTTGTTCCTTTTACTAAGCAGGCTAAGAAAATATTGTTGTGGGCTGCCTAAGGACTTGAGAGACTACTGCACGAAGACTCAAGTCTCCAATGTGTCTCAGCTTATCAAGAATGCTAGCACGGCATATGCTTTGATGTAGGGGAGGACTTCTAGATTCAAAGGTGGACAGAAGCAAGAATCTAAGAATGGATCTCGTGGGGATAAGTCTGATAGAAAAGCTAATCCTCAAAAGGATGAACGTAATCGTTTGTCTCAGAGGAACGACGCGCTTTATATGAAGCTGGCAAATGTTTTATTTGCAAAGAGGAGGGACATCGGTCTAGAGATTGTCCCAACTGTAAAAGGAAGGAGCCGGCTAGTGACACGGATGAGCCACGGAATGTTCCGAAGGGCAAGAGTTCCTGATTCCACAACGGGTAGTTTATGGCTGGTTTTGTTTTACCACGGTATATAGGTACTTGTAAAAAGAATTTTGTATGGCAGAGTCTACCACTCTTTTTGGCACCCGATTTTGGATGATGTATACGGTTTGTAGGATGGTGTTTTCCCTGCTACTTTTGGATGCTCTTTTGTCATGAGGTTTCGACAAAATGAGATTACTATTTTTGTCATGAGGTTTCGACAAAAATAAGAATGCTATTTTTGCCATGAGGTATGCATGTTATTCTTGTCATGAGGATGCGACAAGATGGGAATGCTCTTTTTTGTCATGTGGTACTTGGTTTCGACAAAAAGAGAATGGATTCCCTTAGACCTTGGTTCTAGATGCGCAATTCCTGGAAGTGGTCTATGTTGTGCATCATTGGCCGCGATGTACGTGGTGTACTAGTCACAGTGGGTGTACTAGTCGCTTGGTTTGCAATGCTATATGAATTTGTTATTTGTAGCTCTACAAATCGTATATGCATTGTTGGTGATCTGTTGGCGGCATGGTTGGCTGTCCACTCAGATTTGGATTTGATATCTTAGGTACTTCACAGGTTCATGATGTACCACTAGTGTGGGTCTGAAGAGATGGCCATAGGTGGGTAAAGCATGCATGAACTATCCCTACGAAGTACAGTCTGAGTATCTATGTGCATGCATTAAGTGTTTGCATATGCTCATGATGTACCACTGGCAGTGGGTCCTTAGGGATAACCATATGTGAGGTGGATCGGACATCGTGAGGAGCATATTGTTTGTGTATGCATGTATGCATGTATGTGGAATGTTTGCTTGTCTTTTGCCTAACAAACATTATAGTGTTTCCACTTGGTTTTCTTTTGCAGGCAATCGAGGACGTTTGCCTTCTTTCAAGAGGGGGCTCTATCATGAGGACGTGAAATTATGGGACTTTTGATTTGCGACTCCCGTAATTTGCGCGTGACTTCCTTGAGCCTCTGGGGCGTGAGGGTCCGGCCATGGAGCGGGACTTGGGGAATTAAAATTCCTAGTGGGCCCTTGGAAATAGTAAATATGCGCCCAGTTACTAGGCAATTCATTCCTAGGGCCAAAGTATACAACAGGGGGGCCAAAAGAGTGGTGCAATTAAAAAACACTACTTTTTGGAGCCTAGGGCTTTAAAAGGGGGAAGGGAGCCCTTCTTTAAGAGGTAGTTGGCCAAATGAGTTCGAGAGGAGCCAGATCATCAGTTTCAGGTGTTCCAGAGCCTGCCAGGGAAATTCGTTTTTACCCAAGGCCCAATTTTAGGTGATCCAGAGACTGTCAAGGAAATTTGTTTTTACCTAGGGGCTAGCTTTAGGTGATCCAAAGCCTACCAGGGAAATTTGTTTTTACCTAGGGGCCAATTTCAAGTGATCCAAAGCCTGCTAGGGAAATTCGTTTTTACCCAGGTGCCAGCTTCAGGTGATCTAGGGCCTGCCAGGGAAATTCGTTTTGACCCAGGGGCCAGCTCCGAGTGATCCAAGGCCTGCCAGAGCAAATTGCAATTGATCCAGGAGCTTGTTGCAAGTGGTGATTTCTGCCAGGGTGTTTGTTCCAATTTGCGATTTGCTTTTGGGCTCTTCCAGTGCGATTGGTTCTAGGGCTGTTTCAGGAGTTTTGGACTTGATCAGGCTGCTCCGGGTGAACTGCGACTTGCTTTTCAAGGCTTTTAGTCTTTGTAGGAGATTTCAACCTGATTTTCTAGAGCTTTCTGGGTGTTGTGGTTGGTTTTGGTATCTTTCTAGGCGTGGGTGTTCTATTTCAGGCTGCTTCTAGGCTGTGCCAGGGTGGAATCAGCTTATCTCCACAGGATCTAGGGTTTTCCAGCCTAGGTGACCTTTCTTCTGTGGATTCCGGGTAGAAGAAGGCTTGTCTTTGCCCGCTTTTGCCATTCCTTGATTGGTTGCTGGCTAGTTATTGCGTTTGGGTTTCTTTCCTCGCGAAGAAAGGTTGATTTATGCTGTTGGGGAGTGGCCAGGGAGGCTATAGATTGAGGCAACCCGCTGGGAAGTGTTTGGTTGTTTGATTACCAGAGTTAAGTTGTTGAGGGGGCTGCCTTGCAGTTGTTCAGCCGTGTTTGGCTGGTTGGGCACTTGGTTGTGCAATTGTAGGTGTGGGTCAGACAGGCGATGCTATTGGGGTCTTTGTTGCATACTTTGGTTGGCTGAGGATACAGGATTGTCTAGTGATTGGATGTTGTTCGCCGTTTGAAGTTGAGCAGGAAATTACAGGGTGGGCTGGACGGGGAGTCTGCGGGCGTTGGTTTGCCTGTGGTGCAGCTTTCCAGAGACCTTTGTAATCAGCCGCTTGGCTTCAAATGAATGTTAAATAAATACTGCAAGGGGTGCCAATATTTGGGGCCAATCGGTGTTCTTGTTTCTGAGTAGGAGCTCTCTAGCTCCCCTGTGATTTGTTTTGTGGTGCATATTTACTTGTCTATTTACTGTGTATGTTGTAATTAAGTGGATCCTACCACCCTTTACGTTGTTGAGGGTGGTTTCACCAGACATGCAACGACCTACAATAGACCTATGCCAGGCCTATGCCAAGCCAACGCCAGACCTGCTATGACCTACTACAGACCTACGAGAGAGAGAGAGAGAGAGAGAGAGAGAGAGAGAGAGAGAGAGAGAGAGAGTCTATTAACGTCTACAAAAGACCGAAGGGTCTATGAGACTGAAAAAAACATCGGATACATGAAAGCTAAGGGTGGGGCCACCAAATGAGCACCCTTACCCAAGTCTGACGAGAAAAAAATGTAATACATCGCGCTATCGGTGCAAGACACCCAAAATGACGAAAAAACACCAAGGAGAATCCCCTAGCGACCTACCAACCAGTCAGCCGTGCATTCGAGTGGCTGGAATTGTGTGCTATTTGTGGGACCAACTCCATCGGACGGCTGCCTGAGGTGAGACAAGAGGAGCTTGTTTGATAGTGGCTCGAGATCGGTGAGGGCTGATGTCAAGGAGGAAAGTAAGTGATAGATTGCTGTTGACACTTGGCCTATCCAGGTCCATCCCTCCTCCTCTGTACTCTCCGTGATGTGGCGCGTTGTGTGACAAGTGCTATCGTCACCCCAGTCGTTTGTCTCCCCATGTCGAAGAGAGAGGATATGTCTATGCTCCTCATGTGAGTGTTCGGGTTTGTTGAATTGTGCACTCTGGCTCTTTCCTGCACCTTGGTCCCATGCTATCGTTGGTTTGGGTCTACTGAGAAAAAATCCGTGATCGTGCTCTAACTGGACTCACTCAGTTCCTCATGTGCTCTGCTCTATGCTTGTATCTATGCTTGTATGCTGGTCTCTGTGTTTGTAGGCCTCAAGGACAATATTGAGTTAGATGTGCTAGGAACTCTCTGTGAGAGAGAGAGAGAGAGAGAGAGAGAGAGAGAGAGAGATTACCATCTTCGAGAGGCCTCGAAAGAACAAAAAAGAAAAAGGAAACCCATACAAGCCACCGTGGGTTGAGGCAAAGGGCTCGCTAAGGCCCTCCATGCAATAGTGGGATCCCCTCCTCTAAAAGATCTGATCATGTCATCCATCCTGTGCAAGATGAAAAGCCGTCTCTTACAATTTGTCAAGCAACGTGATATGCGATGCGCCTAAAGTGTTGTAAGGTGCCTAAAAGCCCGCTCGCATATGCGGTGAGATCTCATCTCTTGGCACTCGTCATCACCATGGGTTATGGGGCATCTTCCCAGCTAGGTGACTACTAAGGTTTTGTCACTAGGACAAAACCTTATCTCTCACTCTTTGAGTTGTACTCTTTTACACTCTTCTATTGCAACTCAGCTCTCAAGCTTTCAGCTCTCAAGCTCTCACTCTCTTGCTCTCTCTCTCTCCGCAATCTCTCACATTTGGTATTAGAGCAATTGATTCTGCTCCCTGCTTCTTCCCCGTTCAGCTCCAGCCTACAGCCCACGCTCCTGCTGCTACCTTTCGTACCTTCAGTACCTTGTCGTACCGTACCATGCCGTACTGCTCCTGTTGCGTCCGTACCTTCAGTACCTGCGTGGTCATTGTACAACTCGTCGTCCGTATAAGTGCCGTACAGTCCGTCGCCAGGCGGTACGGTTCGCCGTATAGTTTCGTACCTGCGCGCACGGTTCATTGTCACCATCCGTACGGTTCGTTGTCACCGTCCGTACCTGCGCGTACAAGCCGTACAGCAGGTCGTCGTCCCTGCTTCCGTACAGGTCCTCATACGTTTCTGCACCGTATAACCGTACCCGCTGATCCGTACTTTGTTCCTCCGTACAACTGTACCCGTTGATGCGTACTCTGTTGTACATCCGTACATTCTAATCAGTACTCTGTCGTACAGTCACCGTACCAGTAGATCTGGTGGTATTTGTGCAAACATTTGCAGTCATTTGGGTATTTTCGGGTTCATTGTTGCTTGTGAAGCAGACATTGCAGGCAGATTCAGAGGTTTAGCAAAAAATTTGGGGCTTTCTGCTGAAATTGCAAAATTTGGGGCTTTCTGTACTTCTGCCCCTTTCTGGTTGCAATTTCAAGCTCGAAATTTGGGGCTTTCAGTTTTGCAGTACAATTTCTTGAAGAAATTTGGGGATTTTGTAATTACACTGCAATTTCACAGTGAAATTTGGGGCTTTTGCAGACAGAGCGCAATTCTTGCAACATTTGGGGCTTTTGATCAATTTGCCCCTTTCCGGTTGCAATTTCAGGCCTATTTTGGGGCTTTTGTGTTGGGAGAGCAATTTCTGGAGTTTTTAGTTCATATTGCCTTTCTTGAAGTGTTTTGCAGCACTTTTGGCAGATTCTGGAGAGTTTTTGATGCTTGGACAGATTTCTGATAGTGCAAGTACAGAAATCTGAGTTGCATTTACAGCCAGTGCTTGGCTGTGTTTTTTGGGAGTTGTGCATTTCATTCCCAGTAAGGGAATTCAGTTTTGTATGTGCTTAAATCTCTTTCTCAGATATGGCCCAGCAAAATCAGAATGACTTCCAGTTCGGTGGTCTTTCACAGAAAGACAAGTTGGATGGTACCAACTACTCCCTCTGGAGTTTTATGGTACACAATATTCTGGTTTCTCGCAATTTATGGGATTATGTGAATGGGGGTGAGATCCGACCAGCAGGTATGGCACCTAATACCCCTCCTTAGCAAGGAGGTGGAAGAGGTCGTGCACAGGGTGTAGCTGCAGAACAAGTTGTTGGTGCAGCTATAGCCACTACTCCAGAGCAGAAGAGATGGGATTCACGGGATGCCTTAGCTTTGTCATGCATCTCTCTTTCAGTGAAAATATTTATCATTCCGCATATCTGGTCGTGTAAGACCTCGAAGGCAGCGTGGGATATTTTAGAAAGCATATATGCAGCCCGGAATGATGCAAGGGTATCTTTCTTGAAAAGAGAGTTAAGTAATACACATATGGAAGAGGGTGACTCCATGTCAGTCCACCTCACAAAGCTACAGGATCTCAGAGAGCAATTATTAAACATAGATGAGATTATTCCTGATTCAGAGATGATTACAACCACTCTGAATTCTCTTCCTGAGACTTATCTCAGCTTTCATACCTTGCTGAACTTATCATTGAGGGGGGGTGCAAATCCTCTCACTTTTCATGAGTTGATAGGACTTCTGCTTCAGGAAGAGCAGACCAGGAAAAACTTGGCTTCACGTGCAGGTGAACAAGCTATGCTCTCAAAGTTTAAATAAAAAACAAAGGGACAGGCAAAGACATCAGTAAATCAGCCTTCCAGTGGGTCAGGACAGCCTTCACAAAACGCTAAAAATGATGCAAGTAAGCCCAAGAAGAAGGGTTTTTGTCACTACTGCAAAAAGCCAGGTCATCACATTGCAGAATGCAGGAAAAGGCTTGCAAAAGAGAAGAAAAACAGCTCCGGTATGGCTGTTTCAGATTCAGCTCCTCATGCATCTGACAGTGGAGATGCTGCAGCCAACTTTGTTGGATAGGATTATGCCTTTTGATCTTGCATTTCAGATTCTAGGCTGGCTGCTCCAGATGCTCGGGATAGTACAGCCACTTGTAATGATGATACATATGTATTTTTGACTTGCAGTTATGACTCTTCTACGGATGCATCTGCTTTCAGTGTCAATGAAACACTGAACACTTGGTATTTTGACAGCGGTGCATCCAAGCACATCACTTCTAGGAAGTGTCTTTTTACTTCCTTGCATCCACCTCCCGTTGGTAAGAAAGTCACTTGTGCCAATAACTCATCATATTCAGTACGTGGCACAGGGGTTGTTGAGCTTACTGCCATTGATGGCTCAATTTTCAAACTTTCAGATGTCTTATATGTGCCTGGTATCACCAAAAATCTTCTTTTAGTGTCCACTCTTAAAAGAGTTGGATTTCAGGTCATCTTTGAGGATGACAAATGTGCTGTCCGAGACAGGAAAGATGATTATGCCTTAAGATTATCTGGTACTCTGCTGCGTGGGCTTTTTCAGCTTGATCTTTTTGAGAAAAGAGCAGCCCATGCTCTTGCAGTTTCTACCCTTACTGCTGCCATGCAGAATGCAGAATTATGGCATGCACGATATGGCCACATGCATTACAACAGCTTGATGACACTTCAGAAGCATTCTATGGTTGATGCATTGCCACCTCTTGAGATACCTCCTCCACATGCCTGTGAAGGGTGCATTTTAGGCAAGATGCATAGATTCCCCTTCAAAAAGGATGGTTCAGTTAAAGCTGTCCGCAAATTACAGCTTATACACAGTGATGTCTGTGGTCCCATGAGGACTCCATCATTGGGTGGTCATCTCTACTTTGTTACTTTTATTGATGATTACTCCAATTTCACTTGGGTCTTTGGGCTGAAGCGCAAATCAAAAGTGTTCATGGTGTTTAAACACTTTTCAGCCATGGTTGAAAATGAATCTGGACTCAAGATACAGACATTGCGCACAGATAGAGGTGGGGAATACTTGTCTGCAAATTTTGATGCTTTTCTGAAAGGCAAGGGTATTGTGCATCAGCTCACAGTGAGGCTGACCCCTCAGCAAAATGGCAAAGCTGAGAGGAAAAATAGAACTCTTATGGAGATGGACAGATGTATGCTGAAAAGCAAACACATGCCTCACAAATTCTGGCTTGAAGGTCTGTTGGTGGATGCCTCATATATCTCTGCAACACTAGACTTGATATTCAGTTTGCAGTATCTCAGATGAGCAGGTACATGCACAGCCCAAAAACTATGCATTGGCAGGCAGTTAAGCGCATCTTCCGTTATTTGCAGGGCATGAAGTCTTTTGGCTTGCTATTTCCCAGGAGGGCTGACTTGCAGATGCATTCCTATAGTGATTCAGATTAGGCTGGTGATTATGACACTAGGCAGTCCACTAGTGGCAATTGTTTCTTTTTGGGTAAATCTTGCATTTCCTGGCTAAGCAAGAAACAATCTACAGTGGCTACCTCATCATGTGAAGCTGAGTACAGGGCAGCTTTCACAGCAACAGTTGAATGTGTCTGGCTGCGACGTCTATTTGCTGATCTTCATCTGTCTTTGGAGGGTCCTTCTCGAATTCTCACTGATAGTCAGAGTGCCATTGCAGTGGCAAAGAATCCGGTGTTTCATGCTCGCACGAAGCACATTGAGGTTCACTATCACTACGTCAGAGAGAAGTTGCATGCAGGAGAGATCAGTATGATCTTTGTGTCCACACATGACAACGTTGCAGATATTTTCACCAAAGCACTACCACGTGAAAAGTTTGAGGCATTTCGCAGTGCCTTGATTGATCAGCCTTGTACATGACATTGGCACTGCAGGGGGGTGTTAGAATTATAGATATAATTCAGTAGTGACCAATGTAATTTAATAAGCTAGTTAGGGGCACTTTTTCCCTCTTTAAGAGGTTTTTCCCCCTAACCGCAGTTAGTTCACTAACTATGGTCAGTGACTACTAAGGTTTTGTCACTAGGACAAAACCTTATCTCTCACTCTTTGAGTTGTACTCTTTTACACTCTTCTATTGCAACTCAGCTCTCAAGCTCTCACTCTCTTGCTCTCTCTCTCTCTCTCCGCAATCTCTCACAATGGGGACAGATGTGATGGGCTGCATCCTGAACCACTGATACTAGAATGTCTGAGGCATGGGCGGGGTCTACATTGTCATCAAGGGAGGTCGGTAGCGCACAGGACAAATGGCTCATATAAATTGCATCTAAGGCATGATCGAAGTGTATCTGAACATGGGTGGGTGATGGCAAGTCCTGTCTTGCAGTGGCTGGTGTGGTGGTCGAGATGCTGAATGACAGACATCAGGACTGATCAGCGCTTAGTGGGGGGGAGAGGGACAACAAGGTCATGTACAGATGACACAAAGGCTGGGTAGCCCATTAGGTAATCCACTGTACTCATTCCCCCTCCATGTGGGAAACAGGTGAGCACTCCATATGACGACCATCTATGAAGATCGTTATATATGATCAAGTCATGCACTGCTCCCATCTCCAGTAGGAGTCAGCCATATCCAGTGACTTGTGGTGCATCTTTTGAGTCACTACTATCCCAAGCTTTGCTGGATCTATCTTTGGTACTTTGAGGGGATCAGACCCGAAGTCAAGCAAACCGACCTGTCTGCTCCCTGTACGTGCGTTGAAGTCACCTAGAAGGAGGGTCTCCCCTGCCTAAAAATCACCATGTACCGTCTCATGTGGGCTGTCTAGGGGTGACCTCATGTATTGTCTCATCCATGGTGACCTCATGCACATAAGGTGATGTGTCCAGGGGAAAGTAGCAAACTGCAATGAAAATGAATCGAATGCTTGTGGCTGAATTCGTATCTATATATGCCATGCATCCGCATCACAGATATGAGTGGTCTCAGGTGTGATCTGAAGAGGACAGCTACACCCCTAGACCCTCGTTTCCCAATATCTCTCCTCATCTCCATCCTGTGAACCGACTCCTATGTGTACCCAGTCACAATGGGTAGTCCCCTCTCTGGAGTCTCATGCATCTCGGTGTAGAAAATGACATCTCTGTTTGTGTAGGTCTCTGAGAAACCCCCGGATCATACCGAAAGGTGCCATTACACTTCTAAACAGCCATATTCAATCTGTCATCGCAGGCCCGACACCGTCCATGTGCTGTTTGGATCTCTCTCTTCCCTTTCTGCCTTCTCTTATATGATTACTTAACCATCTCTGTATGCATCACATTTTCCCTCCTTCCTCGTTGCCATCACTCGGACCATCCCTTCTTGTTGATGCTCTTGCTACAAGAGCGTGAGGTCATCATCTAGATATGTCCTTGTCACCCTTAGGGCTTCCCTCATACTCATGAAGGTAGATCTGTCACTACCATGGGTCTCATCAATTACCCACTCTCCAAGCTGCCTCAAAGGTGAGATTGACACCCATAGTGATCAATGTTTTGGCATCTACCATCGCAGTATCTCCCACTACTAAGCCTCTGACGAGGACATTTAAGGCTTTAATGTTTCTTCTCTTCTCCTCTAGGGTATTAGAGATAAATCTTTTTTTTGGGGGCTGATGTGCCCTTCCTGACTGCCTCTTCCCATTCGTTCATTTCTTCCTTCCCTATGTTTATTTGTTGGGAGGACTCATCGTTTTTTCCTTGTATCGTGACCTGTAGGGAAGCGCTCTCTTCCTTGAGATTCTCATTCTTCGTTTTGAGTGTGTTAAGCTTCTCATTAAACAGTGGCTGAATCTCTCCTTCTTCAAGCTGAGGGTGACTCTTTAGTATTTCATTTTCTTATTTGAGGTTGGCAACTTGAGTTTTCAACTCCTTTATCAGTGGTGCATGATGGCTGGTCTTGGCATCTACCATTCGTGTCATCTCTTCCGCATCTTACCTAGCTGAATCCCCATTTGTAGTTTCCTTTCCCCTAATATTTTCTGCAAGTTCTCAATGTCAGTGTCCTGCATTTTAGAAATCTCCTTCATACAGTCCTAAACCAGCTTGGTGGTTGAAATTGTGATCGTGTCCTAAACCAGCCTGGTGGTTGAAATTTGATTGTCCGAAACCAGAGCGGTGGTTGAAATTGTTTTGTTTTGCTAGTAGTTTAATTAGTTTATTTATTAGATTCATTATACGTGACTGTATTAAACCAACCCGGGGGTTGAAATTATTTTGTTTTCTCGTAGGTTGATTAGCCTAATTAGACCACGCTTTTGCATGTACTGAGTTTTGTTTTGTTTTCCTCATAGTAGTGCAAAACGGGGGCTTACATGTTGGGTCAGCAGAAGGAGCTGAATCTCAAGTTTATGGATCAGAATCCTAACATTTTAATTTGGCAGAGGAGCTTTGAGCATTGTTAGCCCTAGTACAGCAAGAGACTCAAGACAGGAATGTTTGTTGTTGCAAAACGCACATAGAATTTGACCTAGCCCAGCAAGCTATGAACGACTTGAGATCTGGTCATGTTGGAGCATTGCTCCTTGGGGATCGATGCCCATGTCTCCCCGATGGCTAGGAGTGATGGTAGAGAGCTGGGAGAGATGGTGGAGGAGCTTGGGGGATTGAGAGGGAGGCGGGTTCTAGACAGAGTTTATTATTATCTAGAGAGAGAAAAGAAAGAAAGAAAGAAAGTTTATTAAAGTCTTCGGGAGACCGTGAAGGTCTATCAGACTAAAGAACGGTGGTGGTCTCAAAACGGGCCAACCAACCGTTTCTACAAAAAAGAGGTTATGAAGGACTATGTGTCTAGTCCTGATACAAAAAATATGTGTACCTCCAGATGATACAAAGAAGAAGAAGGGGGGGGGCACCAAAAATGGGGCAGAGGGGGGAGATACAGTATACATGTGCAGGTGGTGATCGTCAGAGACCAATCATAGAGGGGCTGTCAAATGGGAAGTCGGAAAAAACCGTGCGATAGATGATTGGCCTCTGACGTCACGCGGCCTAGTCGAGCTCGGTCGTCGGGGGCAGCGGGTGGCCCTGTGGATGAGGGCAACGGTAACCCCAGTGGGGCGGGCCGAGAGCAGAGACGAGATGTCATGGACCTGGATGTGTGAGTCTGTCCGCTGACGCAGCTGTCGTGGCTCTGGCTCTCGCTCATGTCCGCGTCGTCGGCTAGACTGAGAAGAGGTATCCTGTGACTGAAAGAAGTCAGTGATAGGCCGCTGGGTATCCTCACGCTGTGTGTGCTGCTCGTGTCGCCGTGCTCGGAGAGAAGTATCTCGGTGGCGGGTCATCTCATGTAAGAAAGCGGCTAGGCACCGCTGATCCGGGAATTGCAGCATGTGTGGGAGGGAGCCGAATCCGTTGCAGAAGAGGCAGTGGTATCGGCCTCGAATGGCATAATAGATAGGACATCTGAAAGCAAAATGCTCCTCCGACTCGATCTCTTGTAAGTCGCAAAGTGGGCAAAGGCGGTTCTCTCGTGGGATACCCTCTGCGCGTCCACTCTCGATCTGTAATTGGTGTGACGAGACCCTAAACTGACCGAGGGAGATCCGGAGCGCATGTGGTAGATGAAGTTGTGTGTAACCCGGAGGTGTGATTAAGCCCTCCTGTGAGATCTGGAGGCAGTGTCGGCGGTAGAAGTCGAGCTTCACAGGAAGCTCGGAGTGAAGAAACCATGTCCGCCAGGTGTGGAGCTGGAGCAGATCCGCCCAAATGAGCCGGTTGACCTCCTGGTCAGTGGGGGAGAGAGGAGATGGTGGAGCGTCGAGGCTGTACTGAAAAGGAGGCAACCGGTCTAAGTCGAGGCCTAGTCGGGTGAATCAACTGGAAAGACGACTATACCAGCATCGCTGGTCCCCATCAACGGATAAGGCCATAGAGGAGAATAGGGCTAACCAAGGTAGGCGGAGGCGACCGTCAGCGGAGGAGCCAAAATCCCTGACTCTGTGGAGGTAGGTGATAGCCTGAAAAGCCGCATCAAGCTGTAGGGGTGAGGCGCGCGTATCCCCGACTGATCCTGGCCTGCATGGCCGGGCGCATCGTGAAGATCGGGCCTGAGAAGACAACGCCCAAGTATGTGTAGGAGTCAACTATCTCAACAGGGTCGCCGGCGAAGAGGAACTACTCTCGGTGCATAGCGGGTCTGGAAGTGTTGAAGATCATCACCTTGGTTTTCCAAGGTTGACCTTCAAGTCATGTGTATCACAGAAGACCTGAAGTCCATCCAAGTGTCGTTGAAGACCAGTAGCAGAAGAGGATAGTAGTACTACATCGTCTGCGTATAGGAGAATCTGGATGGCAGTCTCCGCAAGAGAGCAGCCTGCACCTCCGAGTGTCCTGATGGTGGTCTCGAGCTCGTCCATGTAGAGGCCAAATAGAGTCGGTGACAAGGGACATCCTTGTTTGACTCCGATAGTGCTCGTGATCTCTGGGGTCCAGCTGGTGCCAATCCTGACCTGCCCCGTCACCCGCTCATAGAGAGCTACTACTGCCCAGATAATCGCCCAGTCGTAGCCTAACTCCTGCAGACGTCTGATGAGTCGGGCACGGGGAACGGTGTGGAATGCCTTGCGGAAATCCACAAAGCAACAATATACTCTCTGTCTCCTGTGTCTGGCCTCCTCAATGATCCCTCTAAGTGTAAAGATATGATCGTAAGTCGAGTGATCCGTCCTGAAGCCGGCCTGTCCGGATGCCCTGAGCCCCTGTATCTCTGCGCGAGCACTGACCTCGCCATCTAACACTGATGCATAGATCTTGGACATAACATGTCCAACCATGATGGTCCTGTAATTCCCTGGATCCATGGGATCTCCTGCTTTGTGGATGGGTGTGATAGTGTTCAGGGTCTAGGCTCTGGGGAACCCATGGCAGACAGCTTCATTGAACAGCGTTGCCAGGATGGGGGCTAGAGTTTTGATGCCATAGGCAACAAACTCTGTGCATAGGCCCTCATGATCCTTAGCTCGACCGTTATGAAGCTTATGCGCTCGTGGGTGACTCCCTGGGTTGTGAAGAGGATACAAGAATTGGGCCGGGGGGTGGCTTAGAGGTCGGGAGGAGGCTGATCAGGGATATCATAGAGTGTGCGTGCGTAGGTGTGCCAGAGGGAAGTGTCCGTGAGGGGGGAGGGGGATTGGCGTTCTAGGAATTTCCTCCAGAAATCCTTGGAGTTGCTACTAAACAGAATGTTCAGTAGCATATCCTCATTCTGGCGCAGGAAGGCTAGTTTCTTGCGACGGACTAGTCGACGATAATCCCCGGTGAGACGTGGGTTGGCCCTAGCGTTTTGCTGGGTCGTGAGTCGGAGTGTGCGGCGTAATGCTTTGCACTCGTCATCATACCATCTGTTGCAAGGGGTGGAGCCAGCGGGTGGAGGGCGGGTGGACCGAGTAGTGGAAGGAAAGATGTGGCGGGCTGCATTGTGAAGGGAGTGGGTGATAAGGGTGGCTCGGTGATCTAGAGAGGGTATGGTGCCTATGTGTCTGAGGAGGGAGGCTAGGTGGGCTGAGTAATCAGGTGAGAGGTTATGATCGAAGTGTATATCATGATAGGTAGTGTAGTGCGGGGTGTGGCTGGGAGGGGCTCGGGACACAAGTATATGAAAGAAAAGGTAAGTGTGATCGGCTCCTGGGGGTAAGGGTGCAGTGCGAAAGTCAGTGATCTGTGGGGCTAAAGCAGGAGATCCCAGAATATAGTCGATGACACTGGCTCCTCCGCCATGTGGGAAACATGTGAAACCAGAGGAGGCAGGCCACCGATCTAGTCCATTGTAGATGACCAGATCATGTATACGTCCAAGGTCCAAAAGAGCCTGCCCATACCCAGTAACGGGAGCGCGACTGTCAGCCGAGGAGCGGGGGAAGCCCAAGTCCTCTGTGTCCATCTCAGGTAATAGGACCGGACAAGGGGAGAGGGCGCTCGGGGCTCTCATGTGTCTCTGTATAGAAAACGATGTCGCGTGCAGTGTATGACTCTGAGAAGTTTCGAGGGTCAGACCATAGGGTACCATTACAGTTCCATACGGTGCATGCCAAGGGTACTGTGTGCTGAGTTTGAGTCTCATAGACCATGTCTCCCTATTTGGGGAGGGAGTCTGCTACCGTGTCTGGAGTACCTGGTGGGGCTCGGCGGCAGGGAGAACGACGGGGAGGGGGGGGGCTGAGTGACTGAGAGGGGGGGGGCTGCGAGCGACGGGGAGGGGGGGCTGAGCGACGGGGGGAGGGGGGCTGCGAGTGACGGGGAGGGGGGAGGGGCGGAGAGGGGGAGGGGGCTGAGCGACGGAGAGGGGGAGGCTGCGAGCGACGGAGAGGGGGAGGCTGCGAGCGACGAGGGAGGGGGGAGCTGAGCGGCGGTGAGGGGGAGGCTGCGAGCGACGAGGGAGGGGGAGGCTGAGTGACGAGGGAGGGGGCTGAGCGACGGTGAGGGGCGGGCTGCGAGCGATGAGGGAGGGGGAGGCTGAGCGACGAGGGAGGGGGCTGAACGACGAGGGAGGGGGAGGGGGCTGAGCGAAGAGAGAGAGAGAGAGAGAGAGAGAGAGAGAGAGAGAGAGAGAGAGAGTTTATCAACGTCTATGAAAGACCGAAGGGTCTATGAGACTGGAAGAAACTTGATACAATGAAAATGAAGGGATGGGGCTATTGAAAATTGACACCCATCTTTTTTTTTTTCAAAAAGAATACTTCATTAAGTATGAATGAAAACGACAAGAGCAAGCTCAAATGCGGGAGTACATCATGTCATGCATGAGAAAAAAACCATCTCAAAAGGAGCTAACAAAAATCCAAGGTGGAGGTCGAAAGTGCCATCTCAACCTTAAAGGAGACTCAGAGAAGAAAGAAGATCCTCTCCAAACTCTGAAAAAAGTACGTCTCCTGGCAGTAGCTACTTTGGAGGATCCTTGCATGCTCTCCCAGATGGCCACCAAGGTGTGTATAGTATCCGTTCATATACTAGCCATAGATTGGGAGGGGTGAACTTGAGAACCCTCCATTGCCTCCTACATATGGCTCTCCACATATGCCAAGCTGCAATGCTAGCCAGAATCTCCCATGATGTGTCTACCATGGCATGAGCAGCTCTGAAAGGAGTGAAGGGAACCTCCTAGAGAGAACAAGACTTCACAGAGTGTCGTTGTATAATGAATGTTGAGTCTGAATCATGTCCCTCTAAAAACACATGAGGGCCAGTAAGAGATAACCATGCCACTGATCCCCAAGTCATAAAGAAGGGTGCTCTATGAAATATGCTAAAAGTCCTAGCAACACCCTTCTGGATCATCCTCGCCTGTCTGCACTCCCAGAGGCAATGTTGAATTGACTCAACTGCTGCGTGGCATTGAGGACAAGATGTAGTAGGGCTTGCTGCTTGTTGCTTACTGCTTGTTGCTTGCTGGTGCCTCTCACTGGGAGGTTGGTCATCATGATCTGGAGAACTGAGTTCCACCATGTTAACAGACAAGGAGCCCAAGGCGCCCATCCAATCTAAGATAACAGCTTCATCCTCATCTTGGTCAACATGATCCAACAAGCAGGTCAAGCTTTCAGAACCCTCCACCATTTGTGCTTCCTCTCCTCCTTCTTGGTCATCTGCAATGGGCCAGTCCCCAAGAGCCCAAAGATCCTCTTCCATTCCAACTTGCTCTTCAAAATCCTCTTCACCTAGTTCAATGGGTCGGTGCCGTGCTTTTCCAGTGACCATATCTATTTCCAAGGATGTGGATCCTAAGGGCAACTGAACTTCATCTGTGGACCAATCTTGAATGGCCTTTGCTGACCGCAACCATGGTCGACCAAGAAGTAAAGGGTAGGTTTGTTCATCCTCGGTCATGTCCAAAACAATGAAGTTGGACAAGAATGTCACACGGCCAATCTTCATGTTAACACCCTTGACTGCCCCCTTAGGCTTCACTTTGCGTTGATCAGCCATGCGGACTTGGAAAGAGACGTCACTAGTCAACTTTAAACCTAGTTGTTGTAGTGTACCTTTGGGCATGATGTTCATGGCTGCACCCCCATCCAAGAAGACATCCTTCATCTCCACACCATTAATATCCATAGTGAGCCCAGGACTTTGTTCACATGTTAGGGCAGCATAAGCCGAGCAGTGATCTCTGTCCTGATCTGGTCCGCCGGTCTCTAGTGCGGGCCTGCGTTGTACAGGTCCCTTGTGTCGACCCTGTGGCATGTGGTTTAGGAATGCAATGGTTTGGTCCTTGATTTGTGGGGACAACAAACAAAGTTGACGTAGGAATTCCATCAAGTCTTGGATCAAGGAGTAGGGCTGGGTAGTTGCCTTTTGTAACCTCATTCTCCTAGCTTCTGTCCGAGGGTCAAAGCTCACGCGAGGTAGAGGGTGCAAATGTGAATGTCTAGCTATTGACTCATGTGATGTCTCTTCTAGCACTTGATTCCCTTTGTCGTGTGCCGCATCATGTCTCAAATGTCCAACCTGTGACTCATGTAGTGTCTCTTCTATCACCTGCTTCTCTTTGTCTTGTGCCATACCATGTCTCAATGGCCCTCTTTCTTGGAGGAGATTGGAAGATCCTGGTTGCTCCTCTGTACCCTTGTTCTGTCCTAGGGTTGTCACCTCCTTTGCGAACTGCACTGTTCTGAACTTCTAGAAAGGAAACTGAGGGGTGCTTCCCTCCTCCTTGGAACTACTAGTTTGAAGATCATTGATGATGCTCTTGACCACCGCCTGATATCTAGAAGGCATAGATTGGTCACCTGAAAGTCGGTCACTTTTGGAGCTATTGATGGGTCTTGATGGGTGTGAGGACTTTGGTGGTTTTTCCGACCAACTAATAGGAGAGGACGAGGGAGATGTATTCCTTAGCCCACTGTCCACCCTGGAGGGAGGAGGTGACCTTAACCTGGAAGGACGGGGTGACTTCGGAGAAGATGCATCGCCAAGGACGGAGTTGATACTGGTCGGTGACGAGGCCGATGGTGTTGAGACAGAGTCGTGCATACAATCGCCATCCTTTGTTTGTGACATTGTCAGAGCTCCCAACACTGCACCAGGTGTGTCGCCCTCCCCCGCCACTATCACATCAGCCATGTTGACTTGGGATGCTGGTTCACCTCTGGTATTGGGACATTCTCTACTGTAGTAATCATTTGTGTTGCACTGTGTGCAAGAGGGTTCTCCAAACGGCTGTGGACAATCATCTTGGTAGTGGCCTTACTCTCCGCATCGATAACACATGATAGGTCTTCTAAGGTTGGTCCCTCTACTAGGCCTCCCCGGACTCCTCGAAAACCACCTCGTTGACCTCGTTGATAGTACTGTCCATACCGACCTCTGGGAGTAGGTGGTTGGTACGGTGCATAATAGGGCTGAGGATAAAAGTATGGTGTCCCAACCGGATTGGGTGCAGGGGCTTGAAGCAAAGGGGGATTAGGAAGCAATGGGGGTGGAATGATAGGAGGAGAAGGTGGCTCAAATGCTTTTCTAGAAGCAAGAGGTACAAGTGCTAGGCTAGAAGCTACCGGTGTAGCTCTGTTGATTGCAGCCACTAAGGGTTCCCCTGAAGAATACTCTGGTAGAAGCTTCCTTAACCCTTTGAGGTACCTACACTTGGAAGCATCATGTCCATGGATTTCACAAAATGTACAAAAGGAGGTAGAAGTAGGTACCTTGTGCTTAGAGGGACACTCCCACTGACCATGGCCAGAACCCTTGCATTCTGTACACCAAAGACCACTTCTGATTTGGGCCTCAGAGAATGATTGTCCATCCATCCTTGTTCTGTCTTTCAGACCTTCTTTGATTTCTTTGAATTCCTTCTTGAGTTGTTGCCATGCCAATGGTCCCTCTCCTCTCTCAGGGGCTGGGTGATTGAAGTCGGCAATGAGGCAAAACTTAACTGTGACCGTTCCATTTTCACTACCTCCCTCAAGAAATCTTGTAGTGAGGCATGTTCAGGGAGTTTGTCAACCAGCCTCATAGCAATGGTGGGAGGCAATGCTTTCAAAAACCACCCTTTCATGACAACATCATTAAGTGGTATAGACATCTTGGCAGCCAAGATCCTCATCCTTGTGTACATCTCAGAGATGCTTTCCCCAGGCTTCATAGTGTCAGTGGACAACTCTTGGACAATCATATGTTCGAACTTCTCCAATTTGAAAGTCCGTAAGAATTCCTCCTTTAGAGATGTCCAAGTTTGAAAATGGTCAGGGGGAAATTGACTATACCATACATCAACTGCATCCTCCAATGACGACGGAAAGATGTGTAGGAAGGCATGCTCGTTCTCCATGACTTTAGCTTTGCATGCTGTGAGAAATTCCCTCACATGAGCTTCCGCATCCTCATGAAGGTGACCTTTGAACTTCTGAGTCTTCACGTGGACCTTATTGAGTAACTCAAGAAGTCGAGCTTTTTCTGCAGGATTAAGAACCACCATCCCCACCCCAGAGGCTGAAACGGGTGGAATAGATGAAGGGCCTTCCGATGGAACAGTACTAATTGTGGGTACCATGGAGACATATGGTGGAGAGGCTGATGAGGCGATACCCAGTGCAAAGGACCACATTGGTGGTGAACTCACTACTGATGTAGCCATAGAGGAAATAGATGGTACTGCATATGTCGCAGGTGCTACTGTTGCAAAAGTAGATGGTGAGGACATAGGAAACATGCGGTCAAAGAGGATGCAAGGGAAGTTGGGAAAGAGAAGGATGGGGTCGAAGCCATGTATGATGGATAAGTGGTAGGAAAGGACATAGATAATGGTATTTGCAACGTAGAGGACACCTTTGTGCTCGTCCTGAGGACTTCACCAACTTCCGTCTCACATAATGCTTTTTCTGTCGAGTCTGGTCGGCAGGAAGTCTTCTCTCCACTCTCCTCAAGTACCTCCTAGTTCTCTCACTAGCTCCTTCAAGGGTATCAGAACTACTTGGCATAAGACCACTCTCTTCTAGGACCCTCAAATGTCACTTCACTCTTGCTACTCAACACCAGCAGTGTCCCACAGTGATCGCCATAAATTGTCTGAGGGGAAGGTCCGCTCACTTCTAGAGGTGTTACCGAAGGCATAAGGCCACTGATGTGAGAAGCGTGAAGTGGGTGATGCGTAGACCTATGACACAACTCTACCTCAGCTGCACTACACTACGTGATGCATGAACCTATGACACAACACTCGTCAAAGGTGCTATGGAGTGCTGAGTGCTAGAACAGGAAGAACAAACCCAGAAAGGAGATAAGAAGGAACGACACTAATAACAGATGATGGAGAAAGCGGTAGACAAGAGCATGACGCGAGCAAGTGCGTATCATAGAATGAAGGGATCCTCATACACTAGTCTCTCCAAAACAGAGATTAGAGATCACTCATCCACAGTAGCAATACACCATAACAATGCAACAGGCGAGCTTGTAGCTCTAGCCTCTCTCCTTCTCACTCTCAATCCCCATACAATGCTGAATGAATCCCCATCCCCATCCCCCTCACCTCCCCTCTTCACCCTCGCCTTCCGAATGGGAAATCTCCTCCCTCTCCTATTGGCTGTCCCCTCATCCTTAGCTATCCCGCCATTGAGTCTCTTCATATCTCCTACAACGGCCAGCTTGCGTCGAGTCGGTGCGTTGTAACTACTCCATGTGCACCGCCTGCAGCCACCCTATATCTGCTGACAAGGCATCGCCAGATGACACATCTATGCCACCAATGAGTCAGGTCTGCAGAGGTTGGCAGAGCGTGACTGTGTGACATGAAGACCCTTTACGTATGACCACATGCTTGGGTGATATGTCCTCCTGATGACTATGTCCCCATGTGACTATGCCATCCCGGTGACCATGTCTTCTCCATGACTTGTGTCATCCTATGACCATGTCATTGCCATGACTTGTGTCATCCTTGTGACCATGTCATTCCCTCACTAAGTGACTGGACATAGCTGGTCCTGCATGATCTCTGTATAACAGGCCCTCCGTAAGTGAGTTTGGCATCTCACCTGAGTCCCAAACACCCTGCAAGGCTGAGGTAATGTGATCCCCAATCTGATCCCAAAATGAAATAAAGAAAGAGGGTGTAAGCTCATCTGAACCAGGGCACTTGCCCTTGTGAAGAGCAGAGAGAGCAGTTCTGAACTCTTTGTTGGTGAATGGTGCATCAAGTGAGACTATCATATGTCCAGTCACCAACATAGGTAAGTGTTGCCAAATAACAACTCCAGCATCATCTCTGGCTTGTGTGTCAGGATTTGCTGTAAGAAGGGAGGCATCAAAATCTATGGCTACCTGCAAGACGGCATCTGGATGTGTCTGTAAAACTCTGTCTGAGTCAACAAGCTGTGAAATACTCTCCTTACTATGTTTGGGCCCAAGAGTAGAGAAGTATTGTTTGTTGATCCTACCTTCCGTCTAGACCAAAATGACTCTCTGGCATGAAAGGCATACTTTGCTCTCTGATCTAACATTGACTGTTGCTCAGTCCTTGGTGCAGCAAGGCGCTCCTAAAACCAAGCATCTGTAGGCCTCTTCTACTCTTTCCTTTGAAGAGCAGCCAACTGCTGGCGGATACCTATCTCTCGACTGAGGATCTCACCTCTCCTGATACGAGCAACTGAATGATAAAAGTCACTAATATCTTATAGGGCTGCAGCTATATGTGACGGGGAAAGCTGCCCTTCGTGCATGTGAGATACCCAAGTCTGCAACACTGCCTCTGAGAGACCCTCCTCTGCGCAGAAGAAATCAGGAATCTTGATACTGACATAGCGACTCCTCACATGAGGATCCGAAACAGAACAATTGGAAAGTGATCTGAAGTGGACACCCAAGGTGTAATGCATACTTTCCCACCTCTGTCTAGAGCTCAATCATCCACATAAAATTTGTGAATCCGTGTGTGATAGGCATCTGCAACCTCTTGTTCGACCAAGAAAATAGGATTGACTATGGTTGAGTGTGGCAAGCATCATCATGCCATACATCTCTACCACTATACCGAAAAAGGAAGACATCCCAGGCTTCTCTGTCTAGGGAATGGATACCACCTCCCCTAGCTCCTCTTTTGTCTGTGGGCATTTAAACCATGTTGAAATCACCCCCAATGATCCAAGACTCTGCAATGCAAGACCAAGAAAGTAGCTCCTTCTATTAAAGGACCGTGTTCCCTCTTGAATTGGAGGCATAAAGGTTTAAGAAACCAACCTTACGCCCACCAATCAAAAGAATGATCCACTAAGCTCTGGAGGGAACTATGATCTCATGTCCAATCACCAAGGGTAGCATCGAAGAAGAAACAGAAATGCAAGTACCTCCCTTGGTGCCCAAGGCGGGTGACAAGAAAAGTATGCCCTGAGAGAAGCTTACCCAACTTGGCACAATCCTTGACATCCAGATTGTGTTCCTGAATCATGAGAACATCAATGGGGCCCCCAATAACACCTAGATGAAGTTGGTTACAAATCAGCTTACTACGGCAATCCTGAACGTTCCAATTGACAATCCTCATCGGCGAGAGGAAGAGGTCGGATGAAAAACCCTACCCGACCTGGTAGCGGAGATATCCCTCTCCTAGGAAAAATTCCTCCTATCAAGAGGAGGGAAGTCAGGATCCCTGCGGCGGATGAAAGAGTAGAAGCGATAATCCCCTTGCCTCTGTCAAGAGGTGAAGAAGTAGGAACAAGAGAGAAAGGGGGCTGCTGCTACTGATGGATCTCGGCCAAAAGAGTAGCATTAGCCTGGAGTAAGGCACGATTTTCAGCAACGGCTTGCTCCATAGGAGAAAGCTCCTTCACATGAGGATTTGAAGGGACATGAGTAACCTTATTAGCACAAGGAATTAAAACATGAATATCTACTACTTGTAAGGGAGGGTCGATGGCGCCATCAGTAGCCTCCTGATAGGTGGAACTGGCTCAACAACTCTGACTGGCACCCAATAGGGGACGAGTGGAACAGAACGTGCTGGAGGTCCCGTTCGTGTTGTAAACGAAGGTTGTGGACGAGAGGCTGTAGCCGACGGCGGTCCTGGGCAAGAGGTGGAAGGTCCAGCAGTGCGAGAAGTGGTAGGATGTGCGGTAGAACGTGGAGTAGGTCCAGCTGAGGTGGTGCTATGAGGTGCTACACATTTGGACCTTTTAGGCATTTTCTTTTTTCTCTTCCTTGGGCAATCTCTGGCAAAGTGCCCAGGAGTCCTGTAAATCCTACACTAATCCTGTCTCCCAGCAATCTCGACTCTCTGCCTGAAGAATGAGCCATCTGGACGCTGGAGCATAATGTGATCATCTGTGATGTTAGGGTCAGAGACAATGACCCTAACATGTGGTGCCCCGTTCGACTTGACTGCTTCTGTTGTTGAAGAAGGCATCCCAGGAAGGGGGGGGATCTCGGTGACCATCCCGAAAGCAGCTTCAATGCAAGATAAGAGTCGATGGTACACCTGAGGGAGGCCGGGGAATCTAAGGAAGAGTGAAAACGTCCGGCCATCCTCCTCCACGGGGTCAAAACCCAACGAGAAGGGTGTCAAGAAAATCCTCCTGGAGCTCAATGTACCTGCTGCATCTGGGGAATAAAAAACAACGTGAAAGAAACCTCGACCAAACGAACATCTGTGAGTTGCCTTGCAAGGTCTCCAGGTAGATCGGCGAGCATCCAGTCCTTGGCTTGTAACTTGGAAGGGTGGGACCCATGGATGCGAGCAGAGAGCGATGTCGAGCTCTCTTGCTCTGTATCTTTTTGAGCTGCTACAGCTTGTCTTTTGAGAATGTGATGGTTTTCGTGGCTGGTGGAAGCGGGCGAGGATTGGCTGAAGGCAGAGCCATTGTCAATCGGGGTGGAAAGGCCGACTCGAACACTATTGAGCTCCATCCGACTAAAAAGGCTGCTAGGATAGAGAAGAGGGAGAAGGTAGAGGAGAGTCTGAGAGAGAGGGTGAAGGCAGAGGGAGGCTAGGAAGGGGGGGGGAGGGATGAAAGGAGAGGGGCTGAGGGAGGAAGGGAGGGGTGAGACAGAGGGGCTGAAGAGGCGGGAGAGGAGATGAGGGAGACGGGGTAGGGAGGCGGGGTAGGAGATAGGGGGTGGGGGTAGAGGATGAGGGGGCAGGGGAAGGGGGCTGAGGGTGCGGGGTAGGGGGTGGGGGAGGGGGCTGAGGGGCGGGGGAAGGGGGCAGGGAAAGAAGGCGGGGGAAGGGGGCTGAGGGGCCGGGGGTAGGGAGGCAAGGAAGGGCCGAGGGAGAAGGGAGAGGTGAGGCAGGGAGGGGGCTGAAGGGAGGGAGGAGAGAGGGGCGGGGAGGGAGGCAGGAAAAGGTTGAGAGGGGGCAGCAAGGGAGTCGGGGAGCAGCAGCAGCTCAATCCTGGATGTATATCCTGCTGGGCACCCATATTGAAGACTAGTGTCTGGAAATCGCAAAGAGAGAATCCAAAATATCAATGGCAATGATGGGATGCCACTGGCCATCCGAGACCTATGTATGCTGTCTATGGGACTAACTCCACCCGTCGAGTGGGGATAGACAAGATGATATCGTTTGACAAATGCTTTGGATTTGGTGAGGGCTGGAGTTGTCTAGGAAGGAAATTAGTGATGGCTGCTGCTGATTAGCATGTCGAGACTGTTTGGGTCCCTCCCTCCTTTGTAGCCTTTGAGAGGAATCTTCTCGTCTAACAAGTGCCACTGTCACTCAAGATATTGGGGGTCTGATAATCAATTCATCCCCTGACATTCTCAAAAAGTGGTCATGGTAGAATATTGGGGTCTGATAATCAATTCATCCCCTGACACCCTCAAAAAGTGGTTGCGGTAGAATTGGATCTTGGTGGGGAACTCCTGGTCCCCCCCCAAGTTCGTGACGTCTAGAGTTGGAGTAGGTCCAACCATATGATAGGGTTGATCTCATCATGTGGGACCAAGGGATCAGGTGCATCCAAGCTTTACGAAAGGGGGGCAGAGGGGAGACTGTCCATTTGAATACCTTGACTCGCAACCATCTAGATATGTGTGCATATCAGGCCATCCTAACCCCACTCCCAATTAGTCGTATAGATGACTCTAGTGCCAAACTCGGTAGTCTCCATCTAGGTAAGGCCCAAACCCGATGAAGATAAGTGACTGTCTGGAAGATGGCATCAATTTGAAGTGGTGTCATGGCAAGCACGATCTGATGGGGGGCAAAGGGCTTATTCCGAATAATCCCGGATCCCATAGTATCCCTGTATTACTGTCTTTGGGAGGCCTCGCAGGCCTATGAGACAAAAGTACAATGCAAGAGTACCTCATACAAGCCACTGTGGGCTGAAGCAAAGGGCTCGCTAAGGCCCTTGTTGAGTGCTATGCTGCGAGAACTCAAAACTAAAAAACTAGTACTCAAAGCTAGAACTCAAAACTAGTACTCAAAATACATAGCCAAATGCCATGCTGGCTCTCTTGTGGGATGCGAAGATATCTCGTATCTGTGTTTGTCGTGCCGTCTCTCGTTGTGGTGGGGGGTGTGGTCTCTGTGAGCTTTGTATCCAGTGGGCCATATCAAGAGTGACGCCTTGGCTCGGATGGTCCCCTTTGAGTGGAGTTTGGATGGGATGGACCTCGATCATGCGTGTTCTAGTCAACCTCTGCATCGTGTATGGTCTCTGTGTCCTTGGCTCCACCGCTCTGTGCCATCTCTTCCCACTGATCCATTTTTTTTTCGCAAAAAGTAGTGCTAGTAATATTGCTTGAAAACGAGAGTACAAGAAGACCTAAAGGCCAGCGGGCTGTAATCACAAAACGGATACAGCCCGTGGTAACAAAATATAAAAAATTACAAGCCTCTCAGGGCATAATCATCTGAGTGTGGACAAACAGCCACGGTGGGGGCGAGTAATGCCACTGAGGACTCTGAGCAGAGTGCTAGAAGAAAAGCTCTTGATGGTCCTAGTCGCGAAGCAAGCGCCGTCTCTTCTCCTTCCCTGCCCGGGAGTCCCCCTGAATCTGATCCTACTGACCCTTGAGCGTGTGAATGATCGTGCTCCAGATGTCTGCTAGGGTCTGGGTAGCAGAAGAAGCCTGATCTCCTAGGGTTTGTGCGCATCAGGAAGTCCAGATATGCCAGCCTACAATACTTCCTTTGATCTCCCAAACCGGGTGCCGAGTCATCGCTCCTGCATCTGTCTCTGTCAGATGCCAGGGGAAGCTTTCCATGTATGCCCAGGTGGCCTGCATGATGAAGAAAACTGGATCCTGCCGAGAGAACTCGTAAGCCAAGTGGTGTCCCACCTCGGTGCTGCACTAGCAAACGACTCCCCAAGTGACCGGTCCTAGCTCGGGTGCAGCCCTCGCTAAGATCCCCATGACTCCCTTCCACACTGTCTGAGCATGCGAACAGCTCCAAAGGCAGCGCTTCAGGGATTCCTCCTCCTGAAAACACATCTGGCAATGCCCCTCCTGCCCCATGTGCCTCAGCCATCTCCCCACTGGTAGCCCCTTATGGACCACCATCCAAAGAAAGTAAGAGATCTTCCTTGGCCGCCAGCTTGCCCAAAGAGTCTTCTAGAATGTACGAAGAAAGACCAGAGATATCCCTTGGGCATACCAGCTATGTGCCTGGGTAGGTAGCCTGCGTTGGAGAGCCCCAAAAGCATGCCTACCGGTGCGCGCGCTATATGAGAAGAAGGGGGTAGGGTTCTCTGAGGTCTCCAGTGGTGGTCAGCGCCACTCCCCTGGGTCCCACTCCAACTCTGTCAAGGAGCGGCCCTCCCATATCCAGAGTCTCCAGTCCTGGTCCTGCACAACCACCCAGGGGGTCCATATGCCACGCTTTCCCTTGCAGCCCTACGATGCAAAGGCGCTGCCAGGGAAGCTGGGGGTCGATCAGAGCCTCTCTGCTCTGGAGACGGCTACCATCGGCGACGGAGAAGAAATGAATCGAGGAGTCCGAGAAAAGGCCTGCAACCACCAAAGGAATGCTGCGGGGTGTGAACTGCCCTAGCCACCTCTCATCTCCTGGGAGGAGCTGTCTGGTGATCTTGGGAATCCTCCAACCTGCAGGAATGGCAGCATCACGCCGAGCCTGGATCCCACGTGCCGTACCTACTGCTGTTGCCAGCTCGTCTGGGCCCAACTGGCTATAGACGTCCCTCCAAACCCGGAGCGAGCGCACAGGCCCACGCGCCCAGAGCGCCCAGGGGATATGGGATCTCTCTCCAAGCTGGCGACCTGTATCATCTGTCACCTGGCTGCTCCAAATCAGGGGCTGTCTGTCTATCTCCTCTCGGCAGCTGGGGGGAACTTGGGAGAGGCTGTGCCGCAGCTTCCTCCAGACCGAGAAGAGGCTGCGGAGGAAGGGGGAGCGGGGCTGAGTCAGCGGGGCTGAAGTGAAAATCCACCGGATAGAAGGCTGCCAATCACCCCCTCTCTGGGGGATACACACACTGAGACCATGCTGAAGCAAGAGCTTCCACGTCTGCCCTCTTGGGGTCAGGCCGCGGATGACTAACTTGCCAAGTAATGCCTGACTTTGAAGTTCTGGATCTATGATGCCAAGACCGCCCTCTGCCTGGGGGAGAATGACCGTCTGCCAGGCGACCCGGGCTCTGGTGGTGCCGGAACCGTCTGAGCCAGACCACAGAAAGTTTCGCACCAGTCTCCTCAGCTGGGCTATGCACGATCTCGAGAAGCACCAGCAGGACGCCACATACCAAGCGGTGGCTAGAAGGACCTGATTGACCACAAGGGCCCTGCCTGCCAGAGATAGCCGAGCCGTGCTCCAGAAGGCTAGCTTCCGTCGTATGGAAGCTAGGACCAGTAGGAATTGCTGAGCCGGCGTGGTATCCATCCCTACCCGGAATCCCAGGTAACGTGTCGTCTGCCCTCTAGGGATCCAGCAAAACCCCAGGAAAATACCCCACTATGAGCTGGCTCCTGGATCCGTAAGAAAACCAATTGACTTATGCCTGTTGATTTTCGCCCCAGCGGCTAGGCAGAAAACCTCTAGAGACAGTCTCACTCGCTCCAGTGACTCAATATCATCCTGCACGTACAGGGCCGTGTCGTCTGCATACTCGGAGTCCAAAAGTTCTGCATCGTCCCTGATAGGGAGGCGCATCCCTCGAAGACCAGTGGTACGGGCTCGTAGGAAGTGAGTCATGGCCTCCGCAAAAAAGAGAAAGAGGTAGGGCGCAAGCAGGCAGCCCTGACGTACCGAGCGCTCGAGGGTGAATCTCTCCCCCTTCCTGCCACTGATGATAACCCGGTCGGAGGCCGATCTGTAGAGGCTAGCAATACCTCTAATCCACTCGTCCCGGAAACCGAACTGAGAAAGTGTGCCCTCCAAGAAGGACCAGTCTACCCTATCATACGCCTTCTCAAAGTCAAGAAGGAGTATGGCTAGGTGCTGGTCACTATGCTGGGCCCACTCCGTCGCCTCTGAGAACGTGAAGGTGTTGTCCAAAATGCTGCGATTCTGGACAAAACTAGTCTGGGTGTCGTGGATCAAGTCATGTAGCAGGGGTCGGATGCGGCTACTGATCATCTTGGCGGGGATTTTATAGGCAGTCGGAAGGAGGGTGATAGGGCGCCATTGTCTGATCTCCTGACGGTCCCCCCCTCTGGGGATGAGGCAAATCAAGCCTGTCGCAAGGCTCTCTGGCATCTGTCCACTGGAAACGATATGCTGGGAGGCTGCGAGCAGGGGCTGGTGGATCTGCTCCCAAAAGGTGGTGAAGAAAGCTCTAGAGAGCCCATGGCATTTCTGCCCATCAATATCGCTCACAGCATCCTGCATCTCTGACACGGTGAACGGGGCGAGAAGGGCGTCACTCATGCTAGGCTGCATGAGTGTCGGCGTATACCTCCACACCTCCTCCCTGCAACGGCGGGCACGAGGGTCAGGGGGCTCCTGTTGGAACAGGGATCTATAGAAATCTGTCGCCAAGTCCCTGACCTCGTCTGGATCTGTCCTGACACTACCATCCTGCGCCCTAAGAGATCGGAGCTGTTCCCCT
This sequence comes from Dipteris shenzhenensis, assembly GCF_047967505.1. Classification (NCBI taxonomy): domain Eukaryota; kingdom Viridiplantae; phylum Streptophyta; class Polypodiopsida; order Gleicheniales; family Dipteridaceae; genus Dipteris; species Dipteris shenzhenensis. Next base: position 639,677 of record NC_141601.1, on the reverse strand, counting down.
GCTGACCTCTGGCCATGAGTCTTGAAGAACTCTCTGCTCATCTTGTCGCCTTTTCTAGCCCAAAAGGACTTGGAAGCGTGGAACGAGAACTCTGAGCGTCTCTGGGTGATCTCCTCTAACATGGCTCGGGCTCTAACTTCCTGTCGTCTGAGCTCCTCGGAGCCTGGGGAAGACTGCTGCATCCGCTGTATCGAGGCAAGGTCTCGTCTGAGGCCCCTCTCCTTCGCCCACCACTGCTACCTGACCAGAGTCGCCTCCTGCTGACATATGAGGCTAGACTCGACGAGAACCTGAGCTACCTGAGCTGCCATATCCCCCATGGGGTCCCAATTTTGCTCCCACAGGTCCACTATCGTGCTGCGAACCACTGCTCTGGAGTAGATGGAGTCTGGGATCCGGCACGAAGGGGGAGGTAAGGAATGAGAGGCTGAGTCCATGACTAGGATGACTGGGGCATGGTCAGAGAGGGTCGTCCTTGGAACCACCCCTGACTCTCCACCTCTGCCTATCGCCCAATCATTGACATAGAAATGGTCCAACCGCTCCAAAAGTCTGCCTCCCTCTCTCCTGTAACCCCAAGAGAAGTCCAAGCTCCCTGCCCATCTGCAAAAGGAAGGCTCTCTCCAACTGTCCCGACCTCCCACAACGAACAAGAAAGAGTCCCATTGATACATTAGGTTCCCTCTTTGCGGAGACATACAGGAATACACCTATCACTACTAGCCCGATTCCGACTATTGCACCGGGACCTGGTTCCATGGAAATCATAATAAAAAGGCCGCCTGCTCCGCCTGAGCTATACCGAGGAACTCTGGGCCCCGTCCCTGCTGATCCTCTAGAGCCTCAAGGTTATTGAAATCCCCTCCTACAATCCAAGAATCCATCTCTGGCAATAAGTCTGTCAGAAAGCTCCAGAAAGCGGCTCTCCGTCTAAGGTCGGTCGGGGCATAGATATTGAGGATGCCGATGCGGGATCCCTCAATATTCAAGCCCACCCAAAGCGCTCGTCCTGGAATCAAGGTGCCAAAACCACACACATGCTGAACTAGAGAAGCGTCGATGGAGGTACGGACACCTCCGCTCCTCCCCTGCTCGCCAATCGAAGGTTCCTAGTAGGTGTGGGAGCGCCCTGTGAGGACCTTCCCACACTTACTGGTCTGAGAAGCCGAAAGCTTGTGTTCCTGTAATAGGAGCATATCTACCCTTCCCACCAAAGCTGACTGGAGCTCTTGTCTGAGCACCATCTTCCTGGGGCCGCGGGTTCCTGATGAGTGGAACTCGTTGACGTTCCAAGAGATAATGCGTATACTCATGAAGAGGAGAGGTGGGCCACAAATAGCTGTCTGCTTGTGGTTGATGTCGAGGTGGTCGGAGGATGTCCGGTGTGCAGACGAAGGCGCTTCTGTGAAGGTTTCGAAGGTGAGGCTGGATCATCGGACCCATCCTCTAAAACGTTCAGTAGAGGGGAAAGGCCCTTCGTCCCATGGTGGTAAGCTCTCTCTAACCAACTCGAAGGCTTCGCCAGGGAAATACTGTAGAAGCCCGCTACCTCTGAGGTCCTCCAAGGGCGGAGCCCTTCCGCGTAGATCCACTCCAGAGGCGGTCAAATGATGACCAAAAGGCGGAACCGTTTGGCGCTGTGGCGCCATCTCAGACGAACGTCACTCTCCTTCCACTGCTGCTGAAGAAGCTCCGCTGCTCTGCTACCAATCCAATCCTGTATCTGCTCCTGGGACTGATCACGAATCGTCTCCCAAACATTTTCATTCGTCCATTGCTCATTCCCGTCACTAGTGATAGTGAAGGAATAGCTAGGACCATCATGGGGGGCGAGGACGGACACCTTATTCTCCGCCTCCTTTTGGAGGAAGAAGATGCTGATGTCTAGGCATGCAGGGAAGGAGCCAATACCAGCTGCATCCAAGTAATCCCAAGGTCCTGCTCGGTAGAACTCCAAAGGTAGAGCTCTAGGAGTTGCCCTTGGGTGGGGGGACGAAGATGAGGAGTCAGAACCAGAAAGCAGGGCGCTGGTCGTCGGAAGAACTGGGGTGGTGCTGGCCGTCTGCGGGGAAAGGCCTCTCCCCTCCACCGGGCCAGGGGGTAGGCGCGGCGGAGGTCTGTGCTAGCTTCGGTTCCGCAGAAGGAGGGGGGGTCCCCGCTGGATCATGCTCGAGGGAGAGGGGAGGGCTGAAACCAAAGGTGCCGGGGGGGATCCCGGAGGGGGGGGAGGTAGGGGAACCGAGGAGAAGGGGGGAGGAGGAAGGGGGGGGTGGGGTGAAGGATGAGGAGGAGGCTGGCTGACCTTCTCCTTCCCTTTCTCCTTCCCCTTATCGGGCTGCTGCTGACTGGTGACCTCAGGGGTCTCTTGCTGGAGAGGGGGCTTTTTGGTTATTGTTTTGTTTCCTTCCCGTTTCCTTTTGACCTCAGTCCAGCCTTCCCCTTCTGGAGGGGTTGTCGATGCCTGGCGGGGGGGATCCTGAGTTGCCTGGCTGGGGGCCATCGGAGGTTCTAACTTCTGTCCTCGTGAAGCGAGGGCAAGAGCGCGCCTGGTGCCCGAAGTCGTGGCATCTCAGACACTGATCTGGGCGACCAGTGACCATGCGCTGCGTCACCACACCTGTGTCTGTCTCAATCTCGAATTCCGAGGGGATACTCTACGGACCTAGGACTGCCACTTTGACGCATGGCACCCCTTGGGCTGCTGCCGCATCAACGAAGGTGTCGTGTATGAGCCAGCCAAAGTGCGCCCCCAAGTCCTTGATGATTGGGCGAAGCTCTGTTGCGAGGCTTGGGAAGATGAGGGTAACTGGATGGCGGGGGATGCGGAAGCGGGCATCGAAGTCCGCTACATTGAAACCCCTATACCATGGGACCATAAGGATGATCTTCCCACTCACAGAAGTAGGGGACCGTCTGACCATATCACTCGTAGCCTGTGCCGAGGAGAGCTTGAGCCAGAAGATACCACGTCCCATGAGTGCGACCTCCTCAATGTGGCTGTCCTCAAGGTATAGGGTGGACCGCAGCCAGTTCCTGATGTCTGCTCGTGAAGGGGCGTAGCCAATGACTCTTCCATAAACGGAAGTCTGGGAAAAGTCATTGGCAGCCTGCTTCACCAAGGAGACCTGATGCTCTGTCAGTGTTATGCGGTAGGCTGAAGGAGGGGGGGTTCCGTCTGGGCCACCGGTTCCGGGCTTACGGCCGCCATACCGCACCGACAAACTGCGAAAGCTCCAAAAGGCGGGGGGAAAGAAACGGCAAAGGCGAGGGAGGGCGGAATGGAGGCGGAGGAGGGGAAGGAAAGAAGGAGGGATGGAGGTCAAGAGGAAGCGGGGGGAGGAGAGACGGCAGCGGGGAGAGAGAATGGCGAGCGAGGGGAAGGAAAGGAGGAGGGAGGGGGTGGCAGCGCGGCGCGAAGGCGGGGAAGGGGAAGGAGGAGAGGTGGGGGTGTGGCAGCGCAGCGCGAGGCGGAGGCGGGGAAGGAAGGAGGAGAGGAAGGAGGAGAGGGGGGGGTGGGCAGCACGGCGCAGAGGTGGGGAAGGGGGAGGAAGAGGAAGGGAGGCGGGGGTGTGGCAGCGCAGCGCGAGGCGGAGGCGGGGAAGGAAGGAGGGGTGGAGGGAGGGTGGCGCGGTGGCAGCGCGGCGAGAGGCGGAGGAGGGGGAGGAAGGTAAGGGGGGAGGGGGTCGCGCGGCACGAGTGAGGTAGACGGGAGGGGGGGGGGGCTGGGAGCATTCGCAGGAGCTTTAGTTCCACTCCCCTTGTGGAGTTCATAGAATCTTCCCACTGATCCATGCTGTACTCATGTAGGCTATCTCCTCCTCCTCTACTCCACTATGTCCTGGAGCTGACTCAAAACCAGAAAAGTCTGTAACATGTTGTGTATGGTCAACCTGCTGTGGCACTGCCACCTCTTGCTGCCTGATCTATGTAAGAAAGTCTCTCTTGGTTGCCGCATCTCCATCAAATAGAGGCAATGTAAACCTGGTCATGAAAGTGGATCAGCCAAGAGAGTTGCCCAAAACTGTCCCTCCTAAAAGAGATAGTAGTACCATCCTTGGATCTCATAGTATACTGGGCAAGCGCATAGGGAGTGCTCCTCTGTCTCTACCTCTGCTGATGTGCATAGCCTGCATATCCTTTGCTCCCTAGGCGTGCATGTGGCTCTCCCTGCCTCGATAAATTCAAACTATCTGTATTTTGAAAACTAAGCTTTTCCAAATTCAATTAAGAATTTTGTCAAATTTAATGACAAATTTTGATCAATTAATGCCCATATCAAAGAGCCTCTTGACGCACACCACTCAATCCAACTCTAGATAAGTCTCATAACTATAGCAAGACAAAACTTACAAAAAAGGAAGGAAACTTGCAAATCACTTTTGCTTGAGCATGTACCAGTGGATACACAACAAACTAGAATAACATATGGTCTTACCAACATAGGTAGACCCACAAAGACAACCATCGATCCAGTATTTGGGTGTTGGACGATCATTTCCAAGCAACAAACAAGTAGCACTTGGTTTGTACAATTTAACACCCAAGGCCCATGTTGTTAGGTTCACACAAATCAACAGCTGCGATCGAGGTTTCAATCAACATTTCCCTTCCACTTGATACTTTCCCCTTATGCTTTATCATATACTACGTTCATGCCCACAGCTGGCTTATGATGTGGATGCCCAAGCCTAGCTTATGAAGCTTATGCCCATGCGTGGCTTGATAAGCTGATGCACATGCTCAGCTTCATCAAGCAGAATTGCGCACGACTATTGTTACACTTATGAAATTGATGGCACACATATGATGGACGAATAGCTCACAATTCAGTAACTCATTCCCATCTAAATGCTTGATACCACCGTTACAATACGCAAGGGCTACACAAGAGATAAACGTCAAGTTCTATGCTCACAATTATAGATAACAAGACTCAAAAAAGTTTATATGTTTAACATAAATTCATATGTATTTCACTACAATTCAAAACTGTATGTTCGTTACAATCTATTGCACCTAATACATTGATACTGTCTTTATAATATATACACTTTCTCAGTAAGATTGATACATTTAACATTCTCAACATGCTTCAGTATGTGATGTCTAATTTTGGGGAGCTATCTAAGACATCAATACATGTTTGGCTTAGGCATGGCCATGTCTTTAAGAGTTCTGAAAAATATCGGTGTTCTGTTTTTTAATGACTGGCTTGCTTCTGACCCAAAGTGTGTAGGCCTCAATTCATTGTTACTCTTGGGATGTTTTCAGGCTTTGCAGGTAGAGATAAAGTTTGTCACATATGGACCCCATGGCCGCTCTGCTGATGTACAGCATGTGATTTTGCCTTTGCAGTACCCTAAAGGGTCTCAAAACACTTTGTGGCAGCAGTAAGTACTCTGATGTTTTTATCTTTGAACACAAAGGAAACAGGCAATCCCTTTGTATATAAAATCAGAAACACTTCTGGAGCTCAAGAATCACTGCCCATACAGTGCGCAAAGACGTGTCTAATGAGACGAAATCAAGATCGTATATCCAAGGTTTCAAAATGTAGCAAATTCTTTCTGGGTCTGTTGTAACCCAAGTATTCAATGATCAATCTCCTAGACTGTGTCCAATTTGACTTGAGACGGTTATGGATGCAAGACTTGCTAGGATAAATGACTTGCATGTAGGAATGCCTCCATCTGATAATGTACAGTATTGTGGCTTTAGGATCTGTTTCTGCTAGCCAGGTCAGTCTTCCCTCAGCCATATTCAATCTCCTGGCTTTAAGATCTGGGTCTGTTAGCCAGGTCAGCATTGCCCCAGTCACATTCAAATGAATGTGGTGGAGGGTCAGTTCAGAAAACAGCAGATGCTATGATCTGATAATTCTGCTGTATAACAAGGGGCCTAGTTATATTTATGGGTTAGCCATCACAATGTAGGGAATTGTGAAGGTTGAGCCACTTCTCCAGTGGATAATGTTTGAAGGCTCAAAAGGTTGAGCAGGACATTAGATGCTTTGAAGGGGTGGTCTTTTATGACTGCCATAGGCTGAGGAGCAATGGACGTCTTCAGTGAAAGAAATTGAGAGAGTGATCTAATGCATACAGGTGGCGATTTGGATAATATTTGGAAGGATTTTGTCACATGGCGAAAGAAGTAGATATATATTCCTTGAAAGTTGACTTGTTTACTGAAATGAATCAATAGAAAATTATATTGCTAACAATCTTGATGTAGAATGAAACGTGGAGACTAGAAGTGAAGTCCAAGAAGATGGCTAAGAGTTGGAGGGCCTTGTTTTTTAATTTTCCGGGAAAAGGGTGAGACAACATGTAATGTACAAGTAGTTTCATAAAACGAGAGGGGGAATTGTAAGTGTGTCTCCTTATTGTATGGTATTTAAAAGTGCCTCTCTATCATCTCAAACTGGAACCTCAAAGATGGACCATCACAGCTTTATCAAAGATATTATCACTAATATCTGTAGGCTCTATCAGTGGCCTTGCAATCCCTAGTTGAACTTGAGTATCAACAATGTCTGCCAAATAATGGCCTTATCCTTGGAAGAATGTTTATTTGGTGAGAATGGAATTATGTGGTAATGTACCTCTATATGTTTTCCTGTGGTATAATAAGAAAAATGCTCTTGCTTGTGTTCGATATTGGAGTCTTAGCGTGAGTCCTAGAGTGGTAGAGTGAGTGTCCCTCACTTGTGTGGTTTGAAGTGTCCTTAGGTGTGAATGGGATAAGTGTGATGTGTCGCTATCCTCTGTGTGTGTGTGTGTGTGTGTGTGTGTGGGATGTGTCACTATCCTCTGTGTGTGTGTGTGGTCATTGGCAACTCGATCACTGGGATTTTTTTTTTTGCTGCACTGATGGCACTTTGCTTGGCTGCCCTTTTGTCTCCCGCTTGCTTCTTGACTGGAAGCATGTTCTTTCTCATCTGGAATGGAATGGACGGCAATCTTTGCTTGGGAATTCTTTGAGAGCTGAAAGCATTCACTGGTCGAATGTCTTTCAGCCTCCCTTGGCTTTATAGGGAACCTCGATGTTCCTATTTTGTCTTGTTTAAAGGCATCACCTCGGTTGCTGATGTTATAGATGATGCTGGTAGTGTGCTCCCCTTTTCTCTAGCAGGCCACTACATATGGATTGGGCTCTCATTATCGTCCTTTGTGGCGACAAATTACTTCTATGCTTTCGCCTTTTGTTCCGATTCCTCCTTTGGAACTCCAGGACCGCCGGTTGGAAGATTGGACTTTGACTTCTCGAGGGCCCTCTTCTCGTCCGTTGAGGCTATCTCAAATTACTGTACCTGCATTGTATAAAATCCATTTGTCTCAACCTTGGGTTTCAGAGAGAGGTGATTCTATTTGGCGAATGCATCGCCCAGCCAAGTGGTGGAGGAAAAGATCACAGCAACTTTGGGCCTATAAAGTACCGCTTCGGCAACAGGTTTTCTTTTGGCGAGTTCTTTTGGGAGAGTTTCCATCTGGACAGCTATTAGCTCATCGACACATTGCTCTTGTACTTTGCCACAGATGTTTTGCTTCTTCGGAGACTGTGCCTCACTTGTTTTGGCATTGTCCGTGCTCTCGTGAGTTTTTTGATCTGCTTCGACAGCGCCTGCGAGCGAGATTCCCATCTATTCTGTTTTGGAAGTTCTTCTGGCTATTTGGGTTTCATCCATCTAGACTGGAGTTTCATGTTTTCTTCGTTTGGGTTCGCTACTGGGCACTATGGACTTTATGGACACATAGGAATTGTAAAGTCTTTGGTGATTCTACTTTCTCTCTGTTTGGCTGTTTTAGGCATTCTTTTCTTTGATTGCTTGCAGACCCGCTGCATAGATCATGAGGTCTTTCTGGCATATACTGAAATTTTCAGTTGATGTAATTGTAGCACCTTATTTTGAGGTTGCTACTCATATAATATAATCAATCAAAGATTTCACTAAAAAAAAGTGTGTGTGTGTGTGGGTTTGCTACTAGGCACTATGGGCTTTATGGACATTTAGGAATTGTAAAGTATTTGGTGATTCTACTTTCTCTCTATTTGGCTGTTTTAGGCGTTCTTTTCTTTGATTGCTTGTAGACCCGTTGCATAGATCATGAGGTCTTTCTGGCATATACTGAAATTTTCAGTTGATGTAATTATAGCACCTTATTTTGAGGTTGCTACTCATATAATATAATCAATCAAAGATTTCACTAAAAAAAAGTGTGTGTGTGTCTTCTTTTCTTCCAAAGAGAGAGAGAGATAGAGATCTTTAGAGCCTACAACCCATGAGGTACCTCCTGCAAGCACAAAGGTCACTAGCTCATCTCAACAAGGCTCCTCTCTACAACGTCACCCTCCACGACGGCTCCCTGCTATAGTTTGAGGCCATGCAAGAGAGAGTACCGGCTCCTCAAGACGTAGCACAACCCACAGTGACACGTTGAGGCAATACCCACAAGCCTCTCTCTGGGCGGCTGGTGGCTCCAAGGCAACCAGCCTACAACAGAACAACCGCATCAACCGGCTTCTCCTACGCTCAGCTGCCTTTTGCAACCTCTCTCCTGCTTCGACAGCAATGAACTCCAGTCATGCCAACCTCCTATACCACGCCCGACTGCCTCTTCAAGTCCTAGCTAACGGGCGACCAGAGACCTCCTGCGCATCACGCAGCGCTCCAGCACTGCAACGGGCAGCTCTACAAAACCCACGGGCTAGCTCCAAAGCTCTGCGCCTCCAATGAGTTCCTGAAGATGGAGCCAGTGACGAAGGCTCCTCTACCAGCGACTCTCAGCGGCTTAGATGGTCTTCAACGTCTCATGGTCGCCTCATAGCATCCGTCCTCACAGCTAGCAGGCTTCTCCATAGCCCGACTCCGAAATGCTTCGAGGAAGACACCTCTGACGTCTGCGCTCTGTCGCCGTTCTGTCGCGACACCATCTCTGTGCAGCTATCCGGAAGCCAAGTCCAGAAGCCAAAGGTTTGATAACCTTAGGCCACGTGGAAATGCCACATGGCAGATAAGGCTGTCGTTAAGTAATTGGGAAAAAGATGCACTTGCAATTCTCCTTAAAAGCATGTCTGCAGAGTACAGTGCATTGGCAACCACTTTGAAGAATTTGCTAGATCCAAAGTTTGAGGAATGTGTATCCTCTCTTCTTGAAAAAGAAAGAGAGTTGAAGGCATCGACATCGACATCGACACGCAACAGCTATAATGAAGAACAAGCATTGTTTAGTAAAACATCAACGAAGTGCTACCATTGCGGAAGGATGGGTCACTATCAAAGTGACTGCAGATTGAAGAATAAACCAAAGTGTCACCATTGCAAGAAGTTGGGACACAAGGAAGAAAATTGCAGATTGAAGAACCAGCAGGTCAACTACGTGGAGTCATTATCAAGCCATGAGAAGAATGACAAGAACAGCATGTATTGAGAAGCAAAAGCCTTTCCACCTTTAGCCTATATTCTTGTAATCAAATCTGACCACCTGAGAGTAGCCATGTAAGCACCCAGGGGATGATTTGATCTTGTAACTCACATCTGACCACCTTGCAGTAGCCAAAGGATCATGGCACCAATTGAGAGTTGTGGTGCCATGAGCACATGTAGAGCAAAGGTATGAGTAAAGGGCAAGCTGCCACATGGCATGGAGGAGATATCCCACATGTGCATGCATATGGATGTAAGTACCCACTCCTATAAAAGGGAGGTTCATTTGAAGTAATAACAATCAAGCACTTTGCACTATCTCAAGATTCTCTTTATGAGTCCAAGCTAATCTATCTTGGAACTCAAAGGGACTCAAAGGGATTAAGTATGATGCAGAGAAACAGGAAACTAAAGCACATACCAGATTAAGAATAGATTATAAAAAGGCTCACATTTACAAACAGAAATTAGAGACAGAGATAGCGCAATGTCAAATGCCTTACACATGCCAAGACATAAATAATTGTATGACAGAAATTCTGCAGAAAACAGCCCAGGAATGCTTCACAAAGAGCAAGGGAAGGAGCCATGCAATCACTGGTACGACCACGACTGCAAGACAGCAAAAAAAGCATGGAAAGCAGCCAATACGAACGAGAAGGGGGATAAAGCTAAAGTCTACAAACAAAAGGTGGGAGGGAAAAAAATAGACTAATTCAAGAGCAAACAACTTGAGAGTTCGAGGATGTCAAACAAAACCCTAGAAAGTTTCTCCAGGAGCTACATGGCAACAAACAACAGGAGAGGAATGCATCATGGGGAGACATGATACAATTTGTTAAAGAATTATATGAAAGAGAAGGAAGGAAAAGGTTACACACGATCTTTTTGTCAAAGCAGCGTACGATGCCATAATGGAAGATGATGTGGAAAGTGGGTTGCAAAAACTAGCAAATGGAAAGGCTCCAGACACCCAAGGTTTGGTGGCTGAAATGCTTAAAGGGGGCAGGACAAAGACAAAGAGGATGCTTACCTTGATCATGAATAAGGCTCTCGAAGAAGGTTTTGCCATAGAATGGCAACTAAGTAGAATTGTACTAATCCACAAGGGAGGGGATAGTAAGATTGCAAAAAACTATAGGATCATCATGGTGAACAGCCTGATGGCCAAATTATATGGAACCATGCTTGAGCAAGAGCAGAAACTGAGGGAGCAAAACATAGAAAAGGGGCCATGCTGTTTTGTAGACTTCAAGAAAGCATTCGACACAGTACCACACAAAGAACTATGGGAGAGACTAGAAGGGCCCCAAGTCCCCCTGGAACTCAGAGAAGCCACATATAGACTCTACAAGAAAGTACTAGCTGAGCTAGCAGAACCACTCATAGATGGCTCCAATTCCAAAGGAAAGGTCATCATAAGCAGCGATATAGGGGTCAAGCAAGGATGCCCCTTCTCACCAACTCTCTTTGGTCTCTTCATAGACGAGTTGGAAGATTGGATGACAAAAAACAGCAAAGGAGGAGCCCAAGTGGCTAGCTAAGCAGTGTTGTTGCTCATTTATGTGGATGAGGTGGTCTTCTTTGCAAAAGATAAGAGTGATATGCAGGAACACTTGGATGCCTTATATAATTTCTGCCAATATTCAAAAATGCAGGTCAACATAGCAAAAACCAAAGTAATGGTGATTGGGTCTCGAATAAACAGATAAATTTCACATTTAAGGAGAGACTGTGGAAGTAGTTACTTCATACAAATATCTAGGACTGGATTTTATAGATAATTACAAGTGGAATGCATGTGTGGTATGTAGGATTCTGGGAGGTTTAAAAGCATCGTAATAAAAATGCAGAGAGGCACATTTGTGGAATTGGGAGATGAGGAAATTTTTATACACCATGCTTGTGCAAACAGTGGTTTGTCCAGCCTGGGCGCCCGGGCTCTCCAGGGCTTATTGGAAAAGGATAGAAACAGTGCATAAATGCTTTATTGTAGGCCAGTTGAGAGTTAGACGCAGACACCGCATCCCATCTTCTTAGCTGAAACAGGTATATACCATTTGAAGGTGAAGGGCTATGCCATTATCTGGGATACCTCAACAAGGTTAGGAGGATGGATGCACACCGGATACCACATAAAGCAATGGAAGCCACTAAGACCACGGGCTGGTACAAAGATGGGGGGATAAAGGCGGCTGATATACTTGAAGAATCATGTGAAATCAGGAACCTAGTGACGCTGAAAATAATACAGAAAATATGGCACGATCCAGATACAGATTACAAAATTCTGCACATCTGCCGCATCATTTGCAGTCTTTATGATGCCAGATTTTGCAGCCAAAAACACGAGCACCCCCTGTCAGCAACAATACTAATCATAAACTGTTTGAAACATTGGTGCCATTTTTACCGACACTCACAAAACGACCAGGGTGGTTATACCATTGCATTCTGCAATATTTGACTATTTAAACTTTTTAGAATCTACCACCATAAACAGAACATCATACCTGCCAGTATGTAAGAAAGACAACTGATTTGATTATGATAAACTTGGGTACTGGCTTAAAAGGCCTAAGCAGGTCTTTGCAGGCGACATAAAACAGGACCAAAGCATATAGTGCAAGTGAGTAGGAGATCGTATAAATGATGGTCACATAAAGGTAACCCTGTTTGGCACTGAAATTGCCATCTTCATATTTACCCTTTGAGTATAGAAAGGCATAAATATCTTGGGGAGGACATCTCAACATTCAAAAGGAATTTAATATGAAAAATAAGGACCAGCTCACATGATCTAAAAGTGGAGAAGGGTAGATGGATACGACCCAAGATCCCAAGGGAGGAGAGGATATGCAAAATCCGCCCTACAGGGGAGGTAGAAGACGCACACGTAAGGGAGAACCATGGCAACAATAGTTGTAATCTGAAGAATCTATTGGAACAGCCAGCCCACAAGTTTGGAAGCTACTTACAAGAAATCTTGGAACATCGCAGCAAAATTCTCGGACTAGCACAGAAAATAGCCCAGCAAATATTCACAATGTAGAAAGATTTGGGAGACTTTTTATTTCAATGGTTGTAATGGACCACTAATTAATTTAATAATGGTCACCAGTCCCATAGATCTTGAGGGTCTCAAAAGGACTGTAATACAATCATATCATATCATATCATTTGTGTGTGTGTGTCTCCACAGGTCCGTCCTTTGTTCTTGCATGAGCAAACAACACTATGCCAAGCTAAACATTGTCTCCAAATTAATGATCATAGGAAACTTGCCAAATGGGAGATCAGAGCAAGACAAAGAGCTTTCATAGATAAAGGCTGTTCTTCCAAACAATTTTTTAAAAGCTTGCATCAGAAGAGATTAAACACAAACATTTGCAGGGTGCTTATGCCTAATGGTTCATGGACTACATCACGGTCATAGCTTGCTTCTGTTTGTGTACATCATTTCTCTCAGCAGTTTGGTTATGCAGATCCTCCTTCACAGCAGGTTTTGTCTGTAAGAAATTTGCTTTTACAACCGTTTCTCCTATTATCTCCACTACTTAGGCTTTGGAATTGGAGGAACCTTTTACGGAAAGGAAATTGTTAAATGCAATCAAATCCTGTGGTTGAGGGAAATTTCCAGGATGGGATGGCCTTACAGTTGAGTTTTTTTAAGAATATTGGCCTCTTTTGAAGCATACTTTGCTGCATATGGTGAAGTCTGCTTGGCAAAATTAGAAAATGCGAGACACATGGAAGAGAGGTCTTGTTAAACTCCTTTCAAAAAAGCAAATCTGTGAATCTTTGGCTGATTGGAGACCTATCACGCTTATGCAAGTTATTTACAAATTTACTATCAAAATGATTGTTGATCGGATAAAAGGCTATTTGCATGATGGGTTGCATCCTGCACAATATGATTTTGAGCCTTGTAGGCATATTACCGACAACATTGCTAATGCCTATGTTGGAATAGAATATGCCAAATATATGCAGCACGATGTTTTGCTATTGCAAGTTGATATTGCCAAAGCTTTTGACATTGTTCAGTGGGACTTTATTTCACAAACAATGCAGGCCTTGGGATTTGGCAAAAAAATGCAGCAAGTTATCAATTGGCTATATCAAGATAGTAAAGCTGCTTGCATACTTTCAGGGGATATTTCTACAACTTGGACTCTTGGTTGTTCTGTTCGGGAAGGCTGTCCCCTTAGTGCTTTACTATTTGCCATAGCCACTCATTCAATGCTTCAATATATGGATCACCTTTTGGACACTGGCTTGTTGCATGGATTGGAAATTCCTGGCAGTCGCAGCATGATCGCTCAAGCATATGCTGATGATTCTTTCTTTACCCCGAAAAATACTCAGAGCGATCTCTCCTTGATTATGCAGGCTCTTTCCACATATGGCTTGGCTGTTGGTTTTCATTTGAATTTCAGAAATCCAAACTCTTGCCGTTGCATGCTAAAGATTGGCATAGTCTTTTGTGGTCTGGGGAAATTGTTCCACCTTCTCAATTGATTCGACATCTTGGCTATCCTCTAGGTTGGGAGCTCACTCGTTCTCAATAAATTGATTGGGTGCTCACAAAGCTGAGGAAAAAACTTGAATATTGGAAGCTTACAACTTGGCCATTACATGTTCGTTTGCGAATAACGCAATCCATTTTGATAGCATACATACAATTCTATCTGCCCCTCATTATGTTTACTAAGGCAGATCTGGCTTCCTTTATGTCTGCTATCATGGAGATTTTCTGGCATTCCAAAAATGGCAAGAAAGGTCTCAGATTACTCTCTATGCATCGTCTTTATTCTCCAAAGATGCACGGGGGTTTGAACATACTCAATATTCAAGTGTATATACTTGCTCACAGGGGGAAATTGATGTTGGAGCTTATGCAAGGGGATCAGCCTTGGGCTTTCATGATCCGCTCTCTTATGTTGCATATTGATACTTCTGCTTTTGGGCATTGGCAGCCTACACAATGGGATTTTCTACTTGGCTCTATTCAAGGCAAGATCAGAGGTTGTCCTTTTGTCTCTCATTTGCTTCTTGATTGGAAGCATATTTTATCCCACTTGGAATGGAATGGCAGGGATTCTTTGTTGGGAAATTCCTTGAGGGCTGAGAATATTTATTGGTAAATTCCATCCTCCTTTGGCTATACAAGAACCCAGGCGTTCTTATTTTATATCTTTCAAAGGTATTGCTTCTGTGGCGTATTTTATCCCACTTGGAAAGGATTCTTTGTTGGGAAATTCCTTCAGGGCTGAGAATATTTATTGGTCCAGAGTATTCCACCCTCCTTTGGCTATACAAGAACCGAGGCGTTCTTATTTTATATCTTTCAAAGGTATTGCTTCTGTGGCGGATGTACTTCAGGATGATGGCACTCTTTTATCTTTTTCTGCGGCTGCTAGCAAGTATGGTTTGGGAGCTCATTATCGTCCTTTATGGCACAAAATTTCAGAAATGCTTCAACCTTTCTTGCCGGTATCTCGTTTGGAACTTCAGGATAGGCTTGAGGATTGGACTCTCCATTCTTCCTCTTCTTCAGCGCGTCCTTTGAAACTGTCACATATCACAGTGCCTTCTCTATATAAAGTGTTGTTACCTTCGTCTTGGGTTTCTGACAGAGCCAATTCTGTTTGGCATATGGATCGCCCATCAAAGTGGTGGAGAAAGCGGCTGCGTCTCCTTTGGCAACAAGTTTTCCTCTAATGAGTCCTACTTGGCATTTTTCCATCTAGGCAGTTACTCGCGCAGACATATTGCCTCGGTTGTTTGCCACGGATGTCTGCATTCTGCTGAATCTGT